>NC_067146.1:67070260-67374149 GCF_903995435.1 Acomys russatus | reverse complement strand
ATAATTGGCCCGAGAGTGCATCTTTCCATCTGTGTCACTTGCCCATGGCCTCTCCAGGTCCCAAGACTGAACAGGGGGGCGGGGTCTCCCAGGATGGATGGCAGACTGGAAACCAGCATTCTCCTGGAGCCACAGAGGCAGGAGGACTGGGGGAGGAGTAGAGGGGCAGCTTGGTGAGGGGCTGGTAATGAGGAGGGAGGCTGTTCTGCTAGACAGTCCCTAGGATGAAGCAGATTAGTTAATTCTTGTCTCCTTCATCTTTAGTGGGTACTCCCCACTCCAAGTGTGGAGATGGAAAGCAAGGAGTGGAGCCGACTGTGGGTGCTGTGAATGGGGCTAGTAGCTATGTGACTTGGCCAGGTCCTTGCCTTCTCCAGGCCTCAGTTCCTTCAGATGTTAAATGGTCCTGCCATGAGGATGCCACAAAAGAGGCTGAGTGCACAAAGGCTTGATGGTGTGAGACCCACCCTTCCTGAGGGTCCTGTGATGCACCCCCCCCCCCCCGCTCCCTCCTTTTTGGAGATGTACGGCCACACTGGGCCCTGGTCCTTCAGAGCCCCACCCCCTTCCATAGCTTTCCTTTCTTTCCAGGCCAGAGAGTTGATTTCTCCCCCCTCCTTCTCCTGCACCCCAAGGGTTAGTGTAGCAAGGAGGACCCAGGGGAAAGCCGTAGAGGATGGGGAAGCCACCTCGATGTGGAGCGGTGGGCAGACAGATGACAGAAGGTCACACAGCAGCCGTCTGCTTGATGCTGTGGAAGCTGATCCTGGTGGGTGATGTGGGGATGGACATGGCCCGGGCCACGGGCACTCGGAGGGAGTGGTGGTCCTGCCATCGGTGCCACCGCTTTCTCAGAGCTGAGCGGACCTGCAGGGACAGAGAGGTTCAGTCACCTGCTGGGCCAAGCCTCTGCCATCCCCATCCTATCTCAAGAACCATGAAAGGAGTCTTAGGATGGCCCTCGGCCTGCCACCCCTACTCCAAGGGGCTGATGAGGCCCCAAATTGAGGTCCTCTCCAGAACCCCGTTGCCTGCTCTGCAGCTTCCTTCAGACACCCATCTTTCCTTCCCTCTCCTGGACAGGCCATGGGCCTGCTAAAGATTCCAGTTCCTCTCCACCATCTATGGATGTGGAAGTCAGCCCTTCAGCCCAGCTCGGGCCTTGCTGTAGCCCTTTGCAGCCTTGCCTTCTGTATCATTGCCTGACAGACAGCTCCTGGCTTGCTCATCTCTACACCTGATTTGAGTCTCTTCTGTTTGTATCATAAGGATGACAACAGTTTCTTCTTGAGTGTGTGTGTGTGTGTGTGTGTGTGTGTGTGTGTGTGTTGTGTGTGTGTGTGTGTGAGAAAGAGCACCATGACAATGTGTGTGGAGGTCAACTTTCATTCCGGAGCCAATTCCCTTCTCCCACTATATGAGTTTCAGGTGTCAAACTCAGGTCATCAGGTTTAACAGCCAAGTGCCATTATTCACAGAGCCATTTCACCAGCCTCTGCTGGTTTCTTTTCTCCTTAGTTCGTAAAGAACTGCTTGAATGACATATGTCATCTCACATTTTTTTTTCTGTCACCCCCTCTGTCTGACTCTCACAGGCCCTGCTATGTGGGTACCTTGCTTGCTGGCTCTGAGGGCATGCCCGGAGTACAGGCATGTTATTTCTGGCTTATGGAGTTGACCTAAACTGACTCTGCAGAAGAAGTCCTGTTCCCTTAAAGCTGAATGGTGTCTCAGCCCCTCTCCCATCAGATGGAGTTGAGCATAGCCCATGATGAAGCTCTTTGGGAAGGCTGAGCAGTTTGGCCAGACCACCTAAGAGGCCCGAGCCCACAGACCACCCCAAAGACCCTGTCTCTTACCTCTCCATTGAAGAAGCAGTAGAAAACAGACACAAAGAATCCCTAGAAAGGAAGGAAGGGGAAGTCAGGTATCTTCCTCGGAGCCATTCCAGCTAGAAGCTTGGGAGGACACAGGATGGCTAGGAGTAAGTTCCCAGGACCCAGGGCTCAGAAGTCTCAGGCCCAGGCAAAGACAAGGGATGCAATTACATCAAGGTCTGCTCTGAGTGGGTGTGGTCTCTGGCCTCAACATCCTGAGCTTGTCCTAAGACATCTCCAAAGTGCTAGGACAGCTGAACCCTGGGATTGAGGGGGTGACATGACTGAGGCAGCATCTGGGACCAAGCAGGGTTCTGAGTGTGCAAGTGCTTGTGTGTTGGTGCTCAGGTAACTGATCCTGGTGTACTGGACCAAGTCTGAGCACCCAGGCCTGGGACGTGCACTGCCGCTGCCACCGCCACCGGGGGTGGGGGGTGGGGAGGAGGGCTTACCTGGAAGGATTGCAGGAAAGAGTTGAAATAGATGAACACAATCTGTGACAGGTCGTCCTCTCCAGGATTGACAAAGAAGAGCATGTAGGTGATGCCTAGCAGGGGCAGGAGGACCAGGGTGGCCTTCACTGCTTTCCTGGATGGGGAAGCAAGAGGGTGATGTCGCTCGCCTGTAGGCAGGACTCACTCAGGTGGGAAGATGGGGTGTCCTGCCTGCCTTCTGGGAGCTCAAGCAAGCTCTAGAGGTGAGACCTCCAAGGGCTCTGGTGAGAGGACTGTCTTGCTTCTTCCCTGCCGCCCAGGTCAAGGGCATCTGGGCATTCCCACCTGTACTGGATTGTCTCGGAGGTGGTGGATGCTCGTAATTTCGTCATCAGGATCCTGACGATGTTGAACAGAAATACAAAATTGATCTGGAAGAAAGTAGAGAGGGACAGGGGGAGGTCGGTGTTGGGGGTTGGCAGAGAAACAGACTCCCTGAGACACCTGCCTCCCAAACACGTACCCTAGCAGCGAGCACCTGCTTTGGGCACCCACCCAACTTCTGCTCCTCCCTAGCAAGGGCAGACTCAACGCCGTTGACTCCACACCCATGGCTCAGGCAGCCTGTAAAGCAGCGGGGTGGGACAAGTGACCACTTACTTCTCTGGGGTCACTTCACTACACAGAAGCACACCCTAGATCTCTGATGCATCTGTCTTCTCTTAATCATGGGGTCCCTACTTATTGGTGGAGGATCTCAGAGGCCCTCACACTGTCACCAGTTCTAGGTCCTTTCAGCTCTGCCCTGGGGTGGGGGGGGGGCATGGGTGACACAGGCCAGTGGAGTGATTAATCTCTACCAACCCTGCTCCCAGGGACGACTAAGCTTTCAGCCTCCCACAGGCGAGGAAGACAAATGGGCTGCCCGGCAGCACTGGGAAACGACTAATTTATCTTCATTTGGTGTTTTCCCTTAATGTCAAGGCCACTCCCACTTCCGAAGGCTGTGAGCCTGCTGGCTCTGGAGTCAGCCTCCTGCTGCATGGGTCTCTGCACTCCCTCAGAGTCTCTTTCTCTCTAGGGAGATATAAAGAGGCAGTAAATCAGTCACCCTGTGGCTGTGCTTTCCCTCTGTGTTGCTTAACCGTGTGTGTGTGTGTGTGTGTGTGTGTGTGTGTGTGTGTGTGTGTGTGTGTGTGCTTGGCTCAGAGTGGTGCTTGTGTGACCATGCATATGTCTATTTGGGAACATGGTGTCCCTGCATGTCTCTTCATGTGCTGATAAGGGCAGGCACATAGGAACGGGAGTGTGTATATGTCCATTGGGACTCTTCCTCAGAAAGCATTCACAGCTCCTCAATGAGTCATTTTACCTCTACCTCATCCACCCTAGTCCTAGGTTGCTTTTAAGCATTCTTGCACTTGCCCATGCCAATCTCTGTGTGGGGGCACCAGTGAAAGGTATGTGTACAGGCAGACACAGCACCTACTCACAGAGTACTGGCCTAGTGGTGGATGGAAAAGGACTGCCTTTTTATTAGGTACCCTCTCAAAAAGGACTGGATCAATGGCGATAAAATAAACAAGCTGAGAACTGGTGACGGCATTAGCTATGCAAGTGGAAAGCTTCCAGGCACAGACCAGACCCAGGAGAGAAGGGCGCCAAGTGGAGGAGCAGCCTTGATGGTGGCCAGTGGAAAGCTGCTTGTGGGAGGCAAGACAAGCCGTAGGAGGTGGAAGCACCTGAAAGCTCACACAGGACAGTCTGTTTCCTCTAACAACTCCCCTTGCTGGGTATTCCCACCTAGTCTGGAATGTTCCTAAGGTGGCCCACATGGCTGGAGTTTGAGACAACTAGCATGGTACAGGTAAGGCTAGCTCCATAAAGAAGCTCCCCCTCTGAGAAGGGTTATCTTTCCACACTGCCAACATTGCTGGATCAGTGTCATGGACTCTTGGTTCCATCTGCTTCTCCTCAGGAGGCTCCGTGGAGTGGGGGCTTGGAAGGTGGTGGTAGGTATCAGGGTAGCTGTCCACCATGTGAGAAGATCATGTCCACCATGTGAGAAGGTCTTGTCTTGTCTCCCACAATGCGAGCATTGCAGTCTGTGCCATCATGTGACAGGACACACCTGGGGAGGCCTACATCTGCCGAGGGCTCAACAATGAAGAGCCAGTGTTCACACCATTCCAGGTGCCCTTCCAAGGGCAACACAGCTATTCCTCAAGCCATGCCCTCTTTTAGAGGCAGCCCCCCCCCCCAGTAGCCAGGCTTTACAGATGCATGGATGCAGCAGACTGTCTGATTTGTCAAGCCGAGGACAGCAGGGCTGGCTTCAGCAGCCTCCTTCTCCTAGCCCCCACACACGCTGCTCCTACACGGGTTAAGAAAACAGGGATAGACAGAAGCCGGCAAGCCTATCACGCTCAGCAGCCCCACTCCCTTCCCTATCAGTGGTCTGTCCTAGGGAGGCTTTGGGCACCACAGGTCCCGCTGAGGAAGAGTCCAGGACACCAGCATATATCTGAGCCTCCTAGTCCTCACGCTGATCCCAGGCATTACAGTGGGAGAACATGGTGCCCCAAGAAGGCAGAGTTCCCTCAGGATCACACCATAGATGCAGAAGCTACAGCCACTTGTCCCATATGGCACATGGCACAGCCTTGCCTGCCACTATAATCCAAGGCAGAGAAAGAACAAAGCCAGCTCATTGCTTCTGCCCTTCAATAGGAAAGGCTCCTAAGCCTGCTGGGGGTGGAGGGGAGGGGAGTATATAGTAGCTTATTCTGCATGCTCACAGGGGCCTCTGTTAACAGATCCTCACTAAGAGAAGACCAGAAAGCACCAGAGATGACTTTGGTTCATCTCTCTATGGGCTTCAGACTTGGCTCCTGCATCTTTTTTGTTTGTTTGCTTGTTTGTTTTTGAGACAGGGTTTCTCTGGGTAACCTTGGCTCTTGTGTGGAATCACTCTGCACACCAGGCTGGCCTGGAACTCAGAGATCTGTCTGCCTCTGTCTCCCAAGGACTGGGCTTAAAGTCATGCGCCACCATGCTCGGCAGCTCCTCCATCTTTAAGGGACATCTCTACCCATCCTTATCCTGGTTCTAAGCAGGCCTCTCCAGGCTTTGTACTTGTCTCCTCCCTTTGGCTGTCATCCACCTTACGGCTCTCTGTACCATGCCTACTTCAGGACCGCACCTGTCTGCTCTACGTGGATCTATAAAGCCCAGTGATCCCTCAGGATGGACTCGGTTAGCTGCTACTAGCCCCTGGGAAGTTGGTCCTCGCTAGATGCATCACCACATACAGGGATGTGACAAGGACAGGAAGAAAGCTCTGATAGCACGCTTCCCTTCCCAACAGCTGTGCACACCTGACATTATATTCAGGACTCCAGATGTGTCCAACACCTCCTGGATGTTGTTTTGTGTGCATGTTGCTGGAGCAGGCCAGGGCCTCAGGCATCTGCATGAGGAAGAGGTATGGCCAAGGGTTGTGGGATGCTATAGCGATGCAGCCAATACTTTGGGGGAGGCACGTGGAGTAAGGAGTCACCATCCATGAGTCACAAAGCCCTTAGTCACTTAGTCAGACCTTAGTATCACATGATGCAGATGTCTATCCTGTGCCCTTTGGGCCCGATGGCACTAGCAGAGCATGATGCCCAGCCTGAGGCCTTCTCTAGTGTTGGAGGGCTGGTTCAGCATCTAACAGGGTAGACTGAAGGGATGGGGAGGTACTCGTCCCAAGCCAACACCCAGGGAAGATAAACAGTCCAGCCTCTCCACCTTCAAAGGGATGTGTCTACGACCTCAGTTCACAGGTTGAGACCAAGGCCATTTGTCCTGGTAGTGACCCTGACTGGGTTTGCTCTCCAGATTAGCCTCTGCTGTGACCCTCCACTGTGGGCCCTGAAACCACCTCCAGCGATCCCCAGGCCCCAAGTGTGGGTCTCCAGGTTCAAATTCCTATGGTTTCACCTGCATGTTTGTGGTCTCGCACGAATTGCTAGTCACAGATTCTGCTTCCGCATCTGTCCAACGCATGAAACCACAGACTTGCCATGAAGAGGGGCACAGGGTGACAATCATGGTTAAAAAGTCATGTGCCAGTTGTAATGAAGGAACATCCTTTCTCTACAACGACTACTAGGCAGTGGGCAGGCTTCTCACAGACTGCACAGCCCAATTCCCTTCATGGAATCCAGACACGAATGACGGGGCAAGCTTCTAGAGAACAGGAGAGGCAGGCAGGCCAAGCAGGCAGGGTGGTAAGGCAGGAGGCTGGTCCGTGGGTCTCAGCTCTGCTAGCTGTGCCTGTAACCTGGGGTTCATCTCTGCAGTGGGGAGTGCTGGCTCTCCTATGTAGCAAATGTGTGAGGATTGGAAGTGTTGGGACCAGAACCTGCAGGAGGGCTCAGCTTGGATCCTGGAAACCTCTGCTAGGATAAGCCACTGGCTCCAAAAGAAGCGGGTGTGCAGCCAGGGAAGGAAGCAAACTTGGGCAGCTGGGAACTGGACAGCAAGTGCCCCGCCCCCCCACCTTCTCCCTTCTTTATGATTTCCTCACTACCTGGCCAGCAGTGTTAGGTGAGAGCTCACTTCCAAGCTGTTGGTTCCCATCCAGGCCAGCCTTCCTTGGCTGGGTCCCAGGTTTATCAAAAGCCCTGTCCCTCTTTATATGAGCTCCTGGCAGCTGGCTGGGAGGTTTTTCATTCACATTGAGGGGTGAGTTAGTCACTGCAGCTGCCAGTCCAAGGACGCTCCTTCCTTCACTGCTGACAAAGACCAGCCTCTGCCTGAGTGGAGCCCTGAAGGTGGGCGGAAACCTTTCTAGTCATCGTCAGCTGATGTCCATCAAGGACACTCCAAAGATGGCCTCCAGTGACTCCCAACAGTCACCGGAAGGAGAGAGTCAGGAAATGGAAGAGATAAACAGTACTTGTCGCCATGGTAGACAAAGGTAGACTGGCTCGGCTCCTGCTGCGTGCAAGAGGAGGGCATCCATCCTCGGAGTGTTCCAGAAGGCTCCATGGCCCTTTAAGAGAGCTGGTACACATAGAAGCCTAAAATAAATCTTATACAAATGCCAATTTCTTATGGGGCTTTTTGTATGTTTTTTTAAATGTATAATATATAATGGGCTTCCCGCCCCCCTCCCAGAATACAGGCCCTACTTAAACTCTATCTTAATTAAAGCTTGTTGTGGATTAAAGATGTGGTGGCAATTATATCTTAGGTGCGAATACACTTGGCGAAGGGCGGGGAGCTGGCCTAGGAACAATTGCTCATTACACAGCATTCTAGAATCTGTTGCCAGCCTGAGGGCGGTGGGCGGGGCCCTAGAAGGTGTTCCTGGGGGCAGAGGGATTGAGCTCTGTGCTGAACCAAAGACTGGCACACCTTCCCTTGTACCAGCTGCTTGCCTACCCTCTTATCTCAGTGTCGGACCTGACAAGGAGCATTTAAGGAGCATATGACCTGGAAAGGTGCTACAACCAACCAGTCAGACCATTTCTCCACCAGGAGTAAATACCAAAGTCTGGAGCCATGTGCAGAGGGTCACAGGTGGAGCCCATAGGAGAATCAGTGATGATGGAAGCTAGGCGCCTTGTGCAGAGCATAGGAGCAGTGCAGAGTGGGTGCAGGGTGCTGCCCAGGCCAGGTCTTTATCAGTGTCTCTGCCTGAGTGGATCTCCTGCTATGCTCTTAGTGCCCCAGCCCCTTGCTCCCCAGAGGACATACCAAAAGCACGAGAATGATGGGGCCCTGGTAGATGTAGTCCACTAAGTCACCAGGCTCCTTGCCAAACCAGCACCTGCAAAGACAGGGCAGCTGAGGTGGACTCAGATTCTCAACTCAGAACTAGGCCTTTCTCCTGTGGGGCCCTTCCTGAGCCCTAGCCTCCTGGGCAGCTCTCAGTAGACAGCGCCTTGCACTAACTACCCTAGCAAGGCCCTGTCCTGTCTTTTGTTGTGTCTGGTGGAGGCTAGCCTCCATGGGCACAGTCTCAGGGCTTTGCCTTCTCAGTCCCCTCCTCTGTTGCAGGCTGTGAGATGACCCAGGACTGGTCACACAGCAGGTACAGGAACCAAGGAAGAGCTGAGCTCCCCCTCCACGGAGTGGGGGCCTAGCTGTCAAGTGACACCTGTCCTTATAGAATCTGGCCTCCAGATGCTCAGGGCACAAAGCTGCTGGTGTGAAGGTGGGGCCTTCCCCAGCTCTGGGCCCAGTCTTCAGTCTCTGAGGTGAGCTGCATATACCCAGGGAAGGCAGCCTACTGCCTGGCCAGGCTCGCTAGCTGCCAGAGATGCTCTGGGACCCAGAAGAAAGAACTGAGCTAAGTTCTGGCTCTGCCTCCGAGGTCATCCAGTGCAAGTCAGTGTCAGAGCACCCCAAATTCCTGGTCTCTGATTGGACACCCACTTTGAGAGAAAGCTCATCACCTATGGAGGCAGCCCTCCACTTCCTGAGCAGCTTTTGTCTTTATGAGCTAAGGCCCTCAAGTATGACCTTATTCAAATTCTACTTGCCACCTCTTGCCCCTGTGACTCCACAGGGGGAGCTTCTGTCATCTGGACTGTGGGCCAGTCTACTAGTCTCAGGTTCAAGGAAGGGTGAGTCGAATCCCACAGACACATTGTGATCCTTGTGTGTGAGGACTCCTGGGGGTTGGCCTTCCTGTCTGAGGGCCACAAAAGAGTGGTGTGTTCAGGTAAGGCTTCTGGCTCCACCCCACCCAGGGCCTGGCCAGGGCCAAAGTTGACCTATCTCAACTCAAAACCCCCCCATGCCAGCCCATCCCCCACTTACTGTTCATTCTCATAGTAGAGTTTGCCAATAGCCCAGGCGACAATGATAGGGCAGGGAATGCCTGAAAGGAGAGACATGCGCTGCAAGGGATGGACAGATGCATAGAGACCTTTAGGAAGTCACAAGGGGCCCAGGAGTGTGGTTTTGGGCTTCCAACTGTAGTTCATCTGTGACCTTATGGTGCTTGTCCAAGCACCTGCCCCCAACTTTAAGCCATCCTTTCCAAGCAAAGGATGGTGTGGTGGACAAGTGTCTTTGGGATGGTCACCTTGGGTAGGAGGAAGGCTTTCTGGAATGGCCTCTGGAATGTTTAGGGGGAAGAATGGCAGAAGCAGACACATCATGAGATGGCCCAGGGGCCGTGGGCGGAGCTGCACTGGGCCATTGGTTAAGACTGCACAGGGGCAGAGCCTGGGGCTGCATGGGAGGAGCAAGGCAGGCTAGGCTCCAGTCCTTGGCCTTGAGATGAAGGGGGGAGATTTTTACCAACAGTGCCCCTTCCCCAGGAGGCCCTCCTGCCCAGGGACCCTCACACCATCCAATGAAGAGGAAGAGCCACTTGCGCAGGTGCTCCGTGGAGTAGGTCATGACAATGGCGGTGTGCAGGTAGCAGCCCTCCACAAACATCCAGAAGAAGTTGGTGACCACAAAGTAGTTGAAGATGGTGGTGACGCAGCGGCACCAGACCTACACATGGGACGGGGTGGTGAGATGCCGGTGCCCCAGCAGAGAAGGTCCCACGGGGAGGCATAGGATGTCCCACTTTGGAGCTTATTGACAGGGTTCCACATACCACCAACTCCCAGTGAGGTAGCTCAGCCTCCCACCCTCACTTCTGGGCGGCCTCTCTCCCGTGCACTTCTTGCTTTCTCTCCTTTCCAATTTCTTCAGTCTCTTTTTGCTTATGTGGTATAGGGATGGAACCTAGGGCCTCCCACCTGCTAGACAACACTCTGTCACTGAGCCCCCAGCCCTAGCTTTTTAAGGCATCTGAAAATATTTTTATTTTGTAATAGGGTCTCATTAAATTGCCCAGGCTGGCTGTGAACTTACTATGTAGCCCAGGAATGCCTAGAACTTAAATTTTTTTTTCCTCAGTTTTCCAAGCAGCTGGGATTATAGGCCTGCCTCTACCATGTCTGATGTCTCTTTTGGAGGCTACTTGGCAACAGACTGGGCCAGAGCTGCACTGTTTTCCATGTCCTGTTTCAGGTCCCTTTGGCTACAGAGCTCATCATGCTGGGTCCCATTTAGGGATAGACTTTGAACTTTCACTTCAAAAGAAAGAAAACAAGATGGGCAATGGTGGTATACACCTTTAGTTCCAGCACTCAGGAGGCAGAGGCAGAGGCAGAGGCAGAGGCAGAGGCAGAGGCAGGCAGATCTCTGAGTTTGAGGCCAGTCTGGTCTATAGAGTGAGTCCAGGGCAACCAGAGCTACGTAGAGAAACCCTGTCTTAATAAAACAAGCAAACAAACACCCTAAGCAACTAAAAAAAAAAAAAAAAAAAAAAAAAAAAAAAAAAAATGGAGCCCTGAGGTATTGGAAGGGCTTGCTCATGATGGCTCGTGGTGGAAGGGTCTTGCTAGTTTTGAGGTCTCTACAAATTCGAGTACTTCTCTGAGCCTGAGGCAGCCACCTTGCCTGGTAGTGAGAGAAAAGGGAGGCACGGAGAGGTGAGCAGGGGTTGTGGTCAGGACTGCTACTGTGTTACTTATCAGTGGACCAAGATGGCTCCCTGTTTCTCTGCATGGTATGTAGGGAGGACAGGCACTGGCCCAGAGTCACACAGTGGGGACCTCTGAGCAGGGGACCAAGACATAGGCTTCTATCTCTGTGGCTTTCTCCTAGGGCTCCCTTACAGTCATATGGAGAATATGGAGATAGCAGCAGGTTGGGTGAGGGGAGGCCAGTCTACTTCCTCCCTGTATGGCCTAGCCATCTGGACCCTGGGTACTGCTCCTAGGCTGAGCTACCTGCTGCCCCATGGCTCTGCCCTACAGCCCCAGTCTTGATCCTGGGCCCATGTGGTTGCCATCTTTGGTGGGTGGGAGGCTATGAACTCCAAACACTAAATAAAGTCACCTTTTTTTCCCCAGGTGAAGGGCAGTCACATTAGTGCTAGCCAAGATTGGGGCTGGAGTGTACCTGACACCCCATTCCACTAGCCTGGCTGTGAGGCAGGGCCAAAGCAGGCTTCAGGCCAGGCCAAGTTAAGGATCAAGTGTGAGTGTGTGAGTGTGTGTGTGTGTGTGTGTGTGTGTGTGTGTGTGTGTGTGTGTGTGTTTTCAGGGCCAGGCCAGCCAAAGAAAATATACTGAGGCCTCTATGAGGTATGCCAGAGAGTAGGGTTGGCCCTCTTCTGGTCTACAGTTTTAAAGTGACTTGGACACTATCCTGTAACAGCCGGCACAAATCCAAGGTGGATACCTAACATGTACAGCCATGGTGTGGAGACACCACACTAGCAGTGTAACCTTTACTTCAGACAAGTATACTCCAGCCCCACTTGTAAGATGGGCAGGGGGCAGAGGGCAGGAAATGGGGTGATGGTTCTTTAGCTGGGAGCAACCCCAAAGCCTGGCCTAGGGTGGGTCACTACGAGAGATCTAGACTGTGAAGTGTCAGGCAGCAAAGGCAGGCACCCCCGAGCCCGAGGCCCCCAGAAATGACCTCATTTCCTTCGTGCACTTCGTGGTCGATGAGTTGCAGCAGGAACCATGTGACGTTTCTCAGGATGAAGGTGGTGATGAGGTTCCAGTGGATCACGTTCCTCAGGCAGCGGATACTCCTGTAGAGGCCCAGGTCAGTGTCAGCCGGGCTCATCTGGGCCTAGGGCTGGGGCATCAGCAGGGTAAGGACCAGATTGGGAAAGATTTGGCCTGGGATGAGGGTGGGGCTGCATCCCCAAGTCCCCCCTGGTGGTCACAGCCGGGACTGCTCTGCACCCTTCAGGCACGATGGTGGCCATGCCTCCCCCCCTCTCCCCAGTCCCTGGCTTAACCCATCTCTGGCCACCATTCCTGAGGCCCCAGAGTGAGGAGACAAAGATGAGGAGAAAGCACGGTAGAGATGGACTCACCGCAGGACTAAGAAAAGCAGGAAAGCGGCCACCAGGGCCACCACGGAAACACAGTGGCCCAGGTAGTTGACAATGAGGGCGACTCGGTAATGCAGGTCATACTTCCTCTGCTGGACAGACAGACAGGGAGGACAGAGGCATGGCTATGTGGGAGTAGGGCTGGTACTCCAGCCACTTCTGCCCTCACCTTGGGACTAAAGAGCCTATAAGTATCCTTGGGCTTCTAGAACTTCCACAGGTTGGCCTGGTGGCTTTATTATAATAAAGGGCTAAAGCCTGGAGCCACAGACCATGATCCAGCTACACTAGAGGCTGAGTTGGGAGGACTTTACCTGAGTAACCGAATGTCTCCAAAAGAAGAAACAGAGGGCTGAAGTGGAGGATCAGTGATAGAAAGCTTGTCTAGCATGTGTGGTCCTGGGTTCAATCCCCAACACACACACACACACACACACACACACACACACACACACACACACACACACACACACACAGAAGCAGCTGTGGTCAGGAATCGCAACACACATTTTTAGGGGCACATCTGGACACGGGCTATTCTGAGATGCCCTAGGGCTGTAGATGCAGATTTTAAAACTTGATGCTTCCCACAGTACCACACTTGAGTTTAGTCTCTGCTCAGATTCCAGCTGGCAGAACAACTGAAGGTGAGATGGCCCTTAGCTATGGCATCTGTACTATGGCATCAACTTTCTCTCCTGCCTTAGAAGCAGGGACCTATGGGAGGGTAGGAGGGGTAGGCTGGGATTGGTCCCTGAACATAGCAATAAGGATGTGCAGTGCAGAACACTTAGGAATGACACTCAATGGAACACAAGCCAGTCTACCTTGTGTCACCACCAGAGGAGCCATAAGAACACAGAGAGGGGAGAGGGTTGCTGAGAGAGAGAGGGGGGGGGGGCGCTTCTTTCTACCCGGGCTGTATGGCTTTCCTCATGCTCCCCTGGGGCCTCTCTGCGGATCACCTGGGCTTGCATTCTGCACCTTCACTTCTCAGACGAGGCAAGTGTTCTAGCCTCTGCCCTTGGACTTCATTTGAGAAGGGCTCCAGACCAACTGGGGACTTCTTTGGGTGAATGGGAGGAGAGGCATGGAGCTGGGACTTATCATTCTGGGTGTGAGGCACAGCTTGTTGGAGGTGGCGCTCAGAGGAAGACTGTTTGCCTAGAGTGTCTGAGGCCCCAGGTTGGATCACAGTACTAACCCTAATGGCAGTGGAGGGCTAGATCCTTAACAGTACTGAACCCATTCCCAGAGCAAGAGCCAGTACAAGGTGGCAAGGTCCCGGCAGGCCCAGCTTCCTGTCGGGATGGTCCTGGCAAAGTGGCATGTGTTTCTCCATTCTCCATGGAACAGAGGAAGACAAATGCCAGGTAGAAAGAGTGAGGCTCAGTGTAAGAGGACATAACGTGCCCACAGAGCCCCTTAGCTGCGGGGAGCATCATTACATGGCTGTGCCCTTTCTGTGTTACATGCCACCAGCTCAAGCTCTCTAGGAGGAGGACTCAATGGAGGATAGGAAATGCAGAAAGAATGTCCTGGGTGACACAAAGGCTGGTTCTGTTGCCCATGAGGTCCTTTGTGCTTAGCCTGAGTCCTAACACTCTATGAGGACCTGGGGGGGGGGGCGGGCAGGGTCACTCACCTTGTTATCCAAAATGGGTTCACAGTGTGAGTAGTTGATCCTTGAGGCCCACGTCCCATTCTCCAGGCATTCTCTGTAGGCATTGCCTAGAGAAGATGCCAACCACCAAAAGTCAGGTCACTTTCCCTCCTCCAAAACCCTCCCTGGTCCCCTGGTACCTGCAGGATAAGGTCCACACTCCTTAGTTTCCCTGGACCTGAAAACACAATGCATTACCTGAAAGCTAATATGAGTCATTTATATGAAAATCACACAAAGGGCTTTATCTTACACAGCAGCTGAAAGGCACACCGAAACCCATTTCAGACACTCTCTTTGACTAGCTCTTTGTGTGCCGTCTTTCATTTTTATTCCTCTGCCACAAAGCCAGACCCAATTGTGAGTCCTGGGTTGTGGCTGAAGATTGGCTGCTTTTACACAACAAACAATTTCCATCCCTGCTTTGACCATTTCCCATGTGCACTTCATACTCTTCTCCAATAGCGGCCACTTACACGGCATGTGCTTGCCTGCCCAGGTGCTTTTCTTGCTGAGTCTAATGGACAAGATACACTTGCTGTGCGGTCTTCATTCTGATTCTTTTTCTACGGAGGAGGAGACTGAGTCACGGGGAGAAACGAGAATACCGAGATGGTGAAGTCCGGCTCTGGCTTTTGTGTTCTTGACCTCTAGGCCACCAGGCTGTGGTGACGCAGAAGTTTTGGGATGCAAGCCTTTGCTCCTGCCCAGGAACTGTGACCACCGAGCAGGCCACTATATATTGGATATGTATGGATAACCAGTATCTACACCAAAGCTGAACATGATGTCCAACAGAACATTCTAGAGCAGCAGTGTCCAATGAACAGAAGCTCAAGCCTCACTGAGGGCAATGCATGAAGGCCAAAAATGTTCAGACCCCGTGTTCAACCTGACCTCTGACCCAGGAGGTTTAGACTCAAAGCCACTCTCTCCAGAACTCACCCCCATACCGTCCAGGCAAGAGGGGGGCCTCCTCCCTGAGATTCCCCCAAAGCCTTTCACCAGTCTTTGCTCTGCGTCATGGTCACCATTATAAGGAAGCTCACTTCCCCTTTGATTACAATTCTAAATGATCCATTGTTTGGGGGTGATTTGTACCAGGGCTCTGCTTACTGGCTAATGGGTGGCTGTTCGTGAGTTTTCTTTTTTGGCTCATGTTAGTTATACAATATAAAGCTAATTAAAATAAATAGCTTGGAGCACAGAGTCATAGGGCTGGAGGGGAAACTTTAGATTGTTTTTGGAAGCAGTAAAATCTGGGGAAAAAAAAGTTACTTAGAAACTCACTTCCGTTGAGCTGACAGTAAGCTCAGAGAGATGGGATTATTAAGAAGCACTTGCCAAAGAGCATAAAACAATGGGGGGGGGGAGAGTCTATTAGCTCAATTATGCTTTAATCTGGTGCTTCCAGCTCACAGAGTTTTCAAATTCAGCGTTTGAAAAACTTTACCCCGGTGTCTTCATCCAGAAGTCCAACTCTGTCAGGATACGGGATTGGCCGGGGGTGCCTCACAGTTACTGTGGCCATCAACAAGAAACCCCAGCACCTCTCCAGGGCTCAGTCCCCATAAAAAAGATATGAGAGATGGCTCAGTGGTTAGGACCACAAGCTGCTCCTGCAGAGGACCTGAGCTCAGTGCCTGCCACCCATATGGTAGCTTGCAACCATCCCTAGGTCCAGTTCCACAGGATCCAATACCTGGTTCTGACATCTTTGGGTACCAAGAACATACATGATATACAGACATACATGCAGGCGAAACACTCAAGCACATAAAATAAGATGAAATGAAATGAAATTTTAAAAATCACTTAAAAGTGAAGAGATGATGCACTCTGCAGAAAGAACCAGATTCCCAAGATCCTCCCACTCCTTTATCCAATGACAGTGCTTACCTGGGATCTCAAGGGGACACCTCCTCCACTGTTGGTAAGGAAGGTGGTCCTGTATACGGTTAATTGCCATGCTTGCTTTAAAAGCATCAATAGGTGTTTCTATTGCTCTCAAGAATGAAGTTTAACTTTCTTGGCATGATAATAAGATCTCTCTACCTCTGGACCCCATGTCTGCCTAGCACCACGTACACAGCTGGCATTTATTCTAATGGACCTAACATGTGCCCAGATCAATGCTGTTTCAGCCCCTGAGGCAATTTGCATGCTTTTTGTTCTCCAACAAACTCTCGCTCATCCTCAAACTAGCCCGACACCATCTCCCCCACAGGCCTACTCAGCACTCTGGAATTGAAGCCATCATCCCTTTACATCTAAGTACCTCTTCAAGAGAGTCTCCTTTCTTGGAACACAGCACTTTACCTTTTATTGCCCTTGGACTCCACAAACACAAACATTTTTGTATTATTGCACACAAACACACACACACACATCTCATATATGCACATAAGTGCTTGGATTCAGGTTCACAAAGCAAAATTTAGTTTGACTACAGCTGTAATGTTTTCTGTTCTATGCTGCTATAATGCCCCTTTTCACACTGCACATAAATGCTAGTCATGACCCGCAAAATCAATTTCACAGTCCACTATTGTCACACAATCTGAAGTTTTAAAAACAAAAATCTATTTTAGGGTATTTGCCATGATTCAGTGTGAGCTCTGTCACTTTGAATCTAGTCCTTCCTTTTGCTAGTGGACTTAAGCTCCCTGGTGACATATAGGAAGGCAGAGTTCATACTGGGGCCACTGTGTGCCCCCCAGGAGCAAGACTTTGAGGACATGTAGACAGCACTGAATGGACATAGATTTGCTAAACTTCGAAAAATCATTGTCTGAGATGTGGGATGTGGGAGTGAAAGGGGCTTCCCTCTGGGGGCCTAATGCTGTCTGGGGATGAGTTTCTAGCTATCCACACCGGGTACCAGGAGACAGGAAGGCAGATGTGCCTGCGCTTTGAGAAGCTGTCTGCTACAGCTAATGAGGGCACTGAGCCCTCAGGCACAGCCTTGGACAGGAGAGTGGAGGAGCCTCCTCCCTTTAAACCACAGGAGGATGGGCACATACAGTCTCAGTTCAGATGTCCAGGCCAGAACGGTGGGGCTGGATGTAGTGCGGTGGATACCTGTTACCACAGCAACACAGATGCACCTGCTGAAGATCAATGCTGATAGTGTGCAGTCTGTCCTGCCATGGATATCAGGGTCTGAGTGCTACAGGTGAGGGATTCCCCAGAGTGACAGTGGACTGTTGAGCAACAGGTTCTCTGCATTTCAGGTGCTGATGCGTTGCTAAGAGTTTCTCATTCGGGGGCTCACCTGAGGCCATTTAGAAGCCTGAGCGGGAGATGGGAATCTATCATCTACCTCTAATTTTGTCTCTGGGTGGCTAGGTGACTATAGCCAAGTCTTTTCTCTTTTGCCTTAGTCTCCTCTCAGAAAAAATCATTTCCATTGGCTCCCAACAAGACAACTGGCATCTTAGGTAGGTTGTTTATCTACTAAGTGGGTATTTCTATTTTGCTAAATGCCAACCATGAAGCCACTCTGATAGTTCCGAGCATCTCGACATCTAAATGCTCTCAATGTTAGCACCTTTATGTCTCATAGCCTCACTAATAAGACAGGGACCATGTAGAGCAGACTGTAGTGGGTCATTTGAGGAAGTAATTCAAGAGGCAGGCTAGGCATAGGAGAAAGAGTGGGGGAGATGGTGCTGGTGGAGGTGATGCTTATATTGCCTATTTGGAAAGAGTTATAAGGGCAGGTGAAGGTTGGGAGATAGAAGTGACAAATACGGAAATCAGTAGGATTGAACCTTTCAGCACCACGGACAGCAAAACAAAAGCGCCAGGCAGATCACCATCTCTTTGGTGGGACGACCTTGGAGAGCTCCTGACTGCTTAGGTCCTGTGTTGGTCCAGTTCCTCCAGCAGCTTCCACAGCTGCTGTCACCCCAAGAGTCCGGCCGTTCACCTCTCATTGCTACATGCTCTTCTAGGATTGTTCTATTCTTGATTCCTATTTAAAAGGCCCTTCTTCATTGCCACCCCACCCACAGGCTGCCTGCAGTGAGAACTTTTATCTCCAGGCTGAGACCCCCTAAGGCACGCATTTCACTCTAATCTGCCCCCTTCTTAAGTGCTGAATAGAGTTGAACACACAGGGATGGGCCAAGGCTGATGTTGTTGCCTAGGTTACTGGGGACCTAAAAGAGTAAGGGAGACTCGGGGCAAGCCAAGAGGAGAGTTGACATCCTTCAATGCCTGAACTCTTCCACACTGCACAGCAACACACGCACGCACGCACGCGCGCGCACACACACACACACACACACAGGAGGCAACTGAATCTCTCAAACATCCAATGACAAGCCAAGAGCACTGTTGGAACTTCAGCCACCAAAGTCCAAGCCCCTGTCCTAGGGGTGGTGGTGAAATCTGTCTCAAATGGTAAACCCTGTGGGCAGCAACCTTCACTTTCAGACACAGTTGTGTTGCTCTGAGGGGACTGCATAAGAAACTGATTCTGTGAGCATTTAAAAAATTTAAATTTAAATTATTTTTCTTCTTTTTTATATTTATTTATTTAATCATTTTACAGCCTGATCTAACCCAGCCACCCAGCTCTCTTAGCTAGATATAAACAATCAGTTTCTCTCTGCTTCTGCAATAGTCTGAATAGAATAGCCTTCCTCACCATTTAAACAAGGGTAGAATAGTTTTCCTTAGCATCATTCATTAATTGAATAAAATCTCTCTCTCTCTCTCTCTCTCTCTCTCTCTCTCTCTCTCTCTCTCTCTAATAAAAAAAGAATTTAAGAGGGGAAGTAAACTTCTCCCTCATTTGGACTGTTGGGAATCAAAGAGGAAAAGGAAGTGACATGTCTGTGGTCATCCGATAGGGTGGAGCCTCCCCTGGGGAACACAGGCTCCTGAGATTGCACAGAGCCAGTTTTTCTCTAAGGAAGGGCCTTTTCCCACCACACCTAAGCTCACTGTCACCAAACTGTGCCATCTCTGCAGGGTGTGGGACTCCTGGTAACCACACTCCTAGAAAAAAATGCCTTAGGGATCACATAGCCCAACTCAATCTCCCCATTGCCTGAAGCCCAGCTACTCCAGGCTAAACCATTTCTCCACTGAAATATTGGGCCTTGACTGACTCATTTTCTTGCTTGGTGAGAAGGAAGCCCACGCAGCGTCTCCCAGCCTGGCCTTCACTGCCTGGCCTGGGCAGCCGTGATGTTTGGAATGACTAACTGTTGATGAGACCACTGGAGAGGTATCCCTAGAGCTGGGTAGTTGAGACATTGTTGTGGTAACAACAGAAAGTTCCCTGGCCTCCCAAATGAGGTGTGCCTCCCTGTGAGCCTGGTCCTGTATAGCCGCTGCCACAGCACAGTTAGGATAGGCTGGACCTGGGACCACTTGGCACATCTTGCTTGCATTTAGAAAGCAGGTGACCAGAGATCGGGCAACTGGTGATGGTCACACTTGTTTGGGCTCAGCCTGACCTAGAAAGGTTGTTGGACTAAAGGGCTGGGAATCTGCTATTGCCCACCATAGACACTGGAGCTGCTTGCCTATGACACCTAAGGCAGAGAATTTTCACCCCCTTTGCTGTTGTGCATGTGGACACTGCTGTGTGGGTTTTGACTGTCTATACTGAACCTAAAATGGTTTCTTTACTCATTGTGTACTGCCATCCCTGACTGGGAAAAATGGTAACAGCAGTGTGTACTTACACGAAACAGTTATGGAGACATTGTGCAATTTAGGCTCATGAAGGAGGGCAGAGACGAGTGGGATGCACTTCACTGTGGACATCACTGCTTTCCCAGGAGAGGAAACTACGGGGAATCCTGACTTGGTGCCCTAACCTCTGCTCCTCAGTTCAGCCATCCCTAGCAATGCTCAGTGGCCCATTTCCATGATGTTGGTCTGCCATGATATGCTAACCTGTGCAGGGACTAAAAGGGAGGTGGGATGGGGACCTTGACGCACAGGCTGTTCTGGAACTAAGGAATGTGAGGAGAAAGGGACCCTCCTAAAGCACAGATACATTTGCCAGTGGTAAGACAAGTAGCCATCGTGAGAAAAGTCAAGCTGGCTCTCAACCCAAGGCTCTTTCAAAGTAATGGCTGGAGTGGACCTCTGGCTGCAAGACCATGCCCCACCACCAACACTAGAGCAGCCTTTTGAAGGTCCACTCTCTCCTAGCAGCCTACGGACACCAGGCATTCTCAGGTGCTTCCTTTCAACACAACATTTAGAGACCACACTACCCCAGAATGACAATCTCCATAGTGTGGGGTGTCCCCCTCATGCCCAAGAACAGGGTCACTCCTCCTTCCAGGCCCCAGATTGCTGCCTGCTACTCTCTCCTCCTGCCTCTTCAGTCCACAAGGAGCCACACGGACTGTTCCCACACACACACACTTTGACATGTCCCCACAAAGTCAACATCATCTCTTCACACAGATAAGGGAACTAGGAATGCAGTATCAACACCAAGAAAATGAAACCAGCGTTAATGTCCATTATGAAAAATGGGTGGATCTGGAAAGTATTATATTAAGTGAGGTGGCCCGGACTCAGAAAGATGAAAATGTCACGTTCAATCCTAATTTTACTGTGTGTATGTAAGTAAGAGAATATGAGAGGGGGTATAGAGTATAAAACAGTATAGGAGATCCAGGAGAGGAGAGTACGAGATGTTAAGGAAGCTGTGGGAGCTGGGGAGGCAAAGAAAGGATGGATGTGACATAAAACTGGAGAGGAGTTACTCTGGACAGGAGAGTGGACAGGGAGAAGAGGGAAGAGAAACAATTTGTACTCTTGAGCGAAGCAAAGCAAAGCAAAGCAAAACAAATGTACTAGTAGCATAGGCTAATGAAAACATACTAGGCTCAAAGGCTTAAGATACTAGCCCAGACAGCCTGTTTAGATCTCTGGAACCCATGTAAAGAACTGACTCCATCAACTTGTCCCCTGACCTCTACATGTATGCTGTGGCATGTGCCCCACCTTGCATGCCATACACACACTTGTACACATGATAATGAAAGTATAAACTTCACTCTAATGAAGAAAAGGAAAGAGAAAGAAGACAAAGAATCAGGATGCGGCCAGTCACCAAGGAACCATAGCCCTGCACTGAGGCCGCCTTCCACATCCCCCACAGGCTCCTTGCACCCCCCCTGCCTTGGCAGGTACTGCTGAGGTACCACGTTTCTGACTGTGGGGAACAGTGGTAGGTGGTCAGCAGGGCCCACGTGACTGAACTTGAACACAGCTAAGAACAAGTCCTTTAGGGTGCTGGAGGGTAAGTTTCCTCCCTTAGGGAAGACTCCAGGGCTCCAGATTTCTGCAGTTGCTGGTGGCAGTCAGAGGGAAGACACGGAATGGTGCTGAAGAGAGGAGCACCATCCCATGGCCTTAGACTAAGATTCAGAGGGCATGTCCTGAAAAATCAAGCAGCATCCCTCCAGAATTCTTGGTCCTGTGCCATGGGGCTACAGACAGACAGACAGCATCTTTATGTCTTGCAAGAAGGAAAGGCTCCAGCACCTCTGTGGTCCTCCTCTTTCCTGCTCACAAACCCTCCCCCTATGTGACATATCACTGGCTCAGTTCTTCCAGCCCCAGTGAAACACTTCCTCCAGGAAGCCTTCCCGACTTACTCCTCATCCTCCCATTGTCTCGGGCAGCTGTCATTGCTAGTTCACCCAGAAGACAATACTAAGAAGTTCTCTGGCAGCATCTGTTGCTCTCTAGGAGAGCAGGAGCCTTGGAAGGTGGGCTGAGGCTTTACGTGCCTTTGGGAAAGGGTAGCACAGGCTGATAGTAAGCACAGATTCAATGATGCTGGCAGGGATCGGGAAGGTGGGGGAAGCTCAGGACAGACTTCTCTGTATCCCAGGTTTCTCCCCCACAAGGTGGGAAGATGTGAGAGCATGGCTGGTCTTTCCCTACCTGAAGTGACAAGTGGACAGTTCTAGATTCTGGTGTCCTGAGAGTTTCCATGCCTGCACACTCTCCCCTCCCCCTCCACTAGCCACCTTCTGTGATGGGAGAACCTACCCTGACTTCCCTCTCTCTTAGCAGAAAAACATCCCTCTGCCCAGAAACTTCCTGTTTGTGGAAAGTGAAAGAGACTGGGGGTGATCATGTCTCCCTGGAGGCAGAGACAAGGCAGACCAGTTTCTGCATCTGCAGCCTCTAAACTCCTTGCCCCAGAGGCGTGGGTCTGTCTTGGACCCTCAGATCTGCAGCCTCAACAAATGTCACACGCTTGCTGTTGCAGCCCCCCCACCCCCCGGAAGCCTCCCAGGCATGGCGCAGGGCCAGCTAGGTCCTTATCCCAATCTGACTGTTGATTTGTGCAGGTTTCATTTATAGGAAGTCTAGAGCTCCTGAGGCCAAGGGCTTTGCAGGTTTCGCTGTCTCTCATAATGCCAAAGAGGGGGTTCCCACATAAGGACACAGACCTGGTGGGAGGTTCCTCTGTCTAGTAGTCCCTTTGGTTGCATTTCCATTTTAGAATGGGGTTCTGGGAAGTGAGGCTTGAGTCTTCCTCACTGGCTAGTTAAGGGAGATATCCCTTTTTTTCCTTGCCCCAAGGATGCTTCAATACATATTAGCCCCATTGTTCCCTCTTGGCATGAACACAGAGGACAAGGTGGAGAGAGCAGTGTTCCTGAAAGAGGAAGGTGGTGTACATCCTGGGGAGCCACAGGGGTTACCATATGCAGCCAAGGGCCAGGCCAGAGATGAAAGGGAGGGCCAGGACAGGGAGAACAGGATGAGGCAGGCGACCTGTGGACAGAGAGAGCAGGGGGAGAGAAGGAAAAGTGAGAGGTGGGGAGGGAGAGAGTTGGAATGAGGAGACAAGGATGAAAGGAGGGGGAAGGAAAGAAGAGGGGAGCAGAAGGAGGGGAGAGAGGGGACCGGGAAGAGAGAGGAGGGAGGAGAACACCTGGAGATGTGGATCAAGATCCACAGGCTCAGAGAAGTCGGTGCAGGGGAGGGCGGAGCAGAGTGGAATTTAGGTGCGCTGAATCCCCAAGTAAGCTACTGCTAGAAACCCACTTCCTTTCTCCCCACAGGTGGGAGCCTGGGACCCAGGAAAAATGGGGCTTCACCTTGGGTTATACTCTGCATGCCCATTTTCGGATTGGTTTTAGCTGCCTAGGATTTGAACCTAGGCTTGAGAAAGCTCGAGGGGATGGAGGTCACCTCCCATTGGACTCTCGGGATTCCTGGCAGTCAGAGCTTGGAGCAAGTGAGCAGGAACCACTGTGTCTCTACCCATCAGACCCCAACACAGAGATGAAAGACCCTCCCTTCAGAGAACATTGCAGCGAGCTCCAGAGTGAAGAGCAGTGGCCGTGTCCAGCTGGTCACTGCATCATCTCTGTCCCACGCTCCTGGCTGGGCCCCTGACTCCAGAGCCCTTTAATACCCTTTGTTCTTGTTTTTAATTGGTGTATATTAATTGTACAAAGTAATAGGTTTTATTATGTCCATGCCCTTTCCTAATTTTGTGATTAGTGTGTGTGTGTGTGTGTGTGTTGCATACACACACATGCTTGATGGGGAGGGTACATGACACAGCACACATGTGGAGGTCAGAGGACAACTCTGTTCAGTCAGTTCTTTTCTTTCTTTTCTTCCACTTTTACATGGGTTCCAGGGATCAAACTCAGGCCCTAGGTTTGTGGGCTAACCTCTACCCACTGAACCATCTCACCAGCCTCTCCTTTTTCCCCCTTGAGACAGACCTGGAAATCACTACACAGACCTTGCTGACCTCTGACTCAGAAATATGCCTCCACCTCCCAAGTGCTAGGATTAGTGATACTCATCACCACACCTAGCCCTCCCATATCCTTATTACAAAGCCCTTCTCTGATTAACCTGACAGAGCCGTTTCCTGGAAGCCTGGGTTTAGGATTCTGCTCCATTAGGAGCTAAGTTACTTCAAGTCTTCGAGCTTCTGTTATCCGATACGTAACATAAGGACAACTCTAAGTCTCCATCTCTAGGCATGGTAAGTACATTGGGCAGACAGGTGTACCAGAGCTCAGGGTGGGAGAGGGGACACACAGGCACTAAGGTGGTTCTGCCATGGATTTGGGTGTGTGCCCCTGCCTAAGTTCCTTCTCTTCCTTTGGCCATTGTTGGCCATGGCATCTGGTGTCCACTTCTGCATGAGACCAATCGCAGCTCTGGATGTGTTCTCTGACACCTGCTCCCACATGTTCCAACACCTGCCCCATACCTCACCTCCACCCCCCTGGCGTCCTCAATGGCTCAAAGCCCCCACTGTGTACAGCCATTTCTTTTCTGCAACTCCTGCTCCCTAGCCACCTCCTCTCCCTCTTTGTCAATTCCAGCACCCAAGGCCACTTGCATGGGAAGCCTTCTCTGCTCCCAAAGCATCTTCTCCACCAGAGGGCAGTTGCAGTGTGCTTACCCCCTCCTCTCTCTCCCTGAGACTGAGAGAACCTCAGCTTAGCTCCTCTCTAGTCACAACCTTCCTCTGGCTCCTTCCTATAATTACAATAAAGCCCTTTGCAGTGCTGAGAATCTCCAGCCCTCCATGCCCCTCTCTGGTCTCTTATTAGTTTTTTTGTCCTATTACGTTCTACAACACTGCATAGTACCCAGGCACTAAGCACACCCCATCCGCAGGCCTCATATGGCTCATTCTGGGCTGGAACACCTCCATCTACCTATTATATAACCACTTGCTGAATCAAACCTACCTCATCAGAAGGCTGAATCCTCGCCAGTCCTCCAGCCTAGGAGGCTTGAGCCTTCTCAGACCCTCCTTGCAAAATGAGCCATACACAGTCACTCCTGGAGATGGTGTTGACCTGAGCTTGCCTGAGGGTCATGGCTCCCTGCCTACCTTGGTACATAGGAGCTAGGTAACTGTGCCCCACCCTTAGGCTCTGTAACCCAGGCCAGAAAACAGTGTGGGTCTTTGGGGGAGTGGCAGTGGTGGGGTTGTGGGTACTAGGCTCTCCTGGAGAGTCTGACACATGGCAGTGGTTAGCACTTAGAGGCTCTGTGCAGGTCCTCTGCGCTCAGCTGAGCTAAGGGACCACAAGCACTTCTGCAGACACTGTCATTCCCTCAGGGCGTTTCTTATCCTGAAGTGATGTCTGCCCTCTGAGAAGGCCGGAACTGGGGAGGGGAAAGGGTGGTTGTCACATGATGAGATTAGGGTGCTTTTCCCTCAGGCTTCTCACTGAACGGTTTTCTCCTGGAGGCCTTTCTAAAGAATGGTATCACCGAAAGGCCAGCAGAAGGAAGCAGTAGTGCTGGGCTGGCTGGAGTAGGGGGGTGGGGGACATCAATCATGCATTTTCACTGTTGTCAGACCCCTCTTCCAGCCAGGGCTGAGGAGTGCACCCTCCCAGCTCCAGGTATCTCCCTGAGCCAGCACCCCACCCCCAGCTCAGCGTTCTCCAGGAGCTAAGGTACAGGCAGCACTTTGGTCCAAATAAAGAAAATTGTTCATTAAACACCAAGGGCTAATTGCCACCACATTTGCCAACCTCAGTGGCATCCTGGACCTTTTTTTTTTTTTTTTTTTCCCAGCTTCTCATTGGATTTGAGAGGAGGGGTCTGTATGCAATGTCCCTGCCCCTCTTTCTTCCCGTAATCTCCTGGCTTTCCCTGAAGCAGCGAAGTTACTATTCTGTTCCGTCTGTCCCACTGTCATTTCAAGGGCAGCCTCAATACAGTACAGTTGCCGTGGCCAGCACATAGTAGGTGTTCGGCAGTTGGTTGTATGATGCTGTGTTGGGCTCTGCTCTGGAAGAGCAGGTAGAGAGTTTCAGGCCGCTTGGAGGGAACAGGGTAAGAGCTCAGCTTGGTCACTCCTCCTGGCCACGTATGGCCCTTAGCCTTAGCCCTTTTGAGTTAGGTACCTAATCTCTCCACTGCCCAACTTCACGGCGATGGCAATTTCACTAAAAGTATAATTTCCTCAGTTACTTCTGGGAGGGAACTTGAAGTCAGTCCTTTTCTTGCATACCTCCTGGTTCGGGATCCTCACTACCTCCCAATGAGATCTGTTTTAATCATGCTTAGTAGGCATTTCTCAGGTGATGTGGAAACCTTTCTCTGTGACTCTTCTACACTCACAGACCTTTCTTTTATTAGGAGCATCCAGCCCTAGCCTTTTCAGAACAGGGCTTCTCCATCCACCCAGGGAGCATAGCCTGGCCCCAGTGCAGCAGGCACCGTGGCCTTGCTTTAAGTTCCTATAAGGTGAAGGCTTCCTTGCCCCCAGAGAGCAGGGACATGCATGTGTATGTGTTGATGGAGGAGGCAGATCATAATTTAGACATAGTACTGCCAGGCTATCACAGCTTGCCACAGAGTCTCAGCAGTACCATGTTAACCTGGAGGGCTGGACAGGTGAGGGTGCCCGGCTGGCTAGTCACACCCTCACAGAGCTCTGCCCCGGCTCCCATCAGACCTAACATTTGTGTTGACATGTGCATACACACGAGCACACACACACACTAGACTGAATGCCCCTCTGCCCTGCCCCTCGCTACCCTCTTACTATAGTGTGTGGCCCTCGTGGGCTCACCTGAAGGAAGGAAGCTGAAGATTGTTCTTCCTGGAAGGTAGGGGTGTGGTCCTGATTTAAATCCACAGGTTATGGGGGCTGCACAGAGGTAATGCTGCCCAGGGCACCAGACTCAGACGTCTACGGATCAAGTCTCGGGGTTGAGAGAAAAGATGATACCCTACTCTGTTTAGTGTCCAAGAGTCTAAGTTCAGACTGTCCCCCAATATACCAGCTCACCTCGTTTCCCTACTCCCTCTTGATCCCTCCTTTACAGCAGTAGGGTCTGATTCTCTTAGTCACAACGTGGGTACAGGATTGGGCCCTTAACAGCTATATGCTGCGTCGCCTTAGAGATGGAGAGCAGTGTTTGAACAGAGATGAAGGCCGAATGGGCGAACTTGAGGCAGCTAAGCGAATAGGGTAGGGGAAGCTTGCCCTCAAGGGGAGGAAATATTTCTTACTCTCTTGCTAGGCTCTATCCAAATGTAGCACGGTAGAAGCGCCATAGGGTTAGTGACAGAGAAGGCGTGCTCCCACTGTTTACCGAGTCCCCCGGAGTAAGCGCTATTAACGGTACAGAGGCCCCTCGATAGGTGTCCGACCAAAGGCTGAGAGTCCTCCCCTCATTCTGAACCGCCTTTCTGGGGGGTCAGCACGCGATAAGCGAGGGGCACTCACGGGTTGTGTTGTACTTGATGCCATTGAAGTACTCGGGGCACGGTCTCTCGACTAGGGCTCCAGGCACGCTCTGAGGCCAGCAGGTTCCGATCTGGTCCAAGGTCGTGTTGCAGTAGGAGTAGGGACCTGGAGACAGGAGGGAGCATAACGGGGCTCAGAGGGGTGGCCCGGGCGCCGGGCGCCGGGTGCCGCTCAGACCCGCGATAGGAAAGCGTCGGGGAGCAAGCCCACATGTGGCTAGTTCGCTGGCCTCCTGCCTACCCTCGGGATCCGAGGGCGCTCCCCAGCCGTCCAGGAGCAGCTCTTCGGCCAGCGTCAGGCTGCAGTTGGCCTCCAGCAGGCTGTAGAGAAGCGTTGCGTCCATTGCGCCCCGGAGCCGCGCGCGGAGGGAGTAGGAGTGCGTGCCCTGCGTGGCTGCGAGGGAGCGGGCGCGACGGGGAGCAACCAGAGAGTGCAGCGTCCAGGTCCTGCCCGCCCACTCCGACCAGTCCGGCAGCTCCCGGGCGCATCCGCCACCGCTAGCTCCCAGCTTCGGAGCCAGGACCTTGGCCAAGAAGAGCAGCGGGGCTCACAGAGCTGAGGGGCCGCCCGCTAGACCACGACCAATAGCGGCGTCGGGGGCGGGGCTCTGTCTCCAGCTCCGTCGGGCCCACCGCCCTCGGTGCTCTGTCCACCACACTAGTGGCCAGAATGGCAGCGGGGCTGGAGACATAGATCTGGGGTGGCCAAATATCCGGTCTGAGGCCCGACGGTTGCCGGCCCAGGGGCTGCAGGATACGCTCCTGAACCTGTCGCCACCAAAGTTGTGCGACTCTAGACCTAGAAATTTCTTCTCCTGAAGGAAGACACTAGAGCTGGGTAGGGGCGACTAGCCAGTCCAGGAGCAGATTTGTGCCCGGGGGAAGGAAATGGGTTGAAGGGGCCCCAGAGGATAGCAAAGAGGTCGCCAGAGAGGATCTAACAGAGCTGGAGAAAACAAATGGAGTTCCTAGGTGGCTCTCAGCAAGAGCCAGGAACCAGTGACACACTGGCAGATTTGCCGCCAACGGTGAGAGGGAATATCTAGGAAGAACTTAATTAAAATTATCTGGAAGACTGAAAGGCTTTAGTGCCTTGGGAACCAGATAGAGTGAGAAGTGAAAAACGTGTCTCTTTCTCCCGGTTTATGCAGGGCCATCTGAGGAGGAGAGAAAAAGTCAGTGTTCCCTACTAGCAGGTGTGGAGGGCTGACTACCCCTGTAGGAGATTCTAGCAGGCCCCGCCCCAGCACTGCTTGCCTGGGTATTAGCCTAAACAAGTTGCCTCAGTGTTCAAGGTGGGGCTATAGCTCCGTGCCTGTGAACTGGATAGGCCGAGGTTCAGGAACCTGCCTGGGTGTGTCTTGCTCTCAGTCTGGACTCTGCTTTGTCCCAATGGAAGAGCCTTGCCTTTTTGATTTTTCTCCGACAGTGCCACGTTTTCTGGGTTCCTTCACAGTCAAGAGTGTGTATGGCTTTAGAGGCTCTAGACCCAGTCCTATCCCCCAGCACCCTCTATTGGTGACCAGGTAACAGCAGCGAAGGGCAAAGCCACCCTGAAGAGGATAGTCGCCCAGGTGAGGAGGCAGAGAGCAGACCAGTGCCTTTGTACAATCTTCCTGGCTATCATATTAATGCTGCTGTCACTCCCAAGCAGAGTGAGTTCACGAGATTGTGAGTGAGCAGTGAGACCAGGCTGAGCCCTGAAATCTCTCTTGGGACTTTCACCTGGCAGGGAGATGCGAAGGGCTACTGGATAGATCTGTCCTCTGGCTCCTGGATGGGCACTTCAGGCCCTGGCGCAACTCTAGGCAGAACCTTAGGCCAGAGCACAAGTGATTGGGTAGGTCCTCACAGGGATGCAGTCTCCTTCGCTAGCCCCTCACACGCCATCACAGCGCAGACAAGGAGGAAAACCAAGCCAAGCTTACAGGGTAAGAGCTCTGGTTCAGGAGACACATGCTGTATTAAGGAGGTGCTGAGCACCGGTGAGTGACATGCCCCTTTACATGCAGGTTTCTGCAGAATAAGGACTGGTCTGGGTGCCCTGCATTGCTTAGCAGAGTTTCAGTGTCAGCGCCAAGAGCCACCATGCACCCTATATGTGTGAATACCTACAATCTCTAGGACACCAGGCTATGGTGCCATCTCTTTATACTCTCACATTAAGAGGCACGATCATCACTCAAGATGTAACCTGGGGGAAACCAACTGGCTTCATAGCTCACTTTAATGCTGACAAATGGGGAAATGAAGAAGAAATTGAAAAGAGCGCTTTCCTCAGATTATGTAGATTCAGCTACATAGAAGCAAGGCAGAGGCTGTTTTGTTTAACTAAAGATGCAGTGGCGGGTGGACATAGGGTTCTGGGGCTTCCAGCCATTCCTGCCATGGACCCAAGCTATGCATGAGAGGACAAGTCTGTGTGTCCTAAGCTGGTGGGGCCAGGAACATTGGAGAGTAGGTTCAGAAAGTGTGACAGGTACCAGGAAATGCCCTATTGTCATGAGCAGCCTGAGGTGAGGGATTTGCCTCTGCTGCTTAGTATCGTAAGTCTTGGGCCATCACTGATATCAGCTATGGTGGTGAACAGTTCCAAGCCAGCATAGACACATCCACTGCATAGCCCCATACATGCCATTAACTAGGCCTGCAGGGCACCAAAGAAGTACTTTACTGTCACAGTCCTGCATTTGGACAAAACTGCACATGCTCTCATTTACACCACCGCCACCATAAAAATGCCAAGCGGACAACAAGGTTTATAGGGACAGCATTCATTGCTGCCCTCCATAAGAAGCTCTTTAGGGACAGCTAAGGACAAGCAACGAGACCTTCTTCTGCAAGTCAAAGTGAGGTGTGGTGCATCACTCCTAAACTATGACATCAAGCAATGCTTCATACCATACCTTCCCCCAAGCTCTGCCTAAGAACAGAGGAGGTGACATGGTGTCCTGATGTTCAACAAATGGATCCAAGCTGTGGGACCAGGAAAGGCCTGTAGTGACCAGCCCATCCCACACATTCAATGCACAGATGGGCAGTACCCAGAGGAAGAAGGGCACTTCCCTGTCCCATCCTACCAGGCTATACTCATCTCTGCTCCCATTTCCTTCCTTCACAGGGCAGGTGAGAAGGACTTTTACAGTTGTGATGGTGTCACTTTACCTCTATGATTGGCTCCACATACCCTCCAGGGTTGAGCTGGGGTCTTTGACATTGTAAAGAACATACTTGGTGACCGTCCCCCATCCTCAGCCCATTGCTGGCTGAGACGCCCTTTGGAAGACCCTGCTTCCATGAGACCTCTGTGTCTCTGCCATGCTGGGCCCACCATTTAGAATGCCCTTTGGCTCTGCAGTCCAGTGCAGCCTCTCTCCCCTTCCTGCGAGCATGCAGTGTCTCACCTCTTCTGCCCTTACTGTTCAAGATGCTTCCCAGATACTCCTATCTGTAAGGGCCAGTCTAGAGCTTGCCAAAGCTCTACCAACCACAGGCTCCCGGGGTGGGCAGGCCTGTTCACCAACTTTCGCAAGTGTCCTCAGCACCCATCAGGATGTTCTATGGATGGTAGCCATCACAGGGAAGAACAACAAACAAATGAACAAACAACCCAAATTTCTTGGCCATAGGAACGGGGAAAACCCAGGGTCCTGTTCCCCTAGCCAGACTCTCTACACCTTTGACAAACACTAGTATGCCTCGCTCTGTGTGCACACATACAAGGGTCTTTGTGTGTGCGCGTCCATACGCCTTGGACTGTGAAGGGACTTAGAAGATTCTTTGGATGTCTTTGGACCCTTATATTGTCTCTGAATAAAATAATACGCCTCCCAATAATTCTCTACCATTTCCAAATATGTAAATGCATGGGGTGAATAAAATAGAAATATTCCATTAAAAGCTTGGAAGTTATAATTGCTCTCCTGACTGTGCGTATTTTTCATTTATTTAGACCACAGGGGCACACAGCCCAATCGGTCATCATATTTAATTTACGGTTCCTTGTCATCATCAGCCCATATATACATGGCCTGATTTATTTTATGTTCCTTTCTTTTATGGAGGTTTGCGTATAGCAGGAACCATACTGAGCTAGGCACCCAATCTGAACCAGACATTACCAGTCATGCTAGTATTTATCCATGCGTGCCCTCCCAGAGGAAGCCTGGTCTTGAGTGTTCATTTGTCACTCCCTAGCTCTTATTTCCCCCCCCCCCCCGATTTTCACCTGGAAGATTCTCTGAACAAAGGTGCTTCATTTCGCTTCATTTCACACTTTTTTAGTTATTCTGCATTCTCCTAACTAGTGGACACAAGAGACAGGACCACTCACATATTGGGATTAGAGAAGCAATTTCTGTAGCACAGCAGGCATCCTAAGAGTTCACATGTCCACACCAGGGCTGTGGCTAATGAAGGATGATGTGTCCCTACAGTGGCTGCTAGGCAGCGTCACCAGCAATGTGCTGGATGAATATTTAAGGAAACATTCGCTCTCAGTTATTAGAGGAAAACACAGGTTAGAAAGCTATGGACACAATCACAGCTCATTTCTGGTGAGAACAAAACAAAACAAGAAAACCCAAAAAATCTCACAAAAGCAACACGAGGTTCACTCTATGGACAATAAACTCCTAAGAGACATGAGACACTGTCAGCATTGTTAGGCTGTGAGATAATGAGTTCTTATGATTCAAAAAGAATTTCCACCAAATTTTGTAATAAATAGCACCAGTGCCTTTTGTCAGCAGATGGAAGCCTTAAAAATTAGACAGGGAGGGCTGATGTCCTTCTGCCTTAATTTAGGTTGGGGGGAAGTGGATAATCTGTGCCCTCTCTTCAAACAGAGAGCTTGGCAGGGAGACCAGGGAGAGGCCAGGGTGTCCTCGAGCAGCAGTGTTGCTCAGATTGAGAGTGCAGGAAGGAATGGTATTCCTTAAGCAGAGGCCTCTGGTCGTGCCTATGTCTGCTAGGCATGGTCCATGCTGCCTATCCCGGCTGCCAAAGTGTGCCTCTTAGATAGACTTAAACCTTCATTCTAGCAGATGAAGAAACAGGCACATAGACTGAGCGGTGGCCCTCCAAATTCACATGCTGAAATCTAAAGTCCCAGTACCTCAGAATGTGACCTTATTGGGTGTAGGGTTTCTACAGAGGTGATTCAAAAAATGTGAGTGCAGTTTGGCCAGTAGGCCCAGTACAATATGATGGGTGGCCTTGTACGAAGAGGAGCTGGGACAGCCCCTCTCCGAGGGAAGACCTGAGGACAGGAAAGGTCTGCAAGCTAGAGAGAGGCCTTGGAATAAGCAACTCAAGCCAACCCTTGGCCATGCCCTTCCAGACTCCAGAAGAGGGAGAAGGTGAGTTTGAATCCATCAAACCAATCTAGAGCTTCCTCAGAGTGAGTCTCACAGGAAACTCACAGAGATAGGTATCTTGCCCAAAGCCCCACTGCCGCTAGATGGAGGAGCTGGGACCATACTGGTCTGTGACTCTTGAGAACTGAGTTCAGGACGGGCCCACAGTAGAGGTGCAGGCAGTGGGACTTAACCTCTTGATGCCTGCCTCAGGTTGTGTTTGGATGTCCCAGGCTGGCTAGCACTCCTGTCCCCTTGAGCTCTGAGCCAAAGACACCCTCACCTGATCCAGCCCTCTATCCCTGCAGTTTCTATGAACCAGCACTTGAAAGTGCAGGAGAGGGAGTGGGGCCCTAGAGATGTCTTCCTGGAGTCCTCACCTCAGCACTCTGCCCCTCTTCCCATGATTGTGTTAATCAGCTTCGGGAAACCTCGGAGGGTCATACCCCAGAGTCTGGCTGCTGTTTCACAGGGCCATACAGGGGTGATGCCTGTAGCTGCGGCAACCAGAGATATTTTTTTTACACCTTCTACTAGTCTTGCTTTTTGACAGAGTGTGAAAGCAAAAGGGTCATCCTCTCATTGGACTCCTGAACACACCAGTCTAGCAAATTTTTTTTCCAGGTGTCCACTCAGGGACAATGAGCAAAAAGAAGCCTTCTGGCCAAAATCTCGTCACTGATAAAGAGCCGGAAGCTCAAATGGGGAAGGATACTAGACAAAGACATAATGATGAGACCAAGCCAGGCCTTGGAGCCAGGGCTCTCTGCTGTGCCCCACTGAGCTTCCTCTTTCAAGCTCCCGTGCTCACCTCCGTTCCCAGGACCACTGCAGGATGGGGTTGGGTTAGACAGCATGCATACCTGACAAGTTGAGAGTTGTGGTCTTATGGCAGTATTGCTCCAATAGTGTCCACAGGGGCTGGTCCTGGGGCACCTGGCCTGGCCTGGCCACCTAGGAGAGCAGAGATGAGGGTTACTGGCCAGGCCTGGGCTAGCTGTTGACACATATCTGCTCCCACCCAGTATGTCACTTATTTTTCACTTCGTTTACCTTTATGCAGGTAGAGGGACAGTTGAATGGGAAAATGTTCAAGCCCCCTTGGAAAGCAGTGCTCTGGTCTCACCTGCAGCCCTGCAAAGCCTATAGAAGTGGTCTAGGAAGGAACATGTTTGATGCAGGAGCCTAGTCCTTCCCTCAGCCTCAAAGCTGGTTTCTCCCTGAGTGGATGAAATATACCAAGGCTAACATCTTGTCCTCCATCACCAAAGCCCCCACAACTATGTCCAGACAGCCTTCTGTGTGTTAAGCCCTGTGGTTACTTTAAGAGTCCCAAGCAAGGTGGACATATCCTAAGCTACATAGGAGAGAGAGAGAGAGAGAGAGAGAGAGAGAGAGAGAGAGAGAGAGAGAGAAGGAAAGGCAGGCTACAGTTTTTCTTTTTCTGTCCTAGAGATAGGAGAGACATAAAGGGCCTTAGGTTAATACATGAGAGAGACAACAAAGCAGGTCCTGGAGGGCTTCCCGCAAGAGGAGGAGGTGAGTGGTAATGGAGGGATGAGCAGGTAAGAGAGAAAGGACCACAGTGAAAGCTCCGGCACCCAGTAGGGAACAGATGTGACAGTAAAAACACAACCCAAAAGACAAAGCCATCTAGGACCCCAACTTCCAGGAAAGTCTTCAGAGTGGTTGCTGGACACAGTAGATAAAGTAGACGTGAGTATGTCTGCCCTGGATGGGGGCACTTTCTGGTGAGAATGACAGATTAATGACCAGCTTTACTGAAGGAAGCTAGCGTAGTAGCATGGAAGAGATCATGATGAAGTGGATTTTGAAATGTGAGTAGGAGTTTGCTTAGCTGATGAGGGTCCCTGCTTAAGTGGGGGAGCACAGCATGTGCAAAGCCAGAAAAGTAAGCGGGGGAGGGGGCGGGGGGGAAGGCATAGAGTTGCATTGGAGCAAAGTCCTCTAAAATTCTAGCCCTAACTGTTGCCTCCAGCTCCTGGCAAGACCACACTCCTCCAACTCTGCAACTAGCATGCATGTGCACACTCGTGTGTGTGTGTGTGTCTCAGCCCTGTCACTTTCTATTCTGAGGCCTCAGAAAGTGCTGTTCTCTTAGCAGGCAGCTGTCTTTCTCTTGCTTGTCAGGATTTCTTTCCTACACAGCTGGGCCCATGTTCACCCCAGGATGTCCCCACAAGCTGAAAACCCTCACACACCACACTTAGTCTACTTCCTGGGCTTGAGCTAGAGGCTGAAAACTTGGTCTCCCCTTGCTGGCTTGGAGCTGCTGATTAATAATGCCATCATGCTGATGGTAAGCTTGTGCCCACGTGGCTTACTGGAACTTGGTTGGCAGCCTTGGGTGCTCAGGGAAATTTGGGCCAGGGGCAGTGATGAGGGTGTGTGTGTGTGTGTGTGTGTGTGTGTGTGTGTGTGTGTGTGTGCATGCACATGCACTCTAAGGGGGCATTCTGAGCTGTCAACCTTAAGCTGTTGCCTTATGCTTCCAGGAAATAATGGGCCAGCGGTTCTGTGCACAGGTTCTGGAGGCTGCCGGGAGCTTTTTTACACCAGCTGCCTGGCATCAGGAAGGCCTTGCTTGCTCTGTAGAAGGACTCCTCACCAGGTGGATGGGGAATCTTTCAAGCCAGACCCTCTGCTGCTTCGTCTTCTCTTGTCTTCAAGGACACTGGGCTCTTGAAGACATGACCTCTGCCTCCCTCTCTGGGCTCGGCCTTCAGTATCGCATGATGAGCACCTGTCCTCTCTCGTCAAGGACAGTCAGTGTTAGGGGATGCCAGGACTTAGAGCTGAGTCCTAAGGGGAGATGAGTGGGAAAGTGGCAGAATGGACAAGGGAGAGAGAGGGTGTAAGGCCCCTCTGGTATCTTTTTTTGCTTTTTGCAGTGTGTGTGTGTGTGTGTGTGTGTGTGTGGTGAGAGAGAGAGAGAGAGAGAGAGAGAGAGAGAGAGAGACAGACAGACAGACAGACAGACAGACAGACTGACTGACTGACAGACTGACAGACAGATGGAGATGGAGACAGAAACAGCTAGCAAGGCCTTCCTGGAGGGGCCACTCCCAGGGAGCCCCAGACTGCAGGGGCAATGAAAGCCCAGAGGCTTGCACCATGGTTAGCCAGCCTGTGTGTCTCAAACACTCTCTCCATTTTTCAGAGACCCCACCACAATACTTGTGGGCCCAGGTACCTCCTCCTTGACCTTGCCTGCCACCTGTTCTGAGCCCACAGGATGGATGAGGGTGATGTTCTCAGGACTCAGGTGGTGTGGGCCCCGCCTTGTCTCAGATGCCTGGTCCCAGGTCGTGCTGTCTCTCACTGAGAGAAGTGCATTGCTGGGGGTGCACACAGGGGCACCATGTTCAGTATAGGGGTGCATGGCTCGACCTTGGGCAAAAAGAGCTGGTCTGAGTAGACTTTGGGATCTTCCCACACCCTGACTCTGTCTCTCAAGCCAAGAATCATAGTTTTCTTTCTCCTCACCCAGGATCCACCTGATTACATTGGACTCAGTTCAAGCCCATAGCACACCCTATGGATGCTTATTTTGAGCAGGGCCCTTGGTGGCAGTTGAGATGGTGGGTAGGTAGAGAAAAGGCAGCATTGTGGGTAGTTTGAGTGGAGCTTCAGGTATCCCTGCATTTATCCTTGTAGGGGATATTGTTTCTGTGGGCTGTGGCCTCGGCCAAGCTCCAGAACCTCTCCTAGCCTTAGCCTTCTCACCTCTTTAGTGGATACGGGTTCCTGAAGACATGGCCTCCACCTCCCTCACCAGGCTTAGCCTTCAGCAGTGCATAGAGAATGGCTGTCCTGTCTTGTTAAGACAGTCAAGGCTCTGGGAAGCCTGGCCCTCAAGCTGATGAGTAGGGAAGTATCCAGGTGAACAGTGAGAAGAGGAATGACCCCCACAAAGCAAATGAACAAAGGCTCAAGGGGGACATAGGGCAGGAGAGCCTGGTTTATGGACACTGTTTGGGGATGGGAGGGTGCTGGTGGGAGGGGGACATGGGGCAGCAGAGCCTGGTTTATGGACACAGTTTGGGGATGGTAGGGTGCTGGTGGGAGGGGGACATAGGCCAGCAGAGCCTGGTTGGATGAGCTGTTGAGAAGGCGGGAGGCAGTGGGAGGTAGACACTTTCCTGTGTGGTGTTTGCTTTGTGCTGGCAGAGCTCTAAACTGAAGCCAGATGACAGCTCATTTGCTCCTTGCCATAGCTCCTGAGGGAGCTGTGAATAACCCCACTTCACAGAAGCCAAGGCCACGCAGCAGGTAAGAGCCCAGGGCAAGATTCCAGCCCAGACGACCTGATGTATGGCTGGTCTGGCTACACATCTAAAGAGTGGTCCTAGATAAGGATGTGAGGGTGAGATCTACAGAGGCCAACAGGACACCAGTCCATATGTGGCACTCAGTGGTCCCATAAGTAAGACGGCCCTAGCACCAGGCATGGTGATGCACGCCTGTAATCTCAGCACTGAGAGAGGCAGATCTCTGTGAGTTCGAGGCCAGCCTGATTTACAGAGTGAGTCCAGGACAGCCAAGGCTACACAAAGAAACTCTGTCTTGAGAAAACAACAACAACAACAACAACAAACCAAAAACAAACCACTACCAACAAAACCCTAGCTGGCCACATAAGCACAAAGTAGAAGGTAGAGAGACCATCAGGCCGGAGTTCCAAGCAAGGAGATGAGAAATTTACATTGAGATGCTAGGATGAAAGGTGACTCTAATTGGCCTTGATCCACCATGACACCAAGCTCCTGGAGCCTGTGTGATTCTTTGAGTGGCAGGCATTCTTTCTTTCCAATGAGGCAGCTCTGGGAGCTCCTGGCCAAGGCTGTCATCAGAGACCAAGTCATGATGAGGGGTCTGAGGCTTGCAGCCACATTCCCAGGTAGAAACAGGTGGGGACTGGGTGGTGACAAAGAGGAGAGTGGCCCCCAGAGGCTCGCATATTTGAATACTTAGCAGTCAGGAGTGGAACTCTTGGCCAGGATTCAAAGCAGCAGCCTTGTTGGAAGAAGTACATCACCAAGGCTGGGCTTTGAGGTTTCAAAAGCCCATGCGAGGCCCAGCTCTCTCGCTCTCAGCCTGCACATATGGATGTTGCCATCAGCTGCCGCTCCAGTGCCAGGCACAATGCCATGCTCCCTGTCATGGTGGTCGTGGACAAACTGTCTGAAATGCTTTCTTTTTTATAAGAGTTGCCTCAGTTTATGGTGTCTCCTCACAGCCATAGAACACTGACTAAGACAGATTGCATTAGTAAGCTCTGGGCTAATGGTCTGTCTTGTCTGTGGAACGCAGTTTCCACAACACATTGAGAGACAGGACTTGTAGTTTGGCTGTGATGCAGGTGTCCTCACCCCACTCCACCCTCCCTCGCCTGATTCATCGTCTTCCGTCGGCTGTGTCCTTTCTCCCTTCTTCCTGTGTCAACTGGTATCTAGACCAGATGTTTCCTGGCACTCTTGAGGTCTTCTAATCCAGTATTGGACTCAAAGATGGGTCATAGGGCCTGGGTTGACTACAGGATGAAGCCTGGGAGCCTGGGTATATGCACCGGTTACCTGAGAGGCCCAGCTAAGCCCTCAGTGAGGGGGTCTGTGCCACCTCAGTAGAGATGGTGTCCAGAGAGGAATGGATTGCAGAGGCCCAGGTGGAGTCCAGAGGACTAGAGACCCCGCGTGGTGTGCAGAGACAAGCCTTTGGTTTCTTTGGCCATCGCCCTCTCTTTCTTGTCTGACCTGCCAGCGTTGGCTTCTACACTACTCTTGGATAGCCTGGGACAAGAGAGCTGCCTTCATCTTCACCCTTATTACAGGAGTCCCACTGTAGGTCCAGGGTCTGCATCTGTGTCTAAAGTTCCTGAGCAAGTGCTCAACAAACGTTAGCTGATTTGAGTGATTGGGTGGGTGGGTGGATGGATGGATGGATGCATGCATAGATGGATGGATGGATAAACCCTGCTACTCTGACGAGGTAGCATCAATGCAACCCACACTTCTGGGAACTCCAGGGCTAAGCTTTTGCTCTTCCTTGAATTGCTTTTGCTTTGATGTTTCCCCAGAGATTACTTCTGTGGGACCTATTTCCTATCTCTAGCCCCTAGAAAGTGCCTGCATTGAGGAAGGCAGAGGAGGCCCTGGCAGGGAAGGAGGCAGGAGGAGCCAAGCCTCCAGCTGTTCATCTTCCTCCTGGGCCCTATCCAAGCAAAGCCTGTGCCCTAGGGGCCAGACAGGCACATAGGTGCCACCTCACAGGAGCCAGAGGGTCTGGCTGGACCTACTCCTCTTCCTGGGTCTGGTGACAAGTTCCCTCTAAATTTAGGCCTCTGTCTAAGCCTGGAAGATTTATGGACCTTGAGTCTTGGGCCTGCTGGACTGGGAACCAGCCCCTCCCTGCCTCTTCTCACTGAGATCAGGGAAGGAACCAGGGAGGGAGAGCTCCTCCTCCCACTGTCTGCTTCATTCAGTGTGTCCATTGGACTAAGCTCAGGGAAGTGGTCAGGGGAGAGAAGAAAGAAAAAGGAGGAAGGAGGAGGGGTAGGGGATAGGGAAGGATGGAAGGGCAGTTTGGGGAGGAAGGGGGCAAGAAAGGGGAGAGTAAGTAGCAGAGGAGAAAACAGGGTAGGGAATACGTGAGAGAGAAGTGAGGATGAGGAGGGGAGGAGGATGGAGAGAAAGATAAATTGGAGAGGAGGGCAGGAGAGAATGGGAAGGGGAGCAGAAGAGAAGGCTGAATCTGGGTCTCATCGGGGCTGCCGGTGGGAAGTAATGGAGTTATACGTTATGAAGATGAATGCTCACTGAGCGGCACACGAAGAAGCCACTGCTTTCTAGAGCATTGGGACCAGCAACTTTAATAGGAGCCTCTCAACGCTTAAATATAACTTACAGGATGCGGACTTCAAGTGAAGTTCCCAAGACACTAGAGGCCTCTAGCAGGCTTCTCACTCCTGCAGCCCTGCTCCAGTGGGACCCTTAGTGAGCACCTCTTCCTACAATGCCTTGATGTCTCCTATGAAGTCCCAAATCTATCTCCCCAGGCCCTAGGGGCAGGGGACTCTGGCCTCCTTACTCTGCTCTTCACCCTGAGAGCTGGTGAGGCTTTTTTCCCCCACCCTGTCCACTCATCCTGGTAGTAGTCACCCTTCTGACTGGCACCTCTGTTCAAATGTCCTAAAATTAGCCTGGCATTAAAATCGAGGTTTTGTTAAGGCAACAGGATCAACTGCTCATTTAAAGTTCTGGCCTTGCCCTTCACCAGAGTTGTGGCCTTGAGCCCTGATGCCTCTTCCTTTCTCTTGGCTGATGGAGGTAGGAGGGTCTCAGGTCTGGGTTCCCTGGGTTGTCCTGAGGCTTCAAGCAGGGACACGTGTGGCACCTAGCTGAAACCCCACATAGTCTGCCCAGGCCAGCTGCACAGACAAACAAGCGAAGTCAAGATGTGGAACAGGCCATCCTCCCACCCTGCAGATCAAAAACGTCATCGTCAGAAGTCAGACTGATGGTATATACTCACTTATATCTGCATACTAGCCCAAGGGACATGTCCCACCAAAGCCTTCACTTACCAGGAAACTGGGACAGAGGGGAGGACATCCTATTGAGAGAAGCATGGGAGAATGACAAAGTAGGAGGATCCAGAGGGTCCTAGAAACCTACAAGTACAACATTATGATAGGCAGATTTGGGCCCAGGGGTCCCGCTCAAACTAAGGCACCAGCCAAGGACAATACAGGCGGTAAACTTTAAACCCCTACCCAGATCTAGCCAATGGTTAGAACAGTCTCCACACTTGAGTGGAGAGTGGGATATGACTTTCTCACGTACTCTGGTGCCTCACATTTGACTATGTCCCCTGGAGGGGGAGACCTGGTGGCACTCAGAGGAAGGACAGCAGGTTACCAAGAAGAGACTTGATACCCTATGAGCATATACAGGGGGAGGTAATCCCCCTCAGGAACAGTCATAGGGGAGGGGAATAAGGGGAAAGGGGGAGGAAGGGAAGAATGGGAGGACACAAGGGATGGGATAACCATTGAGATGTAACAAGAATAAATTAATAATTAAAAAAAAAAAAAAAAAAAAAAGAAGCCAGACTGCCGAACAGTCACACTAGACAAACTGATTCCGTTCCGATGAAGTAAAAATGAAGAGGATGCTGAGCTGCGCCATCATTCTGCAGCAGCAAACTCAGGACTTCTGGCTTCTGTAGAACCCAGGAGGTAGCGCCCCGCAGACAAATTGGTTCAGAAAAAAAATATATATACTTAAACACTGGCAAAATGGCAAGGCCAAAGAGGCTAAATTAGCTGATTAGGTTAGAAAACACTCAGAAGGGAGTTAAATTTTTGGTGGAAAGTCATTAGATGACAGAGCTTCTGGGAAATGTCCTTGGGTATGTTGCATTCTTGGCAAAGGGTAGTGGGTGGGGGTGGCGGGGGGGGGGGGGCGCCATGCAGAATGAAAGGCCAGGAACTTGATTTTAGGAAAGGAGGGAGTGGGTTATGTAAGGTCCAGTTTCCTACAACTGTTTGAACACAGCCAGACTTCATGTCTCCTCTGTTTGCTGGGCCTTCTCTGGACAAAACCCAGGACCTGTGGCAAGAGGCTATAGGAGGTTGTCCTGAGACCTCAAGAGAAAGTCTTTCCACCCTAAGAGAAATTGCCTGGGAGGGATTGGGCTCCTGGGACCGTCACAGAGGTGCAGGTGACTAGATAGATGACAGCTAGAGTGTCTTCATTTGACACGCTCGCTTGCAGGATTACAAGTGCTTCAGATTTGGTGGTTTTCCCAGAATTGGAATATCTCTATCGACTTCACTGGTTGAAGGGGAGTGAATGTCCATAATGCCAAAATTTGAAATCCAAAATGGAAAATTTGCTTTAAAAGTTAGGGATTTTTGGATCACACCATCTAGTGCGCTCACCCTGGCGTGAACCACCATTGTGGGAAATCACACATGACCTGGCATGCAGATGCACTGTTTCTCCGAGGCCCTCAGAAGGCCCTGAGGTAAGCTGGAAGGCCTAGTTCAAAGCCTGGCTACGTCCTCCAGGCTCTCAAGAGTTGGGTGGAGGGATACTCTTCCTTCTCCTATCCTGACCTCTCTCCTGTAAACCAGCCGCAGCCGCACTCTCCTCAGAGGTTTCACCATGCACTCAGGCTACAGATCTCTTCTGGAGGCAAGGCCCCCAGGCCTGGCCCCTGATAGCATCCCCAGCCTTCCTGTCACACACACTCCAGCCGGCTGACCTGCTTCCTCCCACCAGACTCCTCCACTTCCTGCCGTGGGGTTTCTCACACCTTTTTATCTCTTTCTGTGGACCCAATTTATAAAGGTTATAAATACGCACTATTTCTTCGCTGTCTTCCCCTGCCAGGGCTTTCTGGCTGTTAGCCCACCAGGGCAGGAGCCTGGGTCGGCTTCCACACCTGTATCCGTATGCTGTGGGTACTTGTGAAGTCCAGCTTGGATAAGTGAGAGGGCTACATTCTCCCTGCTGCTTTCCTCCACGATCTCAAGCTCTCGTTTCCCTGGGGGCTGAAATCTCAGAATAGTGCCAAGAATCCAGAAATCAATCTTATTACCAAGAAGGCCCAGGGCAAGGAAGGCTAGCCTTGGGGGTCAGAAAGACCAAGGTGTAGTTAATCTCCAGCTGCTGAGACACTGAGCAACTTTGGGCAACGTACTAATTTCTGTCTCAGTCTGGAGGACCTTTGAGAAGGAAAAGAAGGGCCTGAGATGGTTCTGAGGGATGCTGAATCTCGTAACCCATCCCTCAGTCTGGTACCCACCTCCTGGCCCTGTCCAGACTTCAGGGAGGACAGAGCCTCGATGTCCTCACACCTGACACCCACAACTAGAGTTTTCTTTACGCACACACAGTGCCTCAAGGCTTCAGTTAGTTCCTCTCAGTCATTCTTTAAGATGAGGCTATTGAGGGAGCATCTTCATTTTCCTGGTGAGAAAACCTGAGACCGGGGGAAGTCTGAGGAACCCTGTCCAAGGTGACAAAGAGCATACTGCCTCAGATAGCAGATGCTCACTAGGTGTCTATGGAATGACTGTCTAATGAATCAGTCCTGGTACATCTGGGGATACTGAGGCACAAGACACTGTCGCTGAGGCTACTCCAGGGTTCTCTGTCTTTTGGGATGATATGTATATAGGGGTTTTCCCCCAATGAGAAGTGTGGCCTCAGGAAGGTATCCTTGCTCTCTGAGCCTCGGTTTCCCCATATGCAAAATGAGAAGACATTTGGAGGTGGATTGCTTCCACACCTGCTCCTGGGAGCACCCCTCTTCCTCAGCTCTTTCTTTTTAACTGCCCACCATCCTTCACACCAACTCCTCAGACAGACATGGGCTCTGAGTGAGGACCCTCTGCCCTCTGCCCATGGCTCATTTGATGCTGGGGCTCTGCTCATTAGCAAAGATGGGTATAGGCAGCAGTGGGTGGGGGCAGCTCTTTGCAGATCTGCTGGAGGAAGGGTGGGGAAGGGAGCTGGGGATCATTAGAAGAGGTAGAAGGGACTGTGGGGAAGGGAAGGCTGGACAGCAGATAGAGAATTGCTAATCTGGAAGGACAAGTCCTGTATGCAATGGTGTCCCTTCAGAGTCCCATGCTCATCCACACGGGACTTCTCTTATCCTAACTGGTATTAGTTTCCTTGTTCCTTTTCCTGTCCCCTCTGGGTATGATATGGTCTCATTTTCAGAGACATGGATCCCTAGTGCCACCCAGCCACCAAGTCTCGAGGCTCCCCTTGCACCCTCTGTCGGAGAGCAGAGCTGGGAGCTTCCATTCTGATGCCCCCCAGCACACCCACTCAACCACTTACCTGGAGCAGTGGAAGCAGGCAGAACAGGCAGAGAAGGAGCCATGTCCTGGGAAGAGAGCCTGAGGTCCCCATGGGACACTAGTTACTCTGCCCCTAGGGGATGGGGGCCAGAAGCTGCTGCTTCAGAAGAAGGTTTGTCCAGGCCTCTCCCCCAGGCCTGTCCTGCCCTGCACGACCTACGGGCCAAGGTAAAGCCCTGGTGCCCAGGGCATTCTTCACCCGCCTCCCCCAGGGTAGCAGTGACACCACCACACAGCCAGTGGCTTTCAGGTTATTTATAGCTGGCTCTGGGCAGCAACTTGTGCAGGCGGCTTGGGGACATACTCCAGTTCCCAGAGCAGGGCTTAATGTGCCTGGCCTTCCCGCCAGCAGTGGTAGGCTGTAGCTCCTCAGAGCCAGGAGCTAAGAATAGAGAGACCAGTGGACCTGAGGATTCATGGGGGCTGCCTGAGACTACTTGGACCAGCACTCTTCACTTGTTTGACAGGTCCCAGTTACCCAGGGAGCCTCAAACTGGCCCACGAGCCTAGAGGAGAGCGAAGATCTGCATGTTGGCTTAGTACACATGGGAAAGGTCTGGGCAAAGGGCATGTGGGTGTGATTCGATCAGAGCCCAACTTTTCTGTACATTGGAAATTATATCAAAACAGAGACAACCTAAACAGTGAGAGCGCGTGGGGGTGGGGCTGAGCATCCCACTGCTCTCAGTGGTGACAGGTGCAGATCGTGGGAGCACAGGCAATGCTCCTGACAAGTGGGCCTTTTGTGCAGGGGTTAAAAGCTTAAGCAGTGCGTGTCCCCTGGTTTTGAGGGAAAGCATTCTAGGAATGTGATTAAGAGGTACAGGCTTTTGCTGGAGGTGCAGCCTTCCAGTAGAGGCTGTGGAGAACTGAGCCCAAGTTGAAGATATGCAAAAGCTTCATATTTCCTTTGTCTTTCTGCCCAGAACAATGCATCTATCTTTTGGGGTGTTGTGTGTGGGGGATGCTCTGCTCCATCTCCCTCTCAAAGGCCCCACTTCAAAGACTTTTGGTGTAGGGCCAATCCATGAATGTGGGGGAAGGACATACACATTCTGGCCTTAGCACTGTCACTGTCTTAGATTTCTTGCATTTCCAAACCCCCATCTACACCCAGCCTGAAGCCCTGCTGGAAGAACTGCCTTCCGAAAAGTAGATTTTATTTTATTTTTTTGCCAGTTAGAATTCTCAAGTATCCAGCAGTTTGTCTCCTTCCAACCTCCATGGCAGCCCTGGAATCATTGACAAGGGCCCTTTGCCTGGAGGTATCATTGGCTCAGGAGAGCTCCCCCAGGGACCAGGCTGGGGCTATCTTTCTGTTAGTTGCCTTACTTCATCCCTTCTCTTTTTTTATTGCTTCTTTTATTCTTTGAGTCTATAATACAATTACATCATTTCCCTTTCCCGTACCTTCCTTCAAACCCCAGCACATACCTCATCTTGGTCTCTTTCAAAATCATGACCTCTTTTTTATTAATTATTGTTGCATATATGTGTAACAATATGTGTCTTTAAAACAATATATATATCTTAAAAACATAAGCACAATCTGTATGTTATTTTTGTGTATGTTTCAGGGCTGACCATTTGGTATTGGATAAGCAGTTGGTTTTCTCTTTCCTGGTGGGGAAGACAATTTCTCCTACTCTCAGTATTCCTGAGTTACCTAGTGTTCTCTGTGCAGTGTTAGAGCCTCCTGGTCTCTCCCTAATCCACTTTACTATGTCTGCTGCTGTTGACCCCGTTCAGTTCATGATTAAGCAGTCATGTTGGTGAGACTTTATGAGTGTAGCTTTTGACATTAATAGGAGACACAGTCTTACAGCAAACTCCCTGATCTGGCTCTTACAATCTTTCAGCTCCCTAGCCCACAATGTTCCCTGAGCCTTAGGTGGTGTAGGAGCTGTTTGGAAGTTTTTTTCTCATGATTATTCTTGGTTTTTGTTGTTGTTGTTGTTTGGCTGGTTGGTTGGTTTTTGTTTTGTTTTGTTGTTTTTTTTTTTTTTATTCCAGACATGGTTTCTGTGTGTAGCCTTGGCTATCTTTGACTCACTTTGTAGACCAGGCTGGCTTCGAATTCACAGAGATCCGCTTACCTCTGCCTCCCAGAGTGCTGGGATTACAGGCATGCACCATGTGCCTGGCTTCATGATTCTTCTTATAAAGAGCCTGTTGTGGTTCAACCGTACCCGATGCCAGCTTCATGTGTGGAGCTTGGTACTGAAGGGAGTAGCATCAGGGGTGAGTGGGAGGTGACTGGGTTAGAACACCATGGGCTAACCCATGTGTGGATTCCTGGCATGGGTCTCCTGGTCAGGAAGACTTTGTGTTACAGTGAGCTGTCTGACCCTCCTGCTGTAGCTCACCATGTGGTGCCCTTTGTCATGCAATGGGACAACAGGAAGGCCTCACCAGATGCCACTGCCAGGCTCCAGGGCCTTCCAGACTGTAGAGCTCTTAGTAAAACAAACTTCTATCCTTGTTCAATTACCTAGACTCAGGTTTTCTGCTACAGCCATAGAGAGTGGACCAAGACAGGGACATTTTCTTTTTATTTTCATCATCTTCCTCCTCCTCCTCCTCCTCTTCCTTCTACTTGAGACTGAACCTTTCTATGTATATAACCCAGGCTGGCCTCAGTATTGCAGTCCTATCTAAGCCTCCCAAATGCTGTATGGTTTGCCATTATGCCCAGTTTAGATACTTGATTCTTAATTTTCCCCTGTGATATTTTAACGCCACAGACACACCATGTGTCTGATATGCTGTTGGTTTTTGGAGAGCCATGGCCATCATAAATTCTAAAGGTGTCCCACCTTCAAAAAACCCATGCTTCTCCTTGGGAATGCATAGTCTTCTCCAGCCATGTTATCTGACTGGCAGAGGGCTTGCAGGGGTCCTCTCAGTGCACTGACTGGCTGGGACCAATGAGATAGCCTTACTCTATCTACTACTACCGTCCACAATTGGTTAGTAGGGGAATGGACTGCTGATCTGAAATTGCCTGATGAGGCCCTGCCTTGGGACTCCAAAGAGAGATCCATTCCCATCCCCACACACATAGAATTAGTGGCTGTGTTGCTAAGTGTGAGTCTCCAAACATAGGGGAGTAGAGAAGATAGTGGGGGGGGGACATGTGGCTTTCGAGCCTCTGGTTTCAGTTAGACCAGAAGTCAGCCCTGCTTCGCCTTCATTGAGGGAGCTTTCCAACAAGTTTTTCCTGTCTCTAGGGTTGCTCATCTCCCACCCCCCCCTGCCCCGCCCACCCCAGGAAATTCTGAGCGATGCAGAGAAATGCTTGGAGAAGATGTTAAATCACACAGTTCCCAAGCCTTGAAACCAGCACTTTCAGGACAGTGTAGGATTTCTGTTAAGAGGGCAGGGACGTGGCTGGGTCATTGAATATGGCTATGAAATGAAAAGATGGTTTTGAAAACAGGGCTCTTTGGTACTTTGGGTTGCACATGACTTTGAGCAGAAGGGTCAGTGTTCAGGACACCTGCTTCAGGTGCAGGGTGGCCTTGGGTTGGAAGTAGAGGCTGAAATGAAAGAGGCAGTGGGGGCTGGATGGCAGCTCAGGCAAGATATCAGATGGTTCTCTCCATTCAATGATGAGTGTCATAAAAGGCAGGGCCCATGATAAACCCGACTGCCCTTAAAATACCACCACGCTAGCCTACGTCTTCTCTAGGACCAGGCATCACAGCAAGGGAGGAACCCTAGTCACCTTTAGATAGTCCCCCGCACCTTGCCCCTGCCTGCTGCCAGGTGGCATACACAGTTGTGTGAAGTGCTTATGCTATTTAGAGTCACACAAGTTTAACCTCAGATGCAGGTGTTTTGCTGTGAAATTTTAGACATGATTCTATACCATTGATGAGAGAATAGGTACTGATTTTGCTCATTCTTAAGAGTTTCAATGGAATATTTCTATCCCTTTTCCTAGACTCTGGTTCAGGAACACTGGATCTAAACATGTGTTACGGGGCAATTCTGCCGACATCTGTCTTTAAGATAAAACAATCACCATCTTTCATTAACAGCAATGGAGTTAGCCTCGGCAGAGGTTTCACCAGCTCATAAAGAAGACTTCATGCCTGAGAGCAGCTGCAGGGCTTGTGTTTTCTGGACTGGTTTGCACTCTGGTCCTGGAGTGGCACTCAAGCCGAACCCAGTTGTCATGTTTGTGGTTTCACAGTTGTTCCCTTGTCTCATGTGTAGGCTCCTCCCAGGAGCAAAGCCCAAAGGCAGGGCTTGGCAGAAGCTTGTAGAAAGGATTCCAAGGGCAATACAGGACGGGTTACTGCTGGCCCCTAGGAGGAGGTGGCCTGTTCAGGATCTTCAGGATAATTTCTATGGGGAGAGCCGCTGACCCTACTCCACTGATTGCTGTCGCCCGGTGATACACAACTTGCCCCTTCCTCCTTTTCCACCTTAATCCCTTCACCCATAGAGTGAGAAAGGAGTATACCTCATAGAGGATACTGGGAGGAGCAAGACAGAACCTGTAAGAATACTTCTGCTAAGCAACGTGAGGGCGTATAGCTATTTTTGGCCACACATTACTTCACGGTGGGAGCATACTCAGAAATGTGTGACAAGGTGACTCTATTGTTGTGCAAACCCCACAAAGAATTAGTTGGCTACAATGCCGCCAAAGGGTACAATGGGATGTGGCCCCTTCTTGACTGGAGCATCAATATGTGTTGCTGGGCTGCCGTAGTCTTCTTTCCACAACCAATAAATGCTAGAGACAACTAGGTTCATGCCCTTGTATAAAGTGTGGGCATGGGCGCCTAGAACAGAGCACATCCCTAGTGTTTGCTGAGCACCAACTGTATGAGGGTCTCAAGGCAAGAGACATAGGACAGTGAAGGACAGAGAGACTTCAGGAGCCCATCACATAATAGGCCTCTGCTCTCACCTTTTCTGAACTCTTGCAGGAACTTGGGCAGGGGAAGACAGCCGCCATTGGGATGCACTACTAGTTTATTTATTGAGTAACTCTTATGTACAGGGTGCAGGGAGGGCAAGAAGACATGGAACTGTTGCTGCAGCTTGGTGGGAAGACCATGTTACCAGATCGAGACCAGAAGATGGAGTGAGAGTGATCACCAAACACTGAATCAGGAGGGTGGGGAAGAGGCTGCGTGGGGCCTGTCTCCTCAGAGGTAAGGGAGGGCAGTTGGTGGGAATGTTGTGATGGAAGAATGGGTAAACCGGGGCCAAGAGGTCAGACCAAGACATATCATTGGTTTGCCTGAGAGGGATCTCTCCTAGATGGGTGGGTGCACCTGGCTTTGTCAGTTTGGTCCACCAAATCAAAATGCTACCAAGTTGAAACCACAGACATTTAGCTCTCATTATTAGAGCTGAGAAGGGCAAGATGAAGGTTCCAGCAGGCCCTGGGTCTGGACTTACATCCTAGTTTGTAGACTGTTTCTCTTGTGTCCTCACGTGTAGACAAGCTAAAAGGGACACACTAGAGGCACTAAACCTCTTGTGAGGATGACATCTCAAGTGGTATCCTCACCTTCTACAGAATCCACTTCCGACTCCATTGCACTGGCAGTCAGGACTTCTACATGTAGACTGGGGGTGGGGCACAATCAATCCAAAATATGGGTGAAGTGGGCAGTAGCTGCAGAGCCAAGTCCATGGGGCATGTAGGTGTACCAGGAAGTTGCTAAGGTCTTGGCTTTGGAAAGAGTGTGTCCAGGCTAGGACCAGCCAGAGGCAAGGAGACTCCTATGAACCTTGTAAATTACTATGGCTGGTACCCTGCATCCCTATCCAGATGCAATTCTCCAGAGGACATGAGCTGGAAGGGGCCTCCCCAGCCCTGAAGTCTACTCACCTGCAGTGATAGGAACCCAGGCATAGGCTCCTATAATTTGGTAGCCAGGTTGTCTTTGCTGTATGGTAATTTACTGGGCCTTGGACTTGGGGTCCCCCCACAGGGCAGGAACCTGAGACATCAAGTCAGTAGTACTGTGGCCTGCAGGGCTTCAGTTTGGTCTTCATTGGGCAAATACAAGGCCCACTAGCTTGGGGGCACTTCTAAAAGACTATAGACAGGTGGGAACAGTCTGGCAAGGCAGGGGCCTGTCTTTCCTAGTGGAGTTGTCTGTGTTTAGAAGGCTGCACTCTCCTTGGACTATAGGAAGGCAAAGGAGAGAGTCAGAGGAAACCAAGCCAAGCACCATGCTGTGGTTTGACTGTGTCTCCAAAGCTCATGAATTGGAAATTATGCTGGCTTGTTTTCATGTCAGTTTGAGATAAGCTAGGCTCATCTGGGAATTAGGAATCATAATTGAGGAAAATGCCTTCATAGGATTGGCCTGCAGGCAAGTCTGTAGGGAATTTTCTTGGTGATTGACGGGTGAAGGCTCAGCTTACTGAGGGTGGTACCACCCCTTGGCAGGTGGGGCTGGGTGCTATATAAAAGCAGACTGAGGAAACCATGAGGAAGATTCTTCAAGGTCTCTGGATCAGTTTCTGCCTCCAGGTTTCTGCCTTGACTTCTCTGGAAGATGGTCTTACCAGCTGTATGATGAAATAAATCCTTTCGTCCCTGGTGTGTTTTTGGTCACAGTGTTCTATCACAGCAATAGAAATCTTAGCTAAGACAGTACCCAAATTTATGTGTTGATGGTATTTGTAGGGTGGCCTTTGGGAGGTCACAACATCATCAGGATGGAACTCTGTGTTAGGTCTGGAGGCTTTATGAGAAGAAAAGGGATCTTAGCTTACAAGTTCCCTCGCTTTTTTCCATGTAATGCTCTCTGCATATGAAGACAGGAGAAAGTTCCTCAACCTTGGACTTTCTAGTTATCAGAGCCACAAAATGTCTGTGATCATCACACATTTCCCAGTCTGGTGTTGAGATAACACAAGCTAGCACACCACATCACGAGTAAGGAAAGGATGAGGGCACAAGGCCAGCAGCTTGGGAGGTTTGTCCCTTGCCTATTTTACTTGGCTTAGTGTAATGGAAGCTTTGGGTTCTTTGTAAACTCAGTTATGTAAATATGCTTTTGGGTTTTTAAAAAAATATTTATTTATTTATTATTATGTATATAATGCTGTGCCTGCATGTACACCTGCACACCAGAAGAGGCACTAGATCTCATTATAGATGGTTGTGAGCTACCATGTGGTTGCTGGGATTTGAACTCAGGACCTCTGGAGGAGCAGTCAGTGCTTTTAACCTCTGAGCCATCTCTCCAGTCCAATATGCTTTTGTTTTAATCCCCAGTGTGGGATTTTAGTTTGGGCTTTAGTTTGTCCACAGTTGATAATTGTCTCATGTGGGGCGTGGTCTTTGCCAACTGGAGTTAGTTGAATTTGGAGGACACTAAAGGATATAAAAAAGAAAACCTAAATGGAGAGTATGGGGTTTGGAGGAGACTGATGGAGGACCTCCTTCCGTGTTTGCTGTTGACAGCTGAAATTTGCTTTACCCCAAAAAGAACCCAATGACCCTATCTAGCCGGAAGATGAGGTCTAAGTCCCCTGTTTTCCTCCTTCTAACCTTATTTATCTCCAACCAAAGGTTGGGTAGTTGGGAGAGAGGTAAAGGTATTTAAGAACCTTAAATAAAGTAGGTTTGTTTAAAAAAAAAAATCTAAGCCTACAGCCTAGAGCATGGACAGGAGTGGAGGAGGCCAGTCTTTCAGTTTTTTCCCTGGGAGCATTTGGCATGTGGCTCCACTCTCAGGGCCTCACATTTCTCATTTGTCCAATGCCTGCCTTGGGGTACCCTGGGTCCTGGAAACGGCTGAAGAATTTGGGTTTCTCAAGGCTCTGGTTTCCCTTCCCAGTGTCCCCCTGGTCTCCACTTGGCCATGCTTTGGCTAGGGCTGGTGGCCTCTTAGATACGTGGAGCATCATCCCCATGATCCACTGGAGGAGCAAACTGTCCCTCATTCTCTTGACCAGAGCCACCTGCTGGTGGAATGCCCTTCCCTGCACTCTGCTCCCCACTTCCCCTACTCCCTTAGAATTCCTGAAATAAGACAAAGTCCTAAAAAGTTCATTTAGGGGCCAGGGAGGTTGTGAGGGGCCGGAACTACTACATCTTGACTCACTTTGCCTACCTTCCCAAGGAAGGCAAAGGCATCAACAATACTAAAGGCTAGCTCAAAGAAAGGCTTGAGCCGAAAGAACACTCTGCCTGCTACATCCAGCCATCCATGGTGTGACTCATGCAATGGGATTCTTGTGTTCTTGCTATGTGAAATTTCTTTCTCGTAGCTTCTTCCATTTGTATCTCTTAGAGCGTGATGGCAGCTGTCCTTTGGGGTTTAACTCAAGTTGCTGCGAATATGGTTTCCTGCTTCCCAGGGGAGGCTCGGGCCATCACATATTCCAGGAAGTCACTGCTGCAGAGTTCCAGCTTTTCAATCCCACGTGTACCTCTTCTCCGTGTCTTACATAAGCCTACACATGGAACCCCCACAAGTCCTCGGCTGCAAATAGGCTGCAGCCACATCTTCTATGAGAAAACTTAGCCACAAGACTGTCTTCTTCCTGTTGGCCCAATGCCTCATTTCTCCTCACAGGCTGTTCCTGGCTCTCTGTCCATGACCTTGCCTCTGCCAGGCACAGGGTTCACTTGCTTTGGCTCAGGGTACAAGACTATCTGGGGCCCGAACATGGTCCACTGTGTGGGCCACAGAGGGCTCTGCAATCTGTTCCCCTTATAGTGGAATGCTCCAAGGCATGTTTGGTGAGACAGCTATTGCCATACCAAAGGGTATCCCAAAATGATTGGAGCCGCTGGGACACTGTGGGAATGCTGCCATTCCTTCTTTCTCCCCCCCCCCCCCATCCTGCTGTAAATTCCTCAAAGGATTTTGGAGCAGCCTTGACATTTTTGTTTTTCACAGATTTAGAGTTGTCTAGAGAAATAGAACCAGTAAGATAGAGGACAGATGGATAGATAATGGTAGACAGATAAATAGACAGACAGATAGATGGTAGATAGCTGATAGAGATAGATAGGTGGGTATGTAGGTAGTAGATAGATGATAGATATATAGATAGATAGAGGATGATAGACAGATTAATGGACAGACAGATAGATAGACAGAGATATGTAGGTATGTAGTTAGGTGGGAAGATAGATGAATACATAGATGTTTCAAATGATTAATTTATGCTATTGTAGAATATGGCAAGTCTGAACTCTGGGGCAAGAAGGAATTCAACTAAGAGTTGTGGCTGTGAGATATAAACAAAACAAAACAAAACAAAACAAAAGCAAAAAGATATAGAGGGGGAAGATTGGCTATGGTTTGATCTATGGTTTTCCCTCAGCCCCCAGGTGGGAAGAGGTTGGCCAGACATTTAATGATGGCTCTCAGGGAGAGGCTCTAGGCCTAGGGGTTTCTTCACCCCAGCTGGAAACTTGGAGGGTGAGGGTTTCCAGGGAAACCGAAGCCAGTGTGTTAAGTCTGAACTTGGAGTAGAGAGTACCTGGGCTCTCACAGGTCCCAGTGCCTGGTGGAAAAGGGGATCCTGGGAGGGTGGAGCCTGAGCAGGGACCACGGCTGAGCTATGTGCTATGAGCCTGTAGAGCCTTGGAGCTGCTCTAGGGATGAACTGTGGCCACAGCTCAGGAACAAAGGGGCCATGTAAGAGGATACTTTGGGATAGGAGGAGAAGAAAAAGGAGCCAGGGCCTGCTCTAGGAGAGGCTGGCTTCCCTGTCATCGGAGAACAGCTGGACCAGTCAACAGAGGTTATAATCCTGGACTAGTAGGCCATGGATCCCAGAGGATCTAAAGGATGAGTGTGATTGGGCCGAGAGAAGGGAACATTATCGTGCTGCTTTGTGTCCCAGAAGGCCACGGCATCATTATTTTTGGAAAGTGCTGTGCGTAGTGAGTGAGTGCCATCCCACATCGCTTCACGCCTTCTGCGTCTCTGAACACTAGGCTGTGGGAGTTACCTGAAGTTGGAATAGTGATGGCTGCTGCCCACGAGGCCTTGGCTCTTGCTGGGCATAATGCCAGTCCCTGTAGCCCATGGAGCCACCTGTGTCTGTGGGTCCTACATCCATAGGCTCAACCAGATCAGTAGGATTCACAAAGGGAGCCCCAGCACCTCAAAAACAAAAGGACACAGACCTCATCTGCCCTGAGTGCGCACGGGCTTCTGTTCTTGTCATTATCCCCGACAGAACAGTGTATCAGCTATTTGCAGAACACACAGAGTGTGCTTTATAAATAATCCCAAGACAATTGGCGCATACAGCAGGATGCGTATGGGTTATATGTAAATACTGTGCCATTTTATAGGAGGCACCTGAGCTCCTGTGGACTTTGGTATTCAAGGAGGCCCTGGAGTCACTCTCCCTTGCTCCTGGAGGATGACAGCATGTGTGAACTTCTATAGCCCTCATACAACCCAGGAAGGAGAGTGCAGAGAAATTAGGCAATGAATCTAAGGTTGCAGCCTCCGTGTGCGGTGGCCCTAGGAGTTGAACCCCAGAAATTCTTGGCTAGGGATTGAGCTCGAAAACATCACGCTTTGTGGCCTTAGAAACAGCCATTTTGCTTCCTGGGGCATTCAGCCCTCCCTGCACAGCTCTCCTGCTGACCTGACACCCCTCCTGCTTCTCCTAGGGAAGGCTGTTTGTGAAGGGAGAATCAGAAACTCACCCAACCACATAGCGTCGTCTTTCTTTTCCCTGAGTCCACATCAGCCGAGTAATGTTCAGGATTGTAACGGGGCATCGGGGCGTCGGGAGGAAGCACACCTCACAATAGAATGAAAACCCAATCAGCGTGCTTAGGAACCTCAAAGGATCTAGCTTTTCTTTTTCTCCTCTCCTTAAAAAAGACACAATGCTCTCACCCCAAGCTTGGAGCCATTGATTCAGTGATAATAGGAGGTATTATGCCCAGAACAGCTTCTCCTTGTATGATCACAGAATGTTCTCTCTGGCAGGTATAAAGAATATTGACAAAGGAGATTCAAATAGCCCCGTGTTGTCCCCACCCCAACAGGTTCTAAGAAAAATGGGGAAATTGGTTTTTGAATATAGCAGAAATATCGTCACGCGTTTTTCCCAAATATTGACTCTGTGGTGATTTTTGCCACACGCACACAGTAGGTCTCAACAAAACTGATCGGAGCCGAATTGCCTATGAGCTTTTTACCTCAACCTCAAGTGGATGACTTCAGTTCTCTGGGTCACAACTGGAGCTGGAAATATTGTCGATTTCACAAAACAGATGCTTTTCAGTGCCCCATGTGATCATGTCCCAGTTAACTCGTTGCAAGTCAAAATGCATGAATATGCCTGACCTAGTAGGCCTAGCTTAACAACATGGCCTGCAACATGGCTAGTTCCCCCTGTGACTGTGGGGATGGCCAGCAACTGCAGTTCCTGCTGCTGCCCAGCATCCCAAGGCAGCATTGAACTGTTAAATAGCTGGACCTGGGAAGAGCCTCCCTCAAAAGTCAAAGCGTGGTGTCTATTTCCATTTGTGTAGCTTTTGTATCATCATAAAGCTACTGAACAACCAGAGGCACCCACAGCTGGGCAGCACCTGTGTCTGCTTTGTCAGCTGGCCCTGAGGATTTTGTGCAGCAGCAATTCAGGCTCAGTGGTTTGTTGCCTGGCCCAGGGGTAGCCTCAAAGTCTGCAAGGTGGGGAAGTGAGTGGGGAGGAATGCCTGAGTGAGAGGATCCTGATGGTCTGAGCTAGAAATGGCATTGGTCTTACTTTGTAATGAAAGCTTCTTAATAGTTGGCCAAGTACCGAGGACAACTTCTGGGAGGCAGCTCTCTCCTTCCAGCCTGAGGGTCCCGGGGATAGAACTCAGACTGTCAGGCTTGGCAGTGTGAGCACTCTTCCTCTCTGAACCATCTTGTGAGCCTGCGAGTCCCTATCGAAGCCTGGCTTAGGCCCGTTGGATTGGGCAGCGACACCACTGCTTTGGATTCATTTCTTCCTGCAAGGTTGTGACCCGGGCATGGGTCTGACGGTCAGGTCCTCCGTAGGTGCTCCTGGGAAAAGGCACTTCCAACTCAAGTTAGCAAAGGTTGGCTCAGGAGGTGCCAGGGCACCCCATAAGGGAGAGGTGGCGCCCATCCATATACTAGTGAGGCTTCCAAGTTGTGCGGGCGTAACCTGGGACCTCAAGTTCTTAAAATGGCTTCCTGACCTACCCATCAGTGCCTGACTCCAAGGTCCTAGGCCATTTTCAGATCTTCTGAATAGCAATGACAACACTGTGGGAATGAGAGTGCCTTTCTGGCCTCTTCCCAGAGAGGAAAATAGGCTCCCAGAGAAATGTTTGCCTCTTGGCTACTTAGATATAGATCTAAAATGAGACTCAGCATCGCTGACTTTCCAGCCAGGAGTGTGACTACAAGGAAACAGCACCTCTAATGACAAGCCCCTGCTAGGAGCATTACTTTAAAATGTGTTTCGGAAAATCCTCCCACTCTGGTCCTTGTGGCAAGACAGGGTCTACTCATCCAGGTCTGAGGCTGTGGCTAGGGAAGGGCGGGAGATGACTCCCCTCTGCAGGGACAGAAGTAAACACTGGTTGTCCTCCTTGGCTTTATGATAGTCCCAAGGGGGAGAGCAGAGCATCTGTCCTAGGGCCACTGGAAGAGGATGTCTGAGGACACTGCTTGTGTGTACACTTCTGGTTACTACTCTGTAGAAGAGTACAGAGGTTGAAAGAAGCCTAAGGAATCTAACAAGAGGGAACTTATATTGTGTAGATCTAGGAATTGTTTTTTATTTTCTAGGAGTCTTTTTTTTTTTAAATGTATCTCTCAGAAACACTGACGTTGATTAACAATAGAAACTAATAAAGGGTCATGGTCATAACTCAATGGTAAGGCATTTGCCTACCATGTTTGAGCCTCTGAGTTTAATTCCCAGCTCTGTAAACACACATACACACATACACACACACACACAGAGAGAGAGAGAGAGAGAGAGAGAGAGAGAGAGAGAGAGAGAGAGAGAGAGAGAGAGAGAGAGAGAGAGAGAGAGAGAGAATCTAGAAACTGGTCCTTGGCCCTGGATAAGTTTTGAGATGCTAAGCTGCTGCTGTCTGTTGAGATTTGGATATGGGCATCCCATGAGCCTGGGGACAGCAGCATCTACACACTCTGGCCCACTTCAGATTCTAGGATGGAGTGACACTTTAAATGTCCCTAATGTCATCCAGTGAGTGCTCAAGTTTGGGAACTCTTGCCCTAGACCAAGTTCTCTAAGCTCTCTTTCCTCTCCCAGCATTGGTGGCCTCATCAATGCAGTGAGCACCCAGCAGCACAGACAACTCTCCAACTGCTCAAACTCTCTGTCATTTGCATCCTCCCTCCCCTCTCCAGGGAACTGAACCTCCACCAGAGAGACTCCTCCCTTCTATTCCGGAGAGGACAGCTTCTCCCTTCTTTCTTTCTCTGTGGTGAGAAATCCACAAAAGCCTCTAAACTTTAGAGTTGGAAGGTTTTTTCCTCCATTCCTTGCTCATCCATTTATTTTCCATTTTCAGTTGAACTAGGAACACAAAGATGAAGAGAACACGCAGATAAAGAAGCATATGCCTTTGTGTGTGTGTGTGTGTGTGTGTGTGTGTGTGTGTGTGTGTGTGTGTGTGTCTATCAGCATCTTCCACATCTCACCCCTGGTTCTGCATCTTAGTGAGACTCCAGAATAAGTCATATCTCTGCTCTTTTCAATACAATGGGCAAAGCTTAAACTAGATGAGCTTTTTGGAGCCTTCTAGCCATAGTGACTTAGGCTTCCAAAGAAGGACTGGTGGCTAAAGCCAAGGCACTTAGTGAGTTTAAGTTGTTATTGGATGAATATGATGGATGGATGGGAGGGGGAAAGTGGGTGGCTGTCCTGAAGACGTGGAATGCACAGAGTGGTGAATGAAGGGGCATTGAGATGGATACAAAGTGAAGAGTGGTCTTTGTCTCTGTCTCTCTCTGTCTCTCTCTGTCTCTCTGTCTGTCTCTGTCTCTCTGTGTCTCTCTGTCTCTCTCTCTCTCTCTCTCTCTCTCTCTCTCTCTCTCTCTCTGTGTGTGTGTGTGTGTGTGTGTGTGTGTGTATGCCTTTAGCAATGGATGCTCATCAAGTCTCTGATGTGCTGTGTCCTGTATCCTGGCTGCCCAGCCTCTCAGGCATAGCAAACAGGACACTTCCAGCATTTCCTACAGAAGCTCCCAGTACAGCTCCCTAGTGGCTGGACACCCAGCTAGTGCTTGGCTGGCTTCTCCTCTTCAGGCAATCATATTCCACAGGCTTAGTGGGGAGGACCCCTCTTCCACACTGCCTCCTTTGAGGACTCAGTTCCTTACAGATTGGCCCACTCCTATATTGTTCCTGTGACCTCTCAGCCTGGACTCTATTCATCTGTCCCTACCAACCTAGAAGCTCACAATGCTCTTTGTAAAATTATTTTTAACAGCACAAGAAATACACACATACATTGTTATTACCACAAAGTCAAAACAAAAGTGACAAATGTTTCCCTTGGTCCTCTAAACACTGCTGGCCTGTCAGACAGCACGCTCCTCATGCGACGAACATACTATTTATCAGTGTTCTGAGTTGGTTTTATTTTATTTTATTTATTTTTTAAATATATTTTATTAGTTTATTCATATTACATCTCAATTGTTATCCCATCCCTTGTATCCTCCCATTCCTCCCTCCTTCCCATTTTCCCCCTACTCCCCTCCCCTATGACTGCGACTGAGGGGGATCTCCTCTCCCTGCATATGCTCATAGGGTATCAAGTCTCTTCTTGGTAGCCTGCTATCCCTCCTCTGAGTGCCATCAGGCCTCCCTACCCAGGGGATGTGGTCAAATATGTGGCACCAGAGTTCATGTGAAGGTCAGACCCCACTCTTCACTTGAGTTGGTTTTTTTTAAGCTGCCAAAAAATTGCATTTTCATCTTCATTTTTTAATTTTCACTTTTGTGGAGCTGTTTACAGAAATAGCATATTTGGAAAATGCTCTTTTCACTTAGCAGCACATCTTAGAGACCTTCCTGGTTTGTTATGTGTGTACACAGTACACACATCTGTGTTCTGGATTACTACAGCACAAGATGCTGGTTATCCTACCAGCTGCCTCGCACAGCAGGCCAGGGATGTACAGCACATTCAGGTATTTATGTACGATTTCTTTACTAAGACAGGTTCTTTTTGTTTGTTTTCTAAGACAGGCTCTTGCTATGTTGCCCAGGCTGCTCCTAAACAGTCTGTGTAGTTCACACTGACCTGAAACTTGGGATCGCCTAGCTCAGCCTCCAAAGAAAGGGAGTTAAGACATGTGCCTCCATGTCTGGCTTGATTGCTTTTCTTGGGGGAGCCATGGAGATGTCCTGTGCTTCAGCGTTATAGGGGTGCTGCAGAGAATGTTTGAGCACCCGTCTTTTTGTGTATATAGCATGTCCAACTATTTCCTTAGGGCATGAACTCAGAAGTAGAACCACAGCACTGAAGGATATTATATATTTATATTTTATATTTTCATAGATATTCCTAATCTTCCTTTCGGATTGCTTGCTTTCTGGCTTCTGAGAGCCCAGTATATCCTACCCTTGTCTACAGCAGTGTTACTCATCTTTCTAATCTAATAAGCAGGAAGGTGAATTTGATTCTTGCTCTAAATTGCTCCCCCCTCCCCCCATTACTCAGGAGATGGAGTTTGTTTTTGTAGTTACTAGCCATTTGTAGGTAAATGTTCATTGGCCAAGTTAGGTGCTTGCTAAAAGCCGAAGAGTAGCACATCTCTGTGCAGACTGTTCCATGAAGTTCCAGCACTGAGCTAGCACATGGGTACAAGGGTGCAGTTGAGAGCGTTCTTTATAACGCATGGGACGATGCAGAGTCAGATACCCAGTAAGAGGAACAAGGCTGGGCATTGCACCTTGTGTGTTTCCCTCCGTATCATAGAGCCCAGTGGCTGTGCATAGAGAGAGAGGATTGCCACTTCTTTGGGCTTTAATTTGATTCAGTTTTTCTACTGCTGCCTAACAAGTCATCCAAGACATAGCGGTAAGCACAGACTTCCCTTAGTCTTGGTGTGTCTGCAGTCTGGGGACAGTCCAACTGCTAGTGGAAACTCCGCCCTTCTAGGGGGACATTCAGGAAAGAGTATTATTGCACATGTTTGGAGCATGGACTGCGGAGGCGGGGTCAGCTCAGGCTTGGTGGGGGTGGGGCTGGGGGGGACCTCTCTAGTAGCTTCTTATGTGACCAGGAAGTCTGAAGAAAGTGACTCTTTTTACATGGCAACTAGCTCCCTCAGGACACAAAGAGGAAGTCTATTAAGTCTTCTTTGTGCCTAGGCTTGGATGTCCCAGAAATCCCAGAATGCCTCATTTCACTGGTTGAGCCAGTCTCAGGATCAGTGGAGGGGAGGTAGATTCCATCTTCCAGGGAAAGATGTTGGGAGGCCCCTTTGCAAAAGCCCATGAGGACTGGAGGCACAGTCTGCATACAGTGGAAATCCCTCCACAACCAATGGAGCAAAAAGGAGACGCATGTATCATAAGTAAATGGGTGTCTTAGAAAACCATAGGGTAGGAAATGCAACCTTAAAAAAGCCTGGAATTGGCTTCCCCCTGGTTTTCCTAGACTTCCTTCTCTCCGTGTCTTACAACAGTAGGACCTGGGAGAGCAAAACCTCTCACTCCAAGCTAGAGAGGGAGAGACAGAGACACACACAGGCACACACAGACACACACAGGTGCACACACACACAGGCTCAGGCACAGACACAGACACACAGACACACACACACACAGAGAGAGAGAAAGAGAGAGAGAGAGAGAGAGAGAGAGAGAGAGAGAGAGAGAGAGAAGACCTGGTTTCCAGAGCACTCCAAAGACCCAGAATGCTCCCCCATAAGCCCCATCTGCCTTGGCAGTTCCGCTGCCTCCCATTGGTATGGTTTGTTTTTCCAAGAACTCCATGAGATTGTCCCAAGTTCTGAACCATCTCAAGTTTTTCTGAATCTAAATTCAAACCCCAGATGGGCCCAGGCCTGGACCAGGTGTTTCCCTAGTGAAGAAAAAGAGACTCAGAGACGTTGAAGGTGTTGCCCAGTAGCCCTGCCCAGCTAAGGAAGCCAGTTTGGTCATGAGCTCAGGTGCCCCTCAGACTCCAGAGCCAGCTTTCTCCCTAGGCTCCCCTCAAGCAATGACAAGCTCTACCTTTCTGCCTCAGCTGCTGTCCAGTGCAGATCTGGAAACAGCTTCTTCTGCTGGGAGGAGTAGCATCATCTCCCCTGCAGATTGTGGGCCCACGTAGGAAGATAGCCCAGCGACAGTCAAGGGCTTCAGTGATGCCAGTTGACTTTCTGCCTGAGAGCTGAGCTCCAGTTGCCGCATAGGGTGGGAAACTGGAGTTTTTCAGGCCTGCTATAGAACCAAGCAGGCGGAGCTACGTGCTTTCTGTGCCCCTAGGGTGTCGGGTATCTGTCTTGCTGTGGCTCTAATGAGGCCAGTTACACTTGACTGGGCTATGCTGCACGGCTGGGATGGTTACATTCCCGACTGCCTTCCCAAGGGATCCCTTCTCTTCTACAAGGGCCTTGGATGATGTCAGCTACAGCCTTGAAGGCCCTCTTCACTCAGTTCTACCTAAAACTATCTTCACTTCATAGGATTTATGTTTCCATGACACCGTTTTAGAGGGCAGGCCTGAGAATGGGTTCTCCCTCCGGTTGGATGCCTGGTCTCCTTCCAACTTTCATCACTGGAATTTTGGAGCCAGGCAGCAAGCTCTGGCAGATCACATGGTGCACCGTTTATTCATCGGGTGACTCTTTGTGGAGGGTCTGCTCTGGTCAGATGCAGCACAGGGAACAGGAGCTATGAAGCCTGCTGCTGTTCCAGGCTAAGGCTTTGCTGGGGGGAGGGCGCGGGGAGGCAATAAACAAGATGAGTAAGTCCAGCGCATGATGAGGCATGTAGAGGCAGGTGCTATCAGGTGAAAGGTTGTAAGGAAGGGAGATTAGAATATAAGGATGTTGTGATGAAATATCCTGACAAAAAGCAACTTAGTGGAGAAAGGGCTTATTTTATTTTGTAAGCCAATGCTGTCATTATGGGAAAGTCAGTGTCAGGAGCTGGAAGTAGCCAATTACGTCACTTCCATAGTCAAGAGCAGAGAGAAATGAGCTCACCTATGCTCGCTTGCTGGCTTGTTTGTGCTCAGCTCAATTTATCTATTCTTATACAGTTCAGGGCCCCTAGCCTAGGGAATGGTGCTGCCCACGGTGGGCTGGGTCTTCCCACATCAATTAGCTTAATCAAGACAACCCCCACCCCCCAACCCCCCGCCCCAACAGACATGCCCACATGTAAACTCAATGCAGACCTAATAAGTCTATTTTCCCAGGTGATTACAGATTGTGTCAACTTGGCAAAGCTAGCTATCACATACAGGATGGTGCTCTTTCAGAGGGAAGAAGATCTTCCCTTGAGGGAGACATCAGAGCAGAGATTTGCAGGGCGTTGGTGGTGCACACCTTTAGTCCCAGCATTTGGGAGGCAGAGGCCAGCTTGGACAACAGGAAGAGTTCCAGGACAGTCAAGAATCCATGGAGAAACAGTGTCTCAACAAATACAAAGACAAACAAAACAAAAAACAAACAGAGAGAGTGAGAGAGAGAGAGAGAGAGAGAGAGAGAGAGAGAGAGAGAGAGAGGAGAGAGAGAGAGAAAGTGAGGTTCTCTAGGGAGAAGCCTGCCAGAGAGAGGGTTCCAAGGGCCTGGATCAGAACTGTATATGGCATATTCAGAGAGGGTTGGGGTGGGAAGGAGGAGGAGAGAAGAGAAAGCAGAAGATGGAGCAATAAAGAAATGAGGCCCTGGGGCCATTGCAAGAGCACTGGCTTCTACACTGAGATGTGACTACCTAAAGAGGAGGAAGCTATCATTGTTATATTCTATTGTTAACAAAGAAAGCTGTGTGGTAAGCAGCCGTGAGATGAAGTTATTTCTAGTCATTTTAATCCTTTCTGACTACTAAGCACTGTGTTAAGCACTTGTAACTCTACAGCCACCTCTTGAGTTGCTACATTTTCCTCGCGCCTTGTGAGGAAATTCAGTCTCATGGAGGTTTGGTAACTTTTACAAGGTCACACAGCTATAAAGTAATTGTAATGATTTGAATAAAACGTCCTCCCCAATTGGTAGTGCTGTCTCAAGCTTACGGAGCCCTTAGGGGGTGGAGACTTACTAGAGGAAGTGCATCATCACTGGGGTCAGGTGTTGAGGATTCATTGCCCCACCCCCCCACTTCCTGTTCCTTCTCATTCTCTCTGCTTCCTGTGTGGAGATGAAATGTGCTCTCCCTGCTTCCTGACTGAAGTGCTTCCTGCCTTCATGCTCTGACTACCGTGTCTTCCCGGCTATGCTGGACTCTGTTCCTGTGAACAGTAAACCAAAAATAAATTCTTTCTTCACAAAGTTTCCTTCCAGCATGGCATTTCATCACAGCAACAGAAAAGTAGCGAATAGTCATAGAATGGGATTTGAATAGGAATTCAGGCAGCCTGAACTCTATGGCTTGACTCAGGACCACCTCTTATACTATTTTGAATTAATGAATAAATCTTCTCAGAATCTTCTCAACTATGGTTCTATTGCAATTAGCCCAAGATGTGACATTGTACAGCATGGCCTAACTTCACTCATTTATCCATATACCCATCTTTTATTCATCGACCTACCCATCCACTTTTCACCTAAGTGTCCAACCACCCATCAACCCATCTTCTTTTTACTCTTCTACTAGTATTTCATATGTCCACCTACCTAGCCACCCACATATCCCTCTATTCATGTACCTAAATATCCCCCGTCCATCTACCTACACATCCCCCCATCCGTTTAGCAATGTATCTTCCTACACATCTACCTTCCCAGACACCCACTCTTCATTTCTCCCCTCTTACCTCTCAGCAGGCCATTTATCCAAGTGCTCAGCATCTGTGGCAGCCTGCATACCCAACTATACTGAGTAGGAGACCCAGCTGGCTGTGCTGTTGTTTTCCATTTCATGGACATGGCAACAGAAGCCAGGCAGCAGCCTCAGATTCCACTGCAGTTCTACTCTGTCCAGCCCTGAAACTTCTCTGGCCTCAGTGTCTGTCCTGTCTCAGCTTGGCAGCTGTCGGTCCGCTCTGACGTGGGGCGTGCTCATGGGGCAGCTGTGTTCTCTTGTTGCTTACAGGTGGGATCTGGGGGAGAGGTTGCTCAGCCTCCTGCAAGCTTAGAAAGGAGGTGGCCATCTGTGTTCAATGACTAGCTTTTGTCCTGTCCTTTGTGGGGGGAACCATACTCCTCTCTCTTGCCACTTTGCTTGTGTGACCCTGAGAGGGTACTGAAGCCAGAATATAAAAACCAGTCTTGGTGAGGAGTTTTGTCAGCATCCACTACTCTTTCCCCTCCGGAGGAAGTTGAGCTGAGCCCTGGGCCCACGTAAATGGCACGCACCTCTGCCTGAATGAGGCACAATTTGTTCCTGAGCCCTCAGCTCAGGCCTGGCAAGCTCAAGGAAGCTAACTCCGGGACAGAAGGTGTCTGTCATGTCATTTGGGTTCTAACCAATCTTGACTCTCCCCTCTGCCCCTTCCCTATTGCTATGAATGAGTGTTTGTCTCCTGGGTGGTAGACTGAGGGAGACTTCAGGCAAAAGGAAAAAAGAAAAGAGCAGTGGGACAGTAGGGACACTCAAGAGCCAAGCAACAATGGCTGCCTTGGATTATCTGAGACTCTGTTCTGCCTTTCTTGTTTGTTTTACTGTAGTCTGAACATGCAAGGCAAGTGCTCTACCACTGAACCACATCCAACTACTTTTCTACATTTTGAGTTTTGATACGTATGCACACACAGCATATTTAAATTTAATATCATTTAAAAATAATCTCAAGTTGCAGAAAAGCTGACTCTCATTCAGTTTAATCAAATATTATCATTTTGCCACACTTAAAGTATCGTTCATTCTCTCTGTGTATCCCACACTCATACACATGTATGTATCATGTATTTTAGACCTTGAATAATTTAGGGTTTAAAATAGTTTCTAAAAAGAAAGGGGTTGCTAAGTAATCCAAGTTGACCTTGAACGCTCCCTCCTGCTGCCTTGCCTTCTGAGGGAGGACTGGGATTGCAAGGCTTGTGCTAACAGGCTTGGAGGGCCATTCATGGCAGAGATCGAAGCCAGCAACTCCAACTGCAACACAGACTTTACCCTTGTCTCACCTGTGTGTCCCATGTTAAAAAAAAAAATTTTTTTTTTTGTTTTGTTTTTTTCAGACAGGTTTTCTCTATGTAGCCTTGGCTCTCCTGGACTCACTTTGTAGACCAGGCTGGCCTCAGACTCATAGAGATCTGCCTGCCTCTGCCTGAGTGCTGGGATTACAGGCATGAGCCACCGTGCCTGGTCCCATATTCAAATTTTGCCAGTTGTCCCAAAAGTGGTTTTTGTTTTGTTTTGGTTTTTTTTGGTCAGCTTTTTTCTTGTCTATGATCAGACCTAAGACTGTGTGTTTGTATCTAGTGCTCAAACCATTTTAATCAGGGCCATTATTACTTGATATTCTTTACTCTGTCATGATTAAAAACAGCAACCCCCTCCCCCAAAAAATGCAAAACAAACAAAATACCCAAAAAAGAAAACCAAACCAAACCACCTAGCATTATTCTGGAGAAACTCCCACCATTTGGAGCAGTCTGATACTTCTTGTGACCGGACTAAGAAGCAATATTATAAGGCCAAACCAGGTAGTGGTGGTGCATGCTTTCATCCCAGCACTTGTGAGGCAGAGGTAGATAGATCTCTGTGAGTTCAAGGCCAGCCTGGTCTACCTAAGGAGTTCCAGGACAGCCAAGGTTAAACAGAGGAATCCTGTCTCAAATACCCCCGTACCAAAGAAAGAATATCACAAGGCCAATGCACTGTTGAGGTCAAGGGCTTCAGGAAATGGACGAGGCTCCCACAAGAGGACTTGACGCTGCTGGCCAATGCTGGCTCTACTTTATACCCATGCATTCACTCACCTCTCCAGGATATAGTTCTTCGGGTGGGGTGTGTATTCAGTGGCCAAACACTTGCCTAGAGTGGAAGATAATCTAAATTCAATCCCAATACTTCACACACACAAAAAAAATATCCATGGACACTGGCTATGCATCACACAGTGTTGTGAATTCCTGGAATATGTCTGTGAGATGTGATGGAATTAGACAGCCCACCCCCTCCTTCCCTGGACCCTCAGAGGATAGCTTTATTTGGCAGTGGGGTCCTTATAATGTGAGGCATAGATATTCTTGCATTATTAGGCTGGTTCGTGTAAGAGACAGAATATAAGACAGGGACATGTGGGCAAAGTCATGTAGAGGTGGGGGAGAGGCTGAAATGATGGCTCTGTAAGCTGGTAGGAGGGTCATGTGCCTTCTTAAAATAGGCTGACAGTGATTATTGCCAGCTGAAATCACTTAAATACCGATCTTCAGAAATGACCAGTACCCTGTCTTTCCCATATGGATCAAGCCATATGAGTCTTCAGGAGGAACTGCCCTCATATACCAATGCCAAGATAGCCTTGATTACCAGAGCCTGGGAAGTGTGGCTACCACAAGTCCAACGCCATACTCTGACATGAGCCTTCCCCTCCATCGGCTTCTACAATCCCCACCATGTCGCAGAAACTTCTCTCGGATCCATGATGCAAGAGCCATCCTTCTTGCCATTCCCACACTGGCTTCCCCCTTTTCTAGTCCATCTGAGTATGTATTAGGCATCACTCTGTAGGGTCCACTTAGGGTGAGGAGCCCCATGCCTGTGTCCAGTTTATTATGAGCACTCCTGCTTTTCTATGGTAAATAAGCCTTTATACTCATTTGGATCCTAGAGCCAGCCTAAGAGCCCACATAAGCTGTAAGGGCCACAAGAGGCAGGCGTCAAGGCCCCACAGATGCTTTCACTCTGTAGCCTGCCCAGTTAAGTTTCTGTGGTGTTAAGGCATTCAGTTTGGTTGGCTCCTGGAGCCTCAGGGCACTGTACACAGAGGTTCGACTTCCTCACTGATGAAAGGGTGAGGGGGCCCTCCCTCATCAATTAATCTTCAGCAAATCTCTGAATTCCGTTAGTGTTTCTTTGCTCTACATGCAGTCAAGGTAACTGGCATCTTGCCCAACTCAAGGGAGTTAACAGACAGAATGAAGTGCTCAGTGTTTAGTACGGTAGTTCATGATTGACAGCTGTGCCCACTACAGCCTGCTCTTATCTGCTAACAAGACTCTGATAATCCTTTCCAAGACAGCTATCTGGGCTTAATTTTGTCTGAACAGGCTCCAGACCCTTGGGGGCCATGCAGCAGGCATGGGATTCTAGAAAGCTTCATCTCTGCACACACACAAGAAGGGGATAAACATACCAACGAGAGAAGCTGGAGATCTCAGTACGTGGAGGAGGCCACGGCAGGGCTATGCCACATTAGCATAACCACAGCATCCACAGTTTCCTGCACCAGGTTCTGGCAGCTCCCTTGACCTGTTGCTTGAGCATCCTGTCTCAGTAACCCTAAGCCAATACCAGCTTATGTTGCCATGCCGACCTGGAGGTTTTAGTGGCCCTGCTTGCCTGCGCACCGACTGTCCCCATAAATCTAGTGTAATAGTGGTTTGGGCTACTGGGTTGGGAGGTCTTAGGAATCTTGGAGCCTTCATGTTTTCTGTGTCCTTGCCCTGGAACAACACACACACACACACACACACACACACACACACACACACACACACACACCCGTGCGCACGCACACTTTTGATTCCATATTTCTATACCTCTGCCAGGACACTATGGGGGACATGGTTGTTGGCAAGGTGCGACCTGTGGTTTCACAGTGAGTTAATCTGTCCCTAATAGCCAATGAGCAGGCAGGTAAGCATTCCTTTTGATGCCTCAAAATATCCTCTGGCTCCTTTTACATATAAAGTGGTGATGGCAGTGTACTGTTCATGGGTGGGCCTGGAGCAGAGGGGACATGCTATCCAAGGCCTCTCACAGGCATTACCAAAAGGATCTTACCAAAAGGGCTCCTAAAGAAAATATTAGCAAAAAGACAATAAATGCCAGTCTTCGATTACAGTTTCCCTGCTTCCCGGAAGCAGGACTCGGCTGGAATCTGTGGATATTTTTAGGCTGTATAATGCAGCTCTATCTTGAATTTGCATAGCCATTTTTTCCCCTTTTGAAGCCCTGTCATTTCAAGCTGTTTAAATGCCAGCACATTTTGCTGCAATGCAAATCTGCCAAAGTCATCTTCCAATTTCCCAAATGGTAAACTGAGGCTCTGAGAGGTACATCAGCAAGTCAGGAAGGCTTGAAAGACAGATAGGAGACCCAGTAGGCAGTACTCTCCTTGGAGCTTGCCTCAGCCGTGGCTTGGGCCTAATTCTTGCCTAATCTCTTTTGCCTCCACTGCATGGATGAGCTGAGGCTGGCCTCTGAGAGGACCAGGGAACCTCAGTGCCCAGAGGATGCCCAGGCAGGGCTGTGCCACATTAGCATAGTGATAGCATCCACGGTTTCCTCTGCCGGGTTCTGGCAGCTCTCCTGGCCTGCAGCTTGAGTTGTGTAAATTGTTAGATTTGGTTTTAATTTATTTGCTGATGAATATCCCTCTCCAGAGGACAGAGGTAGGAGAGTTAGTCTCTTTTTAATTATTCGGGGTATTTTCTCTAAAGCCCGTTGAGCTGAGGCTGAGGCCAGAGGATGTTTCTGCCTCTCCAGTGAGTGGCCAGATTCCTCCGCCATCGCATGCCTGGTAAACCACCCAAGGGCCGGGCTGAGCACAGTGCCTCCCTCCCACTCTTCCCTTCCCCATTCGTACCTGCTTCTCTTGCCTGAAATAAAAGAGCTGGTGGGCCCCTCTGCCTACAGGCTTAGGTCGGATGAGAGTGGGAGGGGGGAGGCGTTAAAAGGCCTCATAACAAGTTGCCCATGAAGGAGCAGTGGCCCTGGGGGAACAGCTTTCTAATCACCCCATCAACTGGATATTATGGCCTTGTCATTCCTCGGCTAAAGTGTCTTCAGTGGCTCCTAATGTTCTGAGAGTAAGAGGATTGGGCCTTGCAGGGGCACCCGGAGCTGGGCATGAACAAACCCTACTCTGCCCCACCCCCATTCTACACTCAGGCATTGATGTGCTAGTTTACCTCAGGGCCCTTGCACTGGCCACTCTCCCAGAGATACTTGGCTAGATACTTCCTCGGCTTACTCTTTCCTTTCCTTCTTCAAAGGTCACTTCATAGAGACACTCTGCAGCTGTCCCGGGCTCTCCCCACACCTGCTCCTGTCTACTCCTACACATTGCTTAACGGAAGGACAGTGGCTTTGCTGGGAGAGTTCTCTTGCGTCTTGGTCCAGGTCTGGACAGTCCATAGCCACCAGCTGACTAACACAGGGCTGTAGAAGCCCTGAGACGTGCCCTTTGCTGTGAGGTTCTGCTGACCCTGAGTAAATTGGTATTCTAGTTATGCGGCCATGCTTTGACAGCACCAGCTCCATCTTGAACTTCTAACAAAAGCTCTAACTGAGCCAAATGGCTGGCTGACAGCCCCACTGACAACGGTGCATTAATATGTAAATGACATTGTTGGTACCTGAGCCTTTTCTCCAAAAGGGACACCCAAGAGCTCAGATAATACTTTCTATGGCTAAAAATATAAACGCCTTCAGACTGAGTGTCCACTGTGACCTGAGACCCTGCCCCTGTAAAATCCTTCCTTCCTCTCCATCCTTGGTACCGTGGCAGCATCGATGATATGAGCATCACCTCGCAGGGTGGTCTCTTGGACTATTTTGGCAGTTTCCTCTGTGGGCACAAACTGTTAGTTTCCTCGCTGTTGCTCTGTTCTCAGGTGACTTCTTACCGCCTCATTTGACTGGTGTTTTCATCTGTTCCTCCTGCGTTATTTTTGCTTCTTCTGGCTTTGTGTGCTGTGCAATAAGCCAGCTCACTTAGAAATCGTCTTTTCTGGGCCTGGCTCTCATCCAATTAAAGGGTAAAGGGAGCTACCTCTCTTGGAGAAAACCATCCTTAAGGCGAGACTGTGATTAGATTGGGGACCTGGACACTCTTGTTGGTGCAGTGTGACAGTAGGCTCCGAGGCTGACTGTGCATGGACACAGTGCCCTGAGCTCCTGAGGCCAGGCTGGAGAAAGATGGTTCCCCCCTCCCCCACCCCCACCCCCTGTCCCTTCCTGCTCTGGAGGCTTCCCTTGAATTCTCATTTCGGGCTCTGCTTCCAGGAACCGACAAACTCACACAGGACTTGCAACCACAATGCTAGTGTGTTCCACAGCCCCCATCCCATCCTCTGTCTCATAGTCTCCAACTTAACACCTCCGGAAAGACCTCTCTCTCAACCATTTCTTTGGTTTTGTTTCTTCCAACAAAGGGGTTTCACCTGGCTTATTCCTGGGGTTTAGCGCCTGTGAACAGTAGCTCTTCTATAGATAACATTTGTTTTGTGACTCATCGTTCACTATTTATGGAGCAAGGTTGGCTGTACTGTGAATTTTGTGGAAAGCTTGGGCTGGGCCCTGGCACAGGTAGGTAAGAAAGCTGGTGAGGGCCGGCATCAGGAGGAGAAAGGGGAGGCATCCCAGGCTGAGGAGCAACTAACACTCAGGTGAATGTTGAACATTCCTAAGCTATGGTACCACCCCCAATCTCACCCCCCCCCCCTTTCTGGAGAGGGGGAAGGCAGGTGAGAGAGGTTCTGCAGGGGCACGAGTACAGAGCTCATGTACTCTGTGCCCAGGGCAGAGAGCCCAGCAAGGTGGGTCCCAGGGGCTGCACATCTCCGTCAATAGACGGACAGACTGACAAGAACCCTGGCTCTGCCTCTCGCATATCAAGCATGGAGCAGCAAGTCTGCCTCTCTTGTAGTGAGGAGAGGAAGAGCTTCCCTGGGGCTGAGGTGTATATGGGACAGACTTCTTCCAGGAGGTGTGTGGCCTGGCACAGAGACCCTGTTTGTGGCAGGTGGCTTCATTCCCAGGGTGGTCAGAGCCATGTTCTTTGTGCTGGAAACATACAGGACAATTTTCAAAACAGTCACCACCACGCTGTGATGGCAAAGGTAGCTGCAAGTCCTCAAAGCAGGAGGGCATTGTCCTAGAAGGGAGGGAAGACCAGATTTCTACTTCAGAGCTCTGACAGGCCCAGGAATGAAGTCACTTGCCCCCAAGGAGGGTCCAGGGCCAGGCCACACACTTCCTGGAAGGAGCTTGTGATCAATACACCACAGGCCAGGGGAGCTCTCCTCTGCTCACCACGAGAGAGGTGGAATTGAGGCTCCATGCTGATTTCCATGAGGGAGAGCCAGAGTTCCTGTCAGTGAGTCCTTCTGTTGAAGAAGACTGTGCGGACCCTGGGATCCACCTTGCTGGCCTCTTTGCCCTGGGCACAGAACACATGGGGACCCTAATTAATCATCTATCTCATTTGGCAGCTAGACAGAGATAGGATGGAAACCCAGGCTACCTTTATTTGCAACATGACCAAAGACAGGTCTTTAAGTTCTCCAAGTCCCAGTTTATGTATCTGCAAAATAGAGGGTATGGTAGCTAATCTCAGTTGTCAAGTTTATTACATCTGGAATCGATTAAAATGCAAGCAATTAGGCATGCCTGTGAGGATCATTTGAGGTGGGAAGTCCCATCCCAGATCAGGGTCACACACTTCTGGTGGAAGCTCACATAAAGGACATGAAAGAAGGGAGCTTTTGCCTTTGCCTGCTTGCTCTCACTGTTGCCTGCTGCAAAGGGATTCCTTTACAGGTGTTAGAATCTTCGTCTTTGGGATTTCAATGTAGACTGAAGACTAGTTGAGACACCCAGCCTCATGAACAGTAACAACTACTGGACTTGGAGCCTTTCCATTGGGAGACAGCTGTCATTGAACAAGCCAGACCACAGTCTGTAAGACATTCGAATAAGTCTTTGGCTTGGCATGGTGGCTCACGTCTTTAATCTCAGCACTTGGGTGTTGATGCTTGTTTTTAAACTCTAATTTATTTGGGGTATTGAAGCCCCTACCTACCCTTCTGCCAACCTCTTAACCCTGGGAATGAGAAATAGTGGGGAGAGGGTGTGCAGACCTCTTTACTTCTCCTAGATGTTTAGGGTCAATTCTTTTGGGGCAACACCAATCTCTATCAACAGCAAATGCAGTAAGTAGTCTCCTCTTCCTCCTCCTCCTCCTTCTCATTTCTCTTTGCCCTCCCCCTCCATCCATCTCTGGCCTCTTCAAATTGCTACATGCCACACACACTAGCACTACATGCCACATTTTCTCTCTCCAGGCTCTCCTATTTATCTTCCTCAGAGTCTTAGACCACACCCTTTTCCATGCCACAAGAGGCAGACCATTACCAACTGGCCAAGACTGCAACATGCAGGAGGTTAGACATACTAAAACCCAAACTAAAATCCCACAGTTGGGATTAAAACAAAAACATAATTATATAATATAACTGAGTTTAGAAAGAAAACAAAACTTCCATTATATTTAGGAGGCAGAAGCAGGTGGATCTTTGAGTTAGAGGTCAGCCTGGTCTACAGAGGAATCTCCAGGACAGCCAGGGTTATACAGAGAAACTCTGTCTTGAAAAAAAAACCCTAAAGAAATAAATCTTCACATGCATGCATGTGCATGTATGTGCATGTGCATGCACATGTGTCCATGTGTGAGTGTGTGTGAGTGTGTGTGTGTGTGTGTGTATGTGTGTGGAGTGTGGCGGTTTGAATGAGAATGACCCACATAAGCTCATATATTTAGTCACTACTTAGTCACCAGGAAGTGGAGCAGTTTGAAAGGTTTAGAAGGATTAGGAAGTGTGTCCTTGCTGGAGGAAGTGTAACACCGAGGGTGAACTTTGAAGTTTCAGAAGCCCATGTCAGATCCAGTATTCCTCTCTCTGCCTGCTGCCCTTGTGTCCCATGTAAAGCTCCCAGCTCCTGCTCCAGTGCCATGTGTGCTGACAAGCTCCCTGCTATGATAGCCATGGACTGCCCTCCGAAGCTGTTAAGCAAGCGCCCAATTAAATGCTTTCTTTTATAAGTGTTGCCTTGGTTGTGCTGTCTGCTCACAACAATACAACAGTGACTAAGACATATATAATCGTTCTGTCAGTTCTTTTCCTCCAGAGAAGCCTGACTAATGTAGGGGGTTGTTCTAATTACTCTGCACTTGTTTACTGCAGACCTAGTATGTGCCAGGCCCTGTGTTTGGTTCTGGGAGCACAACCTCAGCCTCACACAGTGACGATCTCTACCCTTATGGAGACCGCGCACAAGCTTCCAAGCAGCTAATCCCTGCCCTATGCTTGTTTTCTGAAGTGCATAGCCTTGGGAGAGAGGTGGTGAGCCTACAGGTGGGCCTCGGTGGCTTCTCTTTTGCAAACCTGTCCCTTGAGCCAGGGAGGCTATCAACAGGAGAGGAAGGGATACATAGCACATGGTGTTGTAGGAAAATAGTGTAACTAGACATAATAGTCTTTTTTTTTGTTTTCTTTCTGTCTTTCTTTCTTTATTTATTTATTTTCTTTCTTTCTTAGAGGCACGTCTCTGCTGTTAACCTGCAGGGCTGCACATGCCTTTCTTTCTTTGTTTTTCTTTTTTTCTTTTTCTTTCTTTCTTTTTTTTTAAGATTTATTTATTATGTATACAATGTTTGGCCTGCATGTGTGCCTGCTCCCCAGAAGAGGACACCAGATTTCATTATAGATGCTTGTTGGGAATTGAACTCAGGGCCTCTGGAAGAACAACCAGTGCTCTTAACCTCTGAGTCATTTCTCCAGCCCTGACATAATACTATCAAGTAAATTATATCAGTCTCAGAAAGCCAAATGATCATGGTTTTGTTCATATGCTGTGCTGGTTAGTTTTTGTTAGCTTGAAACAAGCTAGAGTTACCTAGAAAAAGAAACCTCATTAGAGGACTAGCCTCCATCAGATGGGCCTGTGAATGCACCTGTGGAATGTTGCCTTGACTGCTGATTGGTGTCAGGGGTAGCCCACCATGGGCGGTACCATCCCTAGGCAGGTTGACCTAGGCTGTCATAGAAAGGTAGCTGACTATGAGTCTTTTTTTTTTTTTTTTTTTTTTTTTTGGTGTTTTGAGACAGGGTTTCTCTGTGTAGCCTTCGCTGTCCTAGACTCGCTTTGTAGACCAGGCTGGCCTCGAACTCACAGCGATTCTCCTGCCTTTGCTTCCTGAGTGCTGGGATTAAAGGCATGCACCACCACACCCAGCTCAACTATGAGTCTTGAAGCAGCTTTCCTTCAGGTTCCCGCCTCTGCTCCTGCCCCAGTCCCTGTCCTGAATTCCCTCGGTGACTGACTGTGATCAGAAGGTGCAAGTCAAACGGAGCCTTTCTTCACCAAGCTGCTTTTGGTCAGAATGTTTGTCACGGGAACAGGAAACTTAACTAAGACATATGTGGTGTCTGGATTTTATATCAGAATGTAAAATTATGTATGAGCTGTTTAGGAGAACAAAGGGAACTAATGAGAGAGGAAGACAAGGAATGGGACATATGGGCAACGTATAATACGCCTGTGTGGGAATGAATACCTTATATAATGTTGTAGAATGTGCAGTGGAAAAAAAACAGAGAGCTTCACAGTCAAGTAAAGAAGCAGAGACCCAGCTCCGAAAGGATCCAGAAGACAAAAACTGACACCAACAGGACCTGGCACAACTTGCAGGATGGTGCCTTACCTCTTCCTGCAGTTGGTTTCTGACGAAGCCCAGATTTTCTAGCTGCTTGCATATTTTCTTCTCTTGGTAAGGCCTGGGAACAGGCCAAGAAGTAAGTACCCAGGCCTAGGTCCTTGGTGGCCCGTGCTCCAGATGCCTGCAGTGTCCTTTGCCACCCAGAGCCTTGAAATGAGTGTCAAGACACATGTAGCTTGAGTCCAGAGCCTGGAATGGGAAAAGGGAACCACAACGTCATTCTTTACCACACACCCAAGGCTGGCACCTCAGATGTCTCAGCTGCTGAAGTCAGGTTCTGGAATCTTCTGCTGACCAACCCTTCACTGCACCTGTGCTGGATCCTGCTGGTCCTGCATGCTCCAAGCACAGCTGGGTATAGTGAGTTCTGTTCTTAATCCCTTCCTCCCAAGACATTTGGATTCCCGGCATACCTGCCCCCCTTCTATGGATCTGTGTGTGTGGGGGGGGGGGCGGTTTCATTTGGCTGTTTGGGAGTCAAATGGCTGGGCTCTCTAACATCCTCCAGAAAGTCCTTTTTCTTCCCTTCTGCTTGACGGATGGATCTGGGGTTTTGAGAGAAATCTATGCCTTCTGAAACCTAAAAATACATAGTAGTTCTCCCGGCTGAGGCCAAACACTGCTCGGCTGCCAGCCAAACCAGCTGCTCACGTTTCTCTCCAATCCCAAAGCTATTACAAACCGAAAGCACAACCTTCTTTCTAACATACGGGGAAATCAGTTCCTGGTCTAATGACAATGGGGGAAATAGAGATCTCCATTCCAGGAGGGGCTTTCTCTGTTTGCAGCACTGCAGCAGAGGCAGTCTCAGTGGGCTGATCATGGCAGAGGGCCACCCCAAGTTTTTCCAGGTGATGTTCACCCTGGGAGGCCTCCACCAGTCCTGGGCACTGCACTCTTATTTGCCTACCCAGGCTTGGGTCTCTGCTGCCTAAAAGTATCTCTTCTTCCCATTAGGGTACCCTGAAGAGAGATGCCTTACCTCCCTTGGCTTCTGGCTCCCACCTACCCACCCTCAAAGAGGATGAGGGTCCCAGCCAGGAGGCTGGTTTCTACTTCATCCAACTCCAATACTCTAGCCCCTCTGCACTGTGCCCAGTCTCGGAAGCTGGAGGTCAGTGCATAGCAGTTCTTCCCATTCCTCCTACCTTTGACCCCCCCCCCCCTATGGCCCTGACGGGCCTGCCAGCTCCCTTTCCAGTCTTCAACACCTTGCTTAGCTGGCAGCACTTGATCCCAGCTCCCACCATCCACTAGGACTCTCCTGGACTCTGGCAGTGGGGCGAGGCGGCAGGGGTAGCGGGGGGTTCCTTTTCCTTTTTCCAGGATCAGGCCACCACCACACCCTTATAGCCACCCTTATACCTTCCTAGCATAGGTATCCTGGACGTTAGACGTCAGAGAGGCCCACCAAGGACTGGACTGCAGGAGCCCTCATCTTCATCCAGGCAGGAAGTGGCTCATCTTCTGATTGCATACTTCATGGTGATGGGGAGTGGTGGTTCTCTTTAGGACACAACCTTCCTCAGCCTCCCTAGGCATCCTTCCTACTGAAGGTTTCATTTGGTACTGTTCTTCCTTGCACCCAGTCCTCACCACTCCACCCAGAAATGATTCTTGAGCCTGGGCCCCTATGCCCCTCAGAAACCCAATGCTGGCTTTGGTGGGGGAGTGGCTACTGGTGAGAAAGCTGCTGGCTGCTGGTCTCGCTTTCCCAGTGTCCTTTGCTCAGACTCTGCTGTGGCACATGTGATTTGAGCCCCAAGGAACCTGCACTTCCCCACTGAGTTGGAGCTCAGTGCCTGTGTGTTGGTCAGTGCCTGTCAACTTGACAAATGCTAGACTCACCTAAGAAAAAGGAACCACAATTGACAAGTGGCCCCATCAGACTGGCCTACAGGCAAACCTATGGAGCATTTTCTTGACTAATGATTGATGTGAGAGGGCCCAGCCCAGCCCACTAGGGCAGTACAACCCCTGGGCAGGTGGGCTTCAGTGGTACAAGAAAGCAGGCTGAGCAAGCCAGGTGAATCAAGCCAGCAAGTGGCATTCCTCCTGGATGTCTGCTTCGGTTTCTGCTTTGAGTTCCTGCACTGAGTATAAGCTGCAAGCTGAAATAGATTTTTTTTCCATCCCAAGTTGCTTTTGGTCATGGTGCCTTATTGTAACAACAGAAAGCAAATTAAGACACCTTGAAAGCAGAGAGGTCAGCATCACCAGGGAAGGGGCCACCCCTATCCTCTTCTTCTTGCTGTCCCTAGACGACTTCGAAAGCAGATTTCTTGCTGATCTCTTCTACAAAGGTTATGTCTGGAAAATTCAGTAAGCGATATCTCCTAAAACTTACCAGGATGTCTGGTGTTAGCAAATCTGTTAGTTGGTTCTCCAACTCTGCTGCCTGGATTGCACTTAGTGATTCCGAGGTCCTTCCTCCTTCCTTCTGTTTCCTGCAGGCAGACGTGGAAGACGAGCACAGATTCATATCCTACACGCTGCATGGCTGTATGCACTCTCCAAGAAGCCTGCGGCTCCTGGAAGGCTGTCAGTGACCTTGAGATAGGGGCCGAAAGCCTCCCGCTTGGCGCTTCCCCCCTCATGATACTCCACCCACCAGCCACCTTGTGGTCCCAACCTTGTTAGACTTGCACCAACATTCGCTTCAGCTTCCTCTCGTGCCATCTCCAGTCCCAGCTGACATGCAGAGTCTGGGACCACACAGACAGGGAGTAGGTCCTGGTTTAAGAGAGACCGTGCCTGTTGAAGGTTGGATTTGTTTTGTTTTGTTTGCCTTCTTGAGAGGGACTGAAAAAAACAAAAAACAAAAACCAAAAAAACCAACTCACTATGTCAAAAAGTTGCTTGGGCAAACAAGCCTCTCCTTAGAACGCCGGAGTTCCGCGGATGCGCTGCCCTGCACTGCCCTCTCGTGGCCATATGGAATCATTGCTGCCTCACATTGCTGGAGCTCTAAAGCAAGGACCAGGGATGACACTTGGTTTTATCCTTGACACTGGAGGGAGGACTCCCTTGTTACTGCTCTCTAACCTCCTTAAGTTTCGGGGTCACCTCCCAAACACAATGGAACACTTAGGAAACCACTTGGTTTTAGCAGCGATGGAGGCTGCCTTTTCCTGGGTCGCGGCTGTTGACGGGCCCTTTCTGTTTAGTGCTCAGAAGTGGAACACGGGTTAGAGAGGGGAAGAGACGCACTGTGTAGTAAGGTGGTTCAGGTAGGTGGCTGTCCCGGTTAGATTTTGTCAACAAGTTAGAGTCATTCGAGAAGAGGGAACCTCAATTGAGAAAATGCTTGTACCCGATTGGCCTAGAGGCAAGCCTGTAAGGCATTTTCTTGACCAGCATCACTGAGGTAAAATCTTGTGGGAGGGTTTCCCTAGGGTCAGCACACAGAAGCTGTGCTCCAAAAGGAAGTTGAAGCTGCATCTCACGCTGGCAGCTGAACTTGGAAATGAGTAAGAGCCTCTCGGGCGGTACAGGTTTTGAAGGCATGAAGGAAGGGATCATGGAGTGAAGCTGAGGCCTGATACCATGAGAGGCCAGTAGAAGTCGCTGGTGAGCGGAAGACTCAGTTGACGAAGCAAGCCTAGAACGGAAAGGGTCATGGAGAGAAGTTGAGGCTTGGCACCATGGGGCTGGGTCAGAGTCTTCAAAGAGAGGCTATTAATGAACAGCTCATCTGTCGCAGGGAGTCCAACATTTTAGAGTTGGGCTGGTACTATGGAAGATCACCAAGGACAAACGGCAGCTGTGGAATACAGCCAGTTAGAGCCCAAGAGACAAGCTGCACGTGCTGTGGTTGACAGGGTACTATAGCCCTCCACTTCTCTTACAGAAGGCCAGGGTGCCCAGAAGCAGCCCACACACCCACGAGCACATTGCATACATTGATATCTCTGTTCTGAACCCGGGCATGGTGGCCAGAGTGGCTGTGGTTGGCGCCTGCAAGTCTGCTGAAGCTGCTGAGACAAGAGACCCTCAAGAGCTGCCTCTGAAGAATGTCAGGACGTTCTTCACAGTTGAGTGGAGAGTGGGGTCTGACTTTCACACGAACTCTGGTGCCTCATATTTGACCATGTCCCCTGGATGGGGAGGCCTGGTGGCACTCAGAGGAAGGATAGCTGGCTACCAAGAAAAGACTGGATAGCCTATGAGCATATACAGGAGGAAGAGTTCCCCTCAGTCAGTCATAGGCGAAGGGAGTAAGGGGAAAATGGGAGGGAGGGAGGAATGGGAGGATACAAGGGATGGGATAACAATTGAGATATAATATGAATAAATCAATAAAATATATTTTAAAAAATAAATAAATACATGGCGGGGGGGGGGGGAAGAGCTGCCTCTGGCCACAGTGAGAGACGCTGGCCTGCTCCCTCAGTGCAGGCCCCACATGGGCAAGCGCTAGCTCCAGCTGCCTCAGTGGAAACATCTCACCAACCACCTCTCTCCTGTTCTCCGTCCTGTGCCTACACTTCTGTTTACAGCACCCGCTCTCGGATAAACGTCTGTTTTTGGAAGAAGATATCCCAGGACAGAATGTAAGGAAACCACTTTATTTTAATGAACTTTGATCAGGGAAAGAAAAAAGAGCAATAGGGACCTTGAGGGTTTTATTTGTTTGTCTGTTTTGTTTTCTTTTTTTCCCTTGTGACCAGTTAACAGATAGAAGCAACGTGATCTGTGTTAGAAAGCTGTGGAGCAAGACTTTTTAAATGTTTGCCATAACTTCCCCAGGGAAGGCTCTTGTCTGCCAGGGGCTTCAGGCACTGGGGTTTTTTGCGGGCAACCACAAAACACATGCCGTCGTTGACGCAGTAAGCCTGTGAGTAGCTGAGAGGGACACAGCTGCACTTCAGCACCTGGCAACCAGCGTTTTGAACAGCCTTCTCCACTGTCTCCTTTTCCAGGTAGACCCCTGCGAACTTCTTGGGGCCCACCATATAGTGCTGGAACCGCAGGGTAACCATGGTAACCAGGTGGCCCCCTGGCTTCAGCAGGCCAGCCAGTCTGCACAAGGCTGCCTGGTAGGTCTCCAGGTCAGGACAGGCACATTCCATGGCCAGACAGGTTAGCACGCAGTCAGCCAGGGGCACTTGGGCTGACCCCAGCAGGGGTGTCTTGGTCACATCACACTTCAGTACATGAGTGACTGTCCTTTGGAGTTTGGCCTCCTTCTCCTGCCACTTGCTTCTGCGAAAAGGTCAGAGAGATGATGGGATGGTTATAACAGATAACGTGGCTGCAGTCAACCAACAGGATGAATGATAACTTTAGTAATTATTAAGAGCAGCTGTTGTGGTTGTCAGGCGCTTCTATGGCCCCACAGTGCCCCAGATTTAATCTGATCAGCAAGATGCCATGCAGATGAAAAGGGAGGCACAAAGCTGCTCACAGCTACCAGGGGCGGTGGATTTGTTATTTGATTCTGTCCTCCTCTTTCTTTCTTTTTTTTCTTTTAATATTTTTTTCAAGATTTACTTATTTATTATGTATATAGTGCTTGCCTGTATGACAGAAAAGGGCATTAGATCATATTATAGATGGTTATGAGCCACCATGTGGTTGTTGGGAATTGAACTCAGGACCTCTGGATGAGCAGTCAGTGCTCTTAACCTCCGAGCCATTTCTCCAGCCATGCTGTCCCCTTCTTTCAACTCCACCTTTCCTTCTTAAAAATCATCCAGTCTTTTTGGTGTATTCCATTATTGGTATCCTGTTTGTATGTACAAACATGTACTCACATGTGTAGAAATGTGCATGCAAAAGTTTGCACATGTGTATGGAGGTCAGCATACAACCTCAAGTGTCATTCACTCCTCAGAAGCTTTCTATTCGATCTTATTTTATTAACACAAGGAGGCTAGGCTGGCTGCCTAGCAAGCCCCACGGTTCACCTACTTCAGCCTTTTTTGCCCTTTTTTGGAGACAGGGTCCATCTATGTACTCCAGACTGGCCCAGAACTCACTCTGTAGCTCAGGCTGGCCTCAAACTCATGATTCTCCTGCCTCAGCCTCCCAAGAGCTGGGGTTCAGGTGTGTGTCACTTAGCATGGGATTTTGGATCATCTTGTGGCCAGTTCTGTGGTGTTGCTTGCAAAGGTAATGCTGTATAGGCCCTGCCACTCTTTCTGACCCCACCTCCCACCTCATAGAGAGTTCCTCGGCTTCAGCAGGCTGTGGGTGCTGGTATCTCAGCACTAGGGAGGCGGAGGAGGATCATGGATGAGTTTAAAGCCAATCTGGGCTACATAGTAAGACTCTGTCTCAAAAAAACAAAACAAAAACAAACCACCACCACCACCACCAAAACCCAGACCAAGCAGAACAAAGCCTAACTCCTAGGAATCTTGAACTTATTAAACATCATAAAACAGTGACTGGCAGGAGTGGCCGCCTCTGGTTAGTAGCTATCTGACTTTGGTCTCTGGATTTGCCAGTTTGGGATAGCTCTGCACATGGAATCCTGCAGTGTTCTTTCCTCTGTGCATGGCTTACTTTCAGTACAATGGCTTTAGGCTCGCCCATGTTAGGGCTCCCTGCTTGTGTAAATGTGTACTTTCCTTGGCTTCTGGGGGGGGGGGCACATGATTATGGTGTTTTCCTCCCTGTCTCCCTTCCTTGACAGCCTCCTTCCTGACCTCTGCTTGCAATGGGCCTCCTCCCTCTGGCCACTCAGTGATGCACCCAGAGCTCCTTGCCCAGCTCTGCAGTAACATTGGAGTTCCCACAGTCCTACGCTGCTGCTTCCCCCAGCATCTCCACAGCCATGTCAAATAAGCAGCTCACGTCACAGTGCCCAGCCATATCTGCTGCCTAAGGCTTTCTCCTCCTCCACCTCCTTCCTGAAGCTGGGGCCACAGACCTGAGGATTACCCTTGACTCCCCATTTCCCTTTGCATGTAAACTGCTAGTCAGAGTTGCTGTGGACTCCAGCATCCTCCAAGCCCTGGCATGGGCTTTTTTCTAGTTATAGTCACTGCTAGGGGTAGCCCTGCCACCTGCTGCTCTGATTGGGTTGGACACTTTCCTCACCTTGGTGTGCTGAATAGTTCTTTCTTTCTTTCCTTCTTTCTCTCTTTCTTTCTTTCTTTCTTCCCCCCCCCCTTTTTTTTTACTTTTTAAATTTACTGTAATTTATTCACATTACATCCTGACTATTATCCTTTCCTTAGTCTCTTACTGTCCCTCCCTCTCCTGCCCTATTCCCCTCTCTTAGACCTCTGACAGGGGGGCCCTCCTCCTCCACCAGCTAACCATAGCTCATCAGGTCTCATGTGGATACCCTGCTTTCCCTTCCTCTGTGTGCCTACAGGGCCTCCCTGCCAAGGAGAAGTGATCAAATCGCAGGCACCAGGGTCCATGTCAGAGGCAGTCCCTGCTCCCTCGACTCCCGATGTGCAGAATGAGCTGTCCATTGGCTAGATCTGAACGGGGGTCTAGGTTCACTGCATGCATTGTCGTTGGCTGGTGCTTCAGTTTGTGCAAGCCCACCTGGGTCCAGATCCACCAGCCCTGATGGCCTTCCTGTGGGGCTCCTGACCCCTCTTGGTTCTTCCATCCCCCCACCTTTCAGCCCTCTGCCCAGAGTCTGGCTGTGAATCCTAGTGTCTGCCCCATCCCCTGTTGGGTGGAGTCTCTCAGAGGGCATCTATGTTGGGCTAATATCCACTTACAAGTGAGTCTATACCACGTGTGTCTTTCTGAGTCTAGGTTACTTGACATAGGATGATCGTTTCTAGGTCCATCCATTTGCCTGCAAATTTCAAGATGTCCTTGTTTTTAATAGCTGAGTAGTATTCCATTGTGTAAATATACCATATTTTCTTTATCCATTCTTCAGTTGAGGGACATGTAGGTTGTTTCTGTTCTTTCAAGGATGCAGGTCCTGAACTACCGGGATGACTCAGTGGGTAAAGAAGCTTGTTGCCAAGCCTTATAACCTGAGTTCAACCCCAAGACCCACATGTTGAAGAGAAGGAAACAACTCTCACAAGTTGACCTCCACACATCCACTGTGGAATGCGTGTTACCATACACATGCACGCACATACACATCACATACACACGCATCACATACACATGTATACACACATGCACTGTACATACATACATGCACACATATATACATACGTATACACATTAACATACAAACATACACTCTCACAGATAGGGCATCCACACACACACAAACACACATTCATGCTGCATCCACACATATGCAAACGCAAATACACATGCACACATTCACACATACAGACACATGCACACATACATGTGTATACATATGTGTACACCTGCTGTGTCCATTTTTCCACTCTTATCACAGCCTTTGGGGGTGTTAGTGTGTGGCCTTGGTGGCCCACCCTGATGCCTGGCCGTATCTTCTTTATACATGGGTCTGCAGCCTTGGCTGTGCTGCTCACATCACTTGCATGGTCTTTCTGAGATGCAGCCCTGTTCCTTAAACTACAGGAGCTTCAGCTCTTGGAAGAGAGGTCACTTCTAGCCTAGCACATTGCTCCCCTGTCCCTGCTGAAGCTTCTCATCTCACCTCACACCACCTGTCTCACTCTAGCATGAGGGGAGCTGTCTCCCTGGTGTCACGGGAGGTCCATGGACTTCCTCCTGCTGGCTGTGTGTGCTCTTGACTCATGACACCCAGATGGGACAAACTCCAAGGCTTCTGTAACTAGCATTGGCCCTGGACACCACAGGCTGTCCTGTTCTGTAATAGAGTCAGTCTTCTGTTTCAATATTTCAGGGCAGAAACAATGACCTGTTTTTACTCTGCTCTAAGGGTGCCTAGAGGACCCTTTCTAAACCAGGGCCTCAGTTTCCCCAGCTGAAGGATAAGGTCAGAATCACAGACCCTTGCAGCTCCAGTTGGGGCATGTACCATCTATAAACCAAAGTGGATACAGGACCTGCAGAAGGTAACTGCTGTTGGCCTCCGAGGCTTTGTCACAGTGCTGAGGGCACAAGTGTAGGCCTATACCCCACAGCCTGTCTTTCTATAACAAGTGTGTCCCCAACATCAAAGGAGACACTGAACCAGTCTCCAGAGCGGAGTGGGGGTGGTATAAGCTGGGACAGTCAGCAGGACTTCCTGGAGGAGGTGACATAGAAGCTGGCGTCACAGCTGGATTAAGTAGGTACAGAGAAAAGGAGAGCAGGGCCAGACAGTTTGGGGACAGCATTAAGACTGGAGGTCCCAGAGGGACCCAGAGGGAGGATAGGTTCACAAGGTTCAGGCAGGCCAGGAAGAAGGTGAGGTGGGTGGTGGGGTCCTTGTGATGTCTTGAGCACCAGGCAGGTGTGGGAGGTTGTCTGAGAAAGATGAGGTGGATGGATAACATGGGACACTTGCAGATAGATACCTGTCTCCCTCCAGCTCACACACATGCTGCACTATGGCAGACCAGTCATAGGCCCCTGGCTCCTTTTTCAGCCACTTCTGCAGCTCCTGCAGATTCTGCGGAGTGTAGTCACTGACGATAATCTCCCGGAAGGCCTCACATGCTGAGAGCAGGTGATAGATGGTGGGGCCAGAGCCAATGTCAATGAGGACATCCCCCTTTATGCCTCCTGTGGAGAGAGCATGGCAGGACTGAGCACCCAGTTTCTGCATCCTGCTTGGTGCACGGAGAACCCCAAACCTCATTAGGATGTGCCAGCTGAGAATGCAGCAGTTCTTGCCTCTGGCCTATGTGTTGGCAGGATTAGGGAGCAATACTGGGGGCAGGGTACAGCTGACATTCTCAAAGCCTTCTCCATTGCCCCCAGGATAAAAGTGGAGGCCTAGAGTGTATGTCTGGCCTTCTGGATATATTTAGGATTGTTTTCTAATCAGATTACGTGTTTACTTCCAAAAACAGTAGATTTAGAAAACCCTTTCTGTAGTTGCCTTTTACCTACTGTGCCCCTGCCAAGGGCTGTGCCTACCCTCTGCCCCGGCCTTCTCTAGAAGCCAAGGACTTGCCTTCCACTATATTCTGAGGGAGCTTCTTGCCCCCCTTCCTTGGCACTGGTTAAGAATGGGTTTGGGGGTGCCCTGAACAACCTCTAGGCTCATACAGAAAGAACACTCTCTCCCCACTCGGCAGCCTGAAGCATGTTGCTTTAATTTTGCTGGTGCGACCATTTACTGTCTGACTTTGAGTGGCCAGCTCTCTTCCTCCCCACCATGCTGAGTCTGTTCCCCTTAGATAGTGGAGAGAAATTATGGATGCTGGCATGTGTGTGTATAAGAAGGCTATAGAGCTCTCTGGAAGGCCTCTGGCAGAGGGGAAAGGGGTGCACCATTGGTACTCAGGCTCTGTCACGTGTGTGTGTGTGTGTGTGTGTGTGTGTGTGTGTGTGTGTGTGTGTGTGTGTGTGTGTAAGAAGGCTATAGAGCTCTCTGGAAAGCCTCTGGCGGGGGGGGGGACACTCTTGGCACTCAGGCCTTTTCTGTCACTTCTCCCAGCATGGGCCTAGGAGCTCCACAAACCTGCGAGTACTCCTCAAAGTTTACAAGGGAAGCAATTAAGGCCTATCGTGGCGGCAAGCCAAGTTCTTTGCTCCTGAGGCACAGCTCCTCTGGACCTGCACACACTGCCATTTGTGGGCCCTGCGGACTGCCAGGCTGGTCACCTCCACAGCATCTGTATGCAGCCACTCACCTGCAGAGAAGGTCTGGTGGAGGTTCTGCAGGCTAAACTTTACGATCTCCCGCTCTGCCACCATGCCTGAATCAAAGCTGTAGAAGGTGGTCAGGTAGTCTCTGGGACTGAAGTGTTGTTCATAGTCCTCACTTCTCAAGTACACCTTGCCCTCCATTCTGGTCAGCCCCGTCACAGCTGTCTGTACTCCTCTTGCCCCTGCAGTGTGCCCTCTCCTTTTACACCATACCTTTTATGATCTCTTTAGTAGACCTCCCTTGCTAGGGAGGAGCTAGGGTTCCTGCAGATGATGTCAGTATGCTGGTATTAGATTTCTGGCTGGGTTGGGTTTTTGTGATGAAGCCAGAAAATGCTAGAGTCCTGGGGAAGCTCTCCTCCCTAATTCCCCAGGGTGCTGTGCTGACAGGAGGTGCTTACTGTAAGAGAGATACAGAGGGGCAAAGAGTAATTTGCAGAGACCAAAGAGACCAGAGTCCACTCACTTTTTCTTTGTTTAGTTAATTCTTTTTATTTATTTATTTTTTTGAGGCAAGATTTCTCTGTGTAGCCTTGGCTGTCTCAGACTCGCTTTGTAGACCCAGGCTGCCCTTAAACTCACAGCAATCCGCCTGCCTCTGCCTCCCAAGTGCTGGGATTAAAAGCGTGAACCTCCACGCCCACTGTTAATTCTTTTTTTTTTTTTTAACATATACACTTATATTATTACACACACACACACACACATACACATAATAAACTACATACAGCAAGAAGAACCATGAAACAATCTGGAATTATATAAATGTTACATTCATAGTGGTTTGGCTATTTGTATTTGGCATCCTTGAAGAAAACATCTTTCCTAGCTTAGTGAGTCTAAAATTCTGAACATAAATCAATAACTATCATATCTCATTTCTGTTGGGGTTGGGGTGGGGATGCAGGCCCCTGGCCAGCACATTCAAGGGCCCTGGGCTTCATCCCTGGTATTGCAAACAGAACAAAAACCAGAGCAGACGTGCTTGCTTCTTGGGATGGGGAAGTAGGATCAGAGACTGTTACAATTGGCATGGGGAAGTAGGATCAGAGACTGTTACAATTTCTCTGTTCCAGCCAGTGAACTGGCCTCTGTAGACTGCTTCTCTTTAACTGAGTTAATGATTCCCTGGTGCTTTCTCGTTTGGCTTAATATTTTCCTTTTTTATTAGCTCAAGAGTAAACTTTGACAACACCTCCCCCAAATCACCAGGCCTGTGTTGGCCAAGCCCTGCATTTGGACAAACAATTGAAAAAATTGTTAACAAACATAGGAAGGAGCTCCATACACCCACATACATGTGTGCACACATGTGCATGTTGCCATCCTCCCATCCCGGTATCTTTGGCTTGCACAGATCCGGTGTGGTCTGGCCTGGTTGCTTAGAAAGATGATGCCCCATTTTGCCTTCTATTGCATGGGAAACACCATGACCAAAAACAACTTGGGAAGGAAAGGATTTATTTGACTTAATACTTCCCGATCATAGTCTATCATTGAGGAAAGTCAGGACAGGAACTCAAGCAGGAGCAGAGGCAGGGACATTCAAAGAATGCTGCTTACTGGCTTGCTCTCCACGGCTTACTTAGCCTGCTTTCTTATACAACCCAGGACTACTGGCCAATGGGCTGCACCACCCACAGTGCACTGGGCTCTCCCACATCAATCAATAATCAAGAACCCCCCCCCTCCCATGGGCCAGTCTGTTGCAGGGGGGTTGTTCCTTATTTGAGGCTCCCTCTTCTCAAGTGACTCTAATTTGTGTTAGGTTGGCAAAACTAAGTAGGGAGTATGCAATGATCACAAATTAATAATAATAATGATAATGATGATGATGGTGATGATGATGATAATAATAATAATAGCAGCCCCATCTCTTTCCAAAAGTTATCCAAGAGTGATAGCTTCTGGATAACAAATTTTGGAGTGGGTTGCTAGAGGGAAAGCACGGGGGGTGGGGTGGGTGTCACACCATGGCCAAAGTTCATGACACCAATTGCCTACTATGTGACAGGGGTCTTCCATCATCTTCACAGCAACCTGCAAGGTAGCTGCCCACTCAGCAAGGAAGGGGGTGGTGTGATGCCCAAGGCTGCTCTCACAGCAGCAGAGGCTCCAGATTCATGTTCAAGGCCTATGCCCAAAGAGGGACAACAGCCCTACCCCAGGTCTTACCCTGTTCATCATCCCAAGCCATTCCTCAAACTCTCTGGCCTTCAGTTGTGTGGTTCCTGTACTCACATACTGCCTTCTGAGCTCAGGGAATCATCTGGGGACCCAGTGATGTAGAGCCTCTCCCTGGATCTCCAGCATGCCCTCAGATACCATGTTTTAAGCCAGAAGAATGAGGCCTGTCATCTAGAATGGAAGATGATCATTTCTTTTTTCTTCAGGTTTTCTAGAGCCTGGGAAAACATCTCCACAGGATACAAACTCAAACCCATCTTTCATCGTCATTTTCATTCTTTTCATTGTGGGAAGCACAATTTCCCCCATTTCCTTGCATTCACAGGCCCTGGAATCTGGTGTTTTCTATTTCACAAGAATGGTGCCACACAGCTGCCCATCCCGCTGTAAAAAAATACAATTAGTCACCCACTCAATGTATTTAAAATGAGTTGAAGCTAAGATCCATGGAAGCTAAATCCTAGTAGGTTCGTGTGAGTGGAGACACTGAAAGTGTAACATTTGTCTATGGTTTCTCACCCCGACACTTCCACCTTAGCTCAGGTACGGAGATCCAGGCCTCCTTGTGCCCACAAGTGTCTGGGGCAAGCTACCTGACGATGTTAGTTGTGCCTGGTTGTGTCCGACAATTGAAATCCTAACAGCTACTGTAATTAACAGAATCCATGCTTTTGGTCTGGCTTTTGACTGGGTTTTTAAGTATGTGGTTACCGAGTCAAGGCTTGGAAACTTTCAGTACAAATAGTTTAGGCAAAGAGTTCTCATGTTATTTTCCTTTTGCCTTTGAAGTTTTTTTTTTTTTAAGGATAAGTATCTGCTTAATTTCCCTCTAGGACAATTTGAGAAAGATTAGGCTTTGTTCCCTTTGGGCTGGTTTCTTCCTTCCAGGGTTGGGGAAATTCTTCAGTGTTGATGGTGTGTGAGAAGATACTGAACCCTAATTTTGAGATTTGGCACGAAGTAGAACTTGCTGGAAAAGCAGGTCTTTTCTGTAAGATTCCTCTCCCGGACAGGAGTCTCTCTCCACAGCCCAGGGAAAGAAGGCAGGGGAGGCAGGTTGACTGTGCATGCTCACCTGGTATGATGCAGTCTCTTCTAACTCACTGAATTTTCAACTGACCTCATTATCTACATTGGAATCTTGAAACTTGCCCATTTGATTACGATTATGGCACAGGTTTTTCTGAGTATAATTTCTTTTAGCTATTAAAAAAAAAGCACAACATAAGAAAAAGTCTAAAATGTCCATGTTCTTAGAAGGGACAGAAACTGTCCCAGTAGGAACAAAAATCTTGGCACTGTGGTTCTCAGTGGGTAGTGACTCTGCCTACTTGGGGCTTACCGGCAATGTCTGGAGACATTTTTTGTTCATCTTAGGTGGGGCCCCGGGGTAATCAGCATTTTGGGGGTAGCTGCGGACCATCCTGCAGTGTTGTTAAGTTCAGTGTCAGTGGTTCTGATGTGGAAAAGCATTTTTTTCTTAGAATACTTTCATAAGAGATCAACTCTGAGCAGATTCCCCTACCTCTGTGAGGACCCCAGATTGGGCTGAATTCAGTTTATACAGAGAGACCAAGAGGGCAAAGCGGGTAGAGAGGCAGGTGGATGCCAGAGGAAAAGGCCTTGTGGGGGGCCGGGAGGACAAGCTGAAACAGTGGAAGCAGAGAAAACGGTTCTGGGAAGTATGAATATGCACGCCAAGGGGTCCCATCTGTCCCATCCATCACATGGCATAGGTTCTGCATAGTATAGTGACATTTACATCCCGCAAATGCAAGTGTGGTGAGGTGCTGGGCAGCTAGGTCAGCCAGCAGCTGGTGGGGAGACTGGCTGGGGAGGGTGGGCATCAGGCCTCCAGCCTTCTGCTGCTGGGTGTCTGTACAAGACAGAACCATAGAGCCATGTGAGTCTAGGGCAATAGCGGTCCTTAGATAGTAGCCCTGATTTTCGTGATGTCTAAGTGTTAACTTGGCGGGCCCAGGGTGTTTTGGATGAGATTTAATTTTCACTGGCAGATTTTTAAAAATGAATCACACACACATAGGATGGGAGACTGACTTGCCCACACAGGAAGAGCTCTGTGGCAGATGGCCCCTTGCCTGGGTCTCCAGCCTGTCAGCTCACACTGAACATTTGAGTCTGCCAATCATGTGAGTTAAGAACTTAAGACAACTCTCTTCCTATGTGCGCTTCCTGGATCATCTGGAGAACCCTGACTAATAGAGGCACCTCAGAACCTCAGCCAGTGCCCCCCTGGTTAGAACTGTGTCTGTCTCAGTTTCTAGTGCTGCGATGAAACACCACAAGCAAAATCAACTTGGGGGGAGGAAGGTTTGTTTTGTTTATGATTCCGTGTCACTATTCATCCTGAAGGATATCAGAGCAAGAAGTCAAAGGGCAGGAAACTGGAGGCAGGAGCTGATGCAGAGGCCTCGGAGGAGGAGTGCTGCTTGCTGGGTTGTTTCCCATGGCTTGCTCAGCCTGCTTTCTTATTGAACCCAGGACCGCAGATTACAAGAACAGCCCCACTCACAATTGGCTGCCCCCTCCCATCAATCACTACCGGTAATTAAGACATGCCCTAGAGACTTGCCTACAGCCCGATTTTACGGACAACTGAGGTTCTCTCCTTTCAGACTACTTTAGCTTGTGTCACATTGACACAAAATTAGCTAGCACAGTCTCTTTATTAAACACCTCCCCCTCCCCCGCCCCACCGCCTGAATTATGAAAGACAGAGAAGCTCCCTGCCTGCTGGGAAGTCCTGGGTCACCTCCTTGGAAGCTGGATGGGTGACTGCTAGGTGACCCTGGCTTTGTGGAGGCCCCAGGCTGTAAGGGTTTTATGGAGTCAGAACTGTTTGTTTATGGAAACTCAAACAAAACATCTTGTCCTTCCCACTTCAAGGGCAGCAGGCCTGAACCTCGGCATGGCTGATGCGGTTCTGCCTATTTGTGACCAAGTCAGAGCTATTTCCTGGCTAAAGGAGGCCAAGTTTTTTTGTTTTGTTTTTTTCTGACTGTGGGAGGTTTCACAACTCAATCTCGTTTTAAAGGGAAGGATACTGAAGTCCAGGGTTGACTTAGCCAGGATCTATGTCAAGCCAGTGGCTGGGAAGCCAAGCTCCTCTGACTGTGGTTGGTATTCATGGTAGGCCTCCAAAGTCCTCATTCCTGGAGATGGTGCTGAGCTCTGGGCATCCAGTGGCCTCATAGTATTCCTGGCTCAGCCACCCAGCTCTGTCCCCAGGTCTCAACTCTAACCGTGGCCTATCACCTGGTCTGCAGAGAGCCATTCGACTCCAGTGACCAGCAGGAGATGAGATAGGAATATGTCTAGTCACTCAAGCCCATTACACTTGTGACCCAGGGGAGTGGCTTTGGGGCCTCCCAGCAGATGCAGATGGGGGCACTCTGTTTTAACACCTTCAGAGGTCACACACAGAAGAGAACTGCATCCGGAGTATGGGCATCAGTTGCCCCTGAGGGAACCAATCTATCTCCTGAGGAAACAAGGCCAGGGAGTTTATAGCTGCCACCAGGCCAGCTCTAGGCTCAGAGGACTTTCAGATGAGGTGTTAGTATGGTGGTCCTGGGGCCTTTTGCATCCTTGAAGAAGGGGAAACTCAAGGACCAGACAGTATGGGAGGAGCAAGAGGACTGTGTGGGAGCTCTGCAAGGATGGATTCTGGCAGACCAAGTGAGCCTCACTAAGACCTGGTCAGCAAAGGCAGGAGGGGGCAGAGCTCAGGGTTGCAGCAGAGACAGGTTTCACAGGCGATGGGTGACCGAAGCTCCTCAGGCATAGATGTTATCTGGCCGCTACTGCAACTCCTAGGGGGATGCTAGCCCCAAGCTAAGCTGTAAAGATAGACCTGGAGTGTGTGTAGGAGCCCTAGAAAGAGGATGGGGCAGGAATGAATGTTAGAGGCCTGGGGCTCAGGACATAGTGGGAGGACCTAGCACCCCGAAGTCCTCAAATTGCTCTCCCTGGGCCCTTGGATGGCTAGGGTGGATGGGAAAGTCTCTCATTATGCCCAATTTTATCCCTTTCTGAGGCTGTAGGTAATTAGCAAGGTTGTGGTGAGCTTAAGATATCCCCCGCCCCTGAAAAGATGAGATGGTGGCTGATGGGAAGAGCAAATTCCTGTTGGAAAGGTAAGGTGTTCGCCCATTGGTCCACTGTCAAAAACACATCATGAACTTCTGGGTTTGCATTGCCATGTATCCATATACGATCTGCAGTCAGTTTGTGCATCTAGCCACTTCGTAGCATCAAGATTCACTGCTTATCCCCTACTTGGGGCTCTTTATCCTTCTTGAGGATCAAGGGAAGGAGATTCCATTGGAACCACGGTGGAGGATCCCATAGTTGCTCAGGTCCACTCACCGTGGCCATTTTCTCACTGGAAACTGAAGCCTAGAGTTGGGGAGAGCTGTCCCAAGGTCACACTTGCAATCAGAACAGTAACGTTCTCGGCATGCTGAGGCTAACATGGTGCTTCACCGTGGATATAGCGGTCCCTTCTCAGACTCTACTCATGGTCCCTGCCTGAGCCCTGCCATCCAAGCAGCTCCAGGAAGGAGAAGTCTGACTAGGACGAGGCAGGAGCTCACGTATGATGCTAGCCGAGGCTGGTGCTGCCTGCTGACCACCCTGCTGGATGTGCACACCTACAGCCCACGGTGTAGCTGCCATGGCAGAGGGTGTAGTATGCACTACACTTGCCCACCTGCCGGGGCTTTGCTGCCTCCCCCACCTAACTGTGAAGCCTTTCTTTGCATCTCAGGCCGGTCACCACACCATGATTGCCGTACACTGCAATCTCTTACTCTACCTGGTGGGGAGGCTGGGGGCTCTCTGTGAGACTCTGAGGGTGGAGTTGGTGAACAGCATGTTATCCTGGACCCTGCCCTTGACAGTGAGCAGTTCAGACACAGACATCATTGCCATGGAACACTGCCACTGCTGCCATCACTGGGCTCAACACGGTGACCTTCCAGGACCTGGGCCCAAAGCCTAGAGAGCTGGCCAGAGGCCTGTCATACTCTGAGCTCCTCTGGGTATTCAAGATGGTTTGGGAATGGACAGTTTGTGTCTGGCTTATTTAACTTAGTTAATGTTTCCAATGCTTATCCATGTTATCCCCTCCCCCCACTAATGATTCTCTGCCGAATGGATATATTATGCCTATTTTATTTGTTCGTTCACCCATTAGTAGATACCCAAGTACTTCCACCCTTTGAATATTGTGAGTACTGCTGCTATTAGGCCAGCCATATTTAAAAACTTGGTCAACTTTTTTAATCCTCCCAGTAGCATTATTTTGTATCCCTGTTGTCCGTACAAGGAATCAGAGTGCTTCAAGTCACACAGCCATCGAGTGCCTGAGCCAGGCTTGGGAACTGGAACAGTTCAGCTCCACGATCTGAGAACACAATGGGTCCCACTGTCCTTTCAAAGCACCTAGAGAGTGTCCAGGTGGGCCTACGGAGATCCAGGAAGGTGTTAATGCTGAGATTCTCTACAGATAAAAAAAAACCTATTTCATTATTTTGGGCCAAATTTGAAGCAAGCTTTATTAAATATTAAATACTGAATAAGAGATGGGCTTTGGTCAGGATCACTCCTTGGAATTTCCCAGCTGAGTGGCCAGAGACACCTGTGTGGCCGGGGTTTATAAAGACAAACCTACAGGCCACTGTCCTTTGCCATGAGGCTTTTGTTATATCCAAGAACTACAACTCCCAGCATCCCAGGAGGTTACCTGGTCCTTGGCCAGGTGGGGCTTAAAGGTTAATTGGGGATATTACAAAGGCTCCATGGTCCCCATGACTGAGTGGTTCATTTGAGGCCCCAGGGAAGAAGGCTGGCCCTTCCTGCAGAGGGGCATCACCTGTGCTGTGTCTAGCCACACAGAGGTCCACCCTGCTTTCTAGTTAAAGCCCCCGTGGGCCTGAAGCACCGTAGATAAGAAAACACAGGCTGGAGAACCCCAGTGAGCTTGCCATTCCCTCCCCTCTACATTATCATAGAATGAAGGTAGCCTAGGCTCAAAGCAACACAAACTCCCAGTCTCCCAACCTTACCAGAGTGGTGCTGTGGGGAGGGAGTCTGACTGACTCCCGGTCTGTAGAGCCATTTTGAGCTCAGCGTTAGGTGTAGGACTCCCTCTCCCCAGCAGGGACTCCTACTCTATGCTTGACTTTATCTGGAGAGTGTCTTTAAGCATATATGCCCCAATGACATTTGATATGTGGCCCTTGACACAGCTCCCTGCTAGCTCTCCCCTCCCTGTACCTATAGGATAACTAAATACTGTGTTCCCATCCATATGATAGGAGCATGCTGCTAAATGCAAAACAAGCATCCTTAAAGTGCGTGGTTTCAACCAGTTATGTACACCTATCCTGGAAGCCCCCTCACAGCTCCCCAAGGACTATAAAACCTTTGTTCTCCGCAAGCAAAGTTGAACTGGCTCCCTGAAGTGGTTCCCCGAGTGTTTGATCTCCATCACACTACCACTCTCAGCCTTCCAAGCTCTGTGCCTTGCCTTCTGCTCCTGCTGCCTTGGTGGGCCGGTGACCAACAGCCCCCAGGGAGGAGGAGAACCACAGAACAGAGAGACAGTGAAGATATTCCCACAGGACATTGCTCCCTAAGCCCTTTCCTGAGGTGGCATTAAGACTTAAAGCACAGAAGCGAAATGGTCCCAGATCCATCTGGGGATCAGCCTGCAGGATGTGGGTGTGAGATACTATGCAGATGGGTGTGCTGTGAATGTCTGTCATGATTTAAGATCCTAATAGAAAGGACCAGAAATATAGAGACATATTAATTTAAAATAGAAGAACTCCAATGTGTCTGGGGTTGCCAGTTGCCCTTCATTGTCCATTACATCCATAACTCTTTTGGAATAGAGAAAGCTGTGCCTACAGCAACCTGGAATAAAGACTACATTTCCTGGCTTCCTACATAGCCAGGTGCAGCCCAGGAGTGTGTTCTAACCTAAGGGGCAGAAGTGGGCATCTTAATGCCAGCTTCTGAAACCTTCTTCAAGATGCACACGTGGATTAGACTCCCCGCATTGACTCTTCAGCCTTTCCTCCATCCTGCATCTTGGAGGCCAGATTCTTCCATCTTGGGAGAGGAGACCAAAGGTCACCTACTGAAAAGAAATGACTCAGAAGGAAAGCAAACATCTAATCACATAAAGCCCAAGGCAGACTTCCATCGTGAAGGTCCTTGATGTCATTGTTTTGGCATGGAAGCCCCAGAGGCAGTGTCCAGTGTTTCAAGTGTCTAAGAGGGAGAGGTACATGATGCTGATTGACCCCTGGCTGGTTGTTATCTTTGACTATGAATTGTCTCCCGTAGGCTTATGTGTTGAATGCTTGGTTGTGAGCACTGGCGTTATTTAGTGAGGTGACAGAAGCTTTAGGAGCTGGTGCCCAGCTGAAGGAAGTAGGTTACTTGGGGGACAAACTTTGGATGATTATACCTGTTCCCAGTCCCTTCGTCATTCTTGGCTTGCTGTCATTTGTCACATGCCTCTATCACCATAAGGTCCTATCTCAACACAAGCCAACAATCAATAGAGCTGAGGGCTGTGTCCTGGTACTTTTGAACCTGAGCCAAGATTAATCCTTCCTCCCTCCCTTAACTTGCTTCTGTGGAGATTTTAAAGGTGAAATTTATTTCTCAACAACCTCATATACATTTTCATAAACATAATATATTTTGATTATATTTGTGTTCACTCTCTCTTGTTGTTCTTCCACCTGTGTCAACCCTACCTCCAGTTGCAAGTTCCTTTCCTGATTTCATGTTATCTTTGTTTTTTTTTTTAATAACCTAGTGAGTTTTAAAAAATGTTTATTTATTTATTATGTACACAGTGCTCTGCCTCCATGTACACCTGCAGGCCAGAAGAGGGCATCGGATCACATTATAGACGGTTGTGAGCCACCCTGTGGTTGCTGGGAATTGAACTCAGGACCTCTGGAAGAGCAGACTATGGAGCCATCTCTCCAGCCCCCGACCTAGTGAGTTTAATGAGGGGAATCAGCTTGAGCATGGGGGTGGAGCTATCCTCTAGAACATGGGGGACCTGCCAATGTCTACACATCAAAGACAGCCAATTTCCTTCCAGCATCCCTCAAAGGTCAATAGTTCCCCAGGGAGAAATAGGTCTCTATGAGCACCTCTACCACTCATAAATGGATACTGTATATGCCTGGTGATTACAACTACTGTGAATCCTTGATTCCAACAGCCATGCCATGCCCCTTTCCCTCATCATCTGGCTCTTATGTTCTTTCGGTTCCTACTTCTATGATGCTTTCAAAGTCCCCAAGGATGTCAGATGGGTGTTTGGTTTAGGATGAGAACATTGTTAAACAGTCAGTTTATTGCAGCACAGTTAAGATCCAAGAGTCTCTGCATTCATTGCCATTTGCTACAAAAAGTGAACCCAGAAGCAGAAAGAGTCAAATGGTATATACTCACTTATATCTGGACACTAGCCCAAGGGGCATGTCCCATGAAAGTCTTCACTTACCATGAAAGTGGGACAGAGGGAAAGACTTCCTATTGGGACACTAGGTGAGAGAAGCAAGGGGAATGGGGAAATAGAAGGATCCAGAGGGTCCTAGAAACCTACAAGAAGAACATTATAATGGACGAATCTGGGCCCAGGGGTCCTGCTCAACCTATGGCACCAGCCAAGGACAAATAAGTACAGTAAACTTTGAACCCTTACCTAGATCTAGCCAATGGACAGGACATTTTCCACAGTTGAGTGGAGAGTGGGGACTGACTTTCACATGAACTCTAGTGCCCCATATTTGATCACGTCCCCTGGATGGGGAGGCCTGGTGGCACTCAGAGGAAGGATAGCAGGCTACCAAGAAGAGGCTTGATACCCTATGAGCATATATGGGGGAGGAAGTCCCACTCAGTCACAGTCATAGGGGAGGGGAGTAAGGGGAAAATGGGAGGGAGGGAGGAATGGGAGGATACAAGGGATGGAATAGCAATTGAGATGTAATATGAATAAATTAATAAAATATATTTTAAAATTATCAAATAAGAGAAAAAAAGAAGCTTCTCTGGTTAAAGTATTGTTTATGGTGATACACACAAATATTTAGAATTTAGTTCATTTGGCAAAACAACAGTAGTGGGTTCTTCCATTGGGCCCAGGACCTCCTTATCCATGGGATTTTGATCAAGATTTTAGTACCAGATATAATTCATCTTTGTGGGGACAGGCTTCAAATTCAATCAGAAAACAGCTGGTTACTCCATATCAGTCATGCCACTGTTGCACCTTTGGGCAATCTTGCTTGGCAGTCAATATTATAGCAAGCAAATGGCTGTGAGATATTTTTTCCACAGTAGTGAATGAGTGACTAAAACACTGTTGGTGGTTAATTCTATCACCTACTTAATGTTGTGCTGGTTAACTTTATGCTGTCAACTTTCTGCAACATGGGTTAAGTATTTTCCATTTTGTAATTCAGTGGTATCTTATTCAGATACCTTTAAGCTGTAGACATCACATATCTACTAGTTTTAGCACTTATTGATTATTCTTGCTTGAGTGAAAGATTATTATTATTGTTGTTGTTGTTGTGAAACATTGATTAACTAGTTACATCACCCTTTCCACATTTATTGGCTGCTATTCAAATGTTTTTTCCTTTCATTTATTATCTTGTACAAACATGAACCCAGAGACTCCTGTTTGTTCAGTGAGCTAACGATCTACCACTGTCTGGGCTGAATTTCATGAGGAGAATGGCCAATAGCATAGCCCAAACAGTCCTTTTGAGTATTTCCTCAATAAGCTTATCCTCTTTGGGATGACTGTCCCTTTTAATGCTCAACCATGTAACCAGGCCTGGAAGAAAAGGACAAGCATGAGGGCTCCTGGACTGTCTTTTCCAGCTGTGGCCCCAGAAGTGGAGAAGACACCTAGAGGCATCGGTAACTCATGAAGTAATCACCCTTCCACCAAAGTAAGGATCTGTGCCTGTTCCAAATGATATTGTGATTGAAAAATGACTTACAAGTGGCTCTAGCCAGGAATGCTAGAAGAAAGCAAATCCATGATAATACTCAAGCACTTCCTTGGAGCAGAGCAAATCACAGCCTTTAGGAGGCCCCAGAAGATGGAAGTAAAGGGCTTATGGAGGTTTTCAATGAACATCAGCTTGTTATGTGGAGCTCGAACATTCTAGCCACCTTGAGGGGAAAGGCCCCAGTAGAACCATTGGCACATAGATTTGTTCAGAGCAGGAGACTAAGAGGTCAGAGAGGTGGACCATAGGAAAAGCAAGAGGTACAAGGTGTAAAGTTGGAAAGTACAAGGAGACTTCCTATGCCAGCGGCCACATACGACATGCTAGCATCTACGCAGCAGCTTGGGGTAAATAAAAAAGATGACTGGAAGTGAGTGAATCAACTTGATATGGACATATTAACGAAAACATGCCTCTTCTCTTGCTTTCACATTGTTTTCTTCTGAGTCTTAGCTGAGAGGAAAAGTACTGTGATATCTGACTGGTGAATTAGATGAGGAACAAAAGATGAGGACCAGTCTTTGGTCCTACTTCTGTAACTTCCCTGAAGGCAACTTCTAGGGATTAACCACTAGCTTCACCCAATCCTATTGTTTTTATTGTTCTCATTGCTTATGACCAAACACACAACAACAAGCATTTTAAGTGAGGAAGGGTTTATTTTGGCTCACGGTTTAAGAAGTGATACAGTTCACCACTGTAGGGAAGGTGCGGAGGCAGGGGCATGAGGCAGCTTGTATCGTTGTGTTTGCTGTCAGGAAACAGCACAGACAGAAGGTTGGATCAGGCTATAAAGCTGCAAGGCTCACACTTAATGTGATTTTTTTTCCTGCAAGTTTTTACTTCCTAAAGGTTTCACAACCTTTCAAACCAACACCATCATTTAGGGACCAAGTATTCAAGCACAGGAACCTATGGAGCCAGGGGAGGGAGGATGTTCTAGTTAGGTCTCTGTTGCTATGAAGACACAGCAACCAAACTGGATAGTGTTGGTGCATGCCTTTCTTTAAATCTGAGCACTCAGTTCACAGAGACAGGAAGATCTCTGAGTTCGAGGCCAGCCTGGTCTACAGACAGAGTGAGTCCAGGACAGCCAGGCCTTCACAGAGAAACCCTGTCTTGAAAGAATCAAACCAAACCAATCAATCAAGCAAAGGAAAAAAAAAAAAAAAAAAAAAAAAAAAAAAAAAAAACCGAAGCAACAATGAAAACCTATCAACCAAAAGCAAGTTGGGTAGGAAAGAGCTTGCTAGCTCACAGGTTACAGTTACTTATCAAAGGAAGTCAAGTCAGGAACTCAAGGCAGGAGCTTGGAGGCAGGGATCAAAGCAGAGACCACAGAGAAATTATGCTTACTGGCTTGCCCAGCTATTTTTCTTATACAGCAGAGACCCTACATGGGCTGGGCTTTTCCATACCAATCAATCAAGAAAATGACTCACAGACTTGCTCACAGGACACTACCAGCAGCAACTCTGTTGGCTCTGGTTCCTTAACAAGTGAACTTTATTATGAATTTATTAAACAAATATACCTCCCTTACAACCCAGCTATCCTCAACAGGAGGGAAGGGAGATTAGTGAGAACAAGAATAAAACCTTCTGGGTGTCAGTTCTGTGGGGTGGGGAAGGTAATGGCTGTGGGGGATCAGGTATTGGGAGAGAGGGGGTGGGGGGCGGAAACCAGGAAAGAGAACATAAATTGGTGGTAGGAGGCATTTCAGGAACAGGGGAGACTCCTGGGAGTCTATGAAGGTGACCCTAGCTGAGACTTCTAGTAGCAGGGGGATATGGATCCTGCATTTGTCACCTCTGGTAGCCAGCTGGGACTTCTAGTGGAGGGAGGGGGACACCAATCCATTGATAAAACCTTTAACCCAAAATTTGTTTTGCCTACACGAAGTGTAGGGATAAAGATGGAGCAGAGATTTAGGGAATGGCAAACCAATGACTGGCCCAACTTGAGACCTACCCCATGGGAGAGAGCCAACCCTTGACACTATGAATGATAATCTGTTAATCTTATAAGCAGGAGCCTAGTGTAACTGTTTTCTGAGAGGCTTCATTCAGCAGCTGATGGAAACAGATGCACAGGCCCACCGTGAAACAATAGAGCTTTGGGAGTTTTGTGGAAGAGTGGGAGGAAGGATAGAGGGAGCTGAGGGGTCAAGGACACCACAAGAAGACCTACAGAGTCAACTAACCTGGGCTGATGGGGGCTCACAGAGACTGAACCACCAACCAAAGAGCATGCACGGGCAGAGCCTAAACCCCCTATACATGTGTAGCAGATATGCAGCTTGGTTATCACTTGGGTCCCCTAACAATGGGAGTAAGGACTGTCTCTGACTCTGTTGCCTGCCTTTGGGTCCCTTTTCTCTAGCTGGACTGCCTTGTGTGGCCTCAGTGGGAGAGGATGCACTTAGTTCTGTTATGATTTGAGGTGCCAGGATGAGTTAGTACCTCTTGGAGGCCTCCTGTTCTCTGAGAAAAAGGGGAAGGGAGAGTGGAGGCGGGGGAGGGAGAAGTGAGGGTGGGCTGGGAGGAGAGGAGGGAGAGGGCTGGGATCAGGCTGTAAAGTGATTAAATTAAAAAAAAAAAAAGATAAATGTCTGATCACTTATATCTTTGCTTTGTTAAACGTTAGTCATTTTTTAAAAATCAAGTCATATAAAAAACTGTGGGATTTTGCAAATTGAGGTTCCTGGTTTCTCTGTGGACTGTACTCATGGTTTAAAATTTATTTTGATTCCAAAGCATCCTTAATTCAAAAATTATGAGTTTCTGATATTATAGAAGTTACTTACTTACTGTAAACTGTTAGGGATGGTTAAGATACATAAGTTAACGGTTGGTCACGCTAAGTCCAAATGGAATGTTTGTAGAGACAAGCTTGCAGGGAGATGCCCACTCAGACACAGTTTACAGCTTATTGAAAGTCTTTATTCTAGGCAGCTGGGACTATATACAGGTATTTGGGGACCTAGATGTGGTCCCCAGTGTCCAGAACATGGGACTTTTAAAGGCAGAAACCATGTCCTGGCATTTCATTCATCAGTTTTAGGGGTAGGGGTGGGATTTGCAGAGGTAAGCAGCTAAGTGTTTAGCTGGAGGGGATTTGTACAGACAGTTTAACAAAAGCTAAGATAAATTAATCAGTACATCCTGAACTTGGGTTTCTAGAATATAATTGCTTAGTTTACCATGGGATTCTCCATCAAAGGGGCTCAAGTTCTACTTAAACTTGAAACGGCCTCAACAAGAGTATAAGATAGAGCAAGAAACTTTTCATTGTCTTGCACTATCACGAGACCAATTTATCATTTTTCATCATACAGTCTTGTGTATATGTTGTCAATGTTAAGCCTGCAGCAAATAAAACAAAACAAGTTTAAAGTAAACTTAACTTTGTTTGTTTAATGTGACATAATATTTAAAATCAGGTATATTAAAATTGGTTGTAAAAGATTAAATGCTTGAGTAAAATGAGTTAAATTTGCAATACACTTGCATGGTGGGCAGTCCCCTGGCTCAAATCATTCCCTTGGATGGAGAACCACGCCACCAGAGTCAGATGCATGCCAGCCTCATTACAGGGCAAGGATGCATGGGAAGTGAGCCCTGCCAGAAGTCTGCTGCTTCTGCCTCTGGCTGTATAGGCCTGATCAGCTCTGGCTGTGTGGGCCAAAACCAGAAAAACCCTCCTTATGTAAAGATGAATTACTCCTCATGGGTCATATGTCAGGAATTAATTCTCTTGCTCAGTAGAGAATCTCAGAGTCCATACCCACATCCTAGACATCTCAAACAACAGCGAGGCAAGTAGCAGTTACACTACCTTCGGTGTCTCCCAAACTGACGTATGGAGATTCTGTAAACAGGGGAACCTTTTTCCTAAGCTTACCGCCCGACTGGGATGGAACCTGCATGTTAGTTCTGTTGGCCGTGACCTTTACCCTGGTATGCAATTCGTCCTCTTAGCAAAATCTAATTCTAGGCTCCACACCCTAACCACTCATGTTCCTTTATTAAAGGAGGATGCTAGCAGCTCTGTCCTCAAACTCACAGCTTTGGAGACTAATTCAGAATACCCAAGCAGTGTCTGATTCCATTGAGTGATATCCTAAGCCCTCAGGTTCATCAGGAGGAGGTGATTTAGATGAAGGACGTTCTCTCCAACCTGGGCTCACCTATGCTGCTTTGAGACTATAATCTAGACTCTGCCCAGGCAGAGAGCTCCAGGACTAGTGGCTGTGCTCTCACCTTGAAGTCTAAAAGGAGTATCCTGAAATATAGGCCTAACAATTTGATGTTAACGAAACTATGTATTCAATTATGTTGTAAAAGACTTGATGATGGTTGTTTAAAGTAAGAGTCCCAGTTTTGCTTTTCTTGAGATACTTTGTTTTTGTTCATTAAATAGTAGCTGGTATTGCAAAAATCTGAAACAAAGATACAAAGTTCATCATACTTGCATGCAAGGAATAGACACTTAGACACTTTCTGTTCAGATGCATTCCTCAGATGCTGAACCTTCGATGTATTCCTAAACCCACTTCTTTTACAGAGCCTCCAGCTGCTTGTTCCTTATGCAGAAGTCTAATGTAAACAAACAGCTAATTGCAGTCATTTTATCCTTCCACAGAACGCCGGTACATGCTCTTGTCAGTTGTACAATTGCATTTAACCTTATGTTAATGTCATATTTAATCTTAAAATACCATGTTAATTTTGATGTAAAATTTTTCTTTGTTAACTTTGTCCTAATGTTCCCCAGAACACTGTACAGTTAATACCTTCTGACTTATGTCCGGGATCTTTGCCAACTGTTAGATTTTTGTTTTTTCATGACTGTTCGGCGGACCCTCTTTTGTTGCACTTTAACTGGGGCTCCCATCATTGACCTTGGTCAGCCCAAAGCAGCTAACTAGAGATTGGTGCTCCAGGCTCTTAAAGGCACTTTGGGTGACCTCTGAAGAGGGCCATCCAACTCATCCTTTGGAAACTCCCCCAATAGCTCTGACTCTACAACAGCTCCATTTGTTCCTGATACATCTGCAAAAAGACCTTTTAGATGTCGTGGAGAAGTAAGGGACCTTCAACCCTCTCATCCTAGGCCAGATAAAATTCTTTACACAAGTCCTCTATTTTCTACTGTTCCCTTCCTTTGGTGCTCTGTAGCTCCTTGCTCCTTCTGCTCCTTCATTTTGGCATGGCGGTTCTCTGCTTCCATTTTTTCCTCACTGGCCCATTTTGTCTCTCTTGCCTCCACCCCTCCCCCTTTCCTCCACTCCTCCCATTTCCTCAATCGTCCCAGAAAATCTCTTCACTTCTTCTCTCCCCCAAATACCCTCCTCAGCAGGAAACAACCCCACCTTCCACTATATCTTCTTAGAGTTTAGAGTGATGATTTTCTCCTGAAAGACTACATTTCCCAGCTTCCTTGTGGCCAGGCGAAGCAACTCTGGAAGGAGGGACTATGGGAGGGAACTTAATGTTCAAGTAGTAGTCCTTTCCACCCCTAGAAGGGTCACAGGCATCATCCACTTGCATGGAATGGTACACTCTCTCATCTACCTGTATGGAGTGAGGCATTTGCTCATCCACACATGTGGGGAGAATGTGGTCCCTCTTATCCATCAGAGAGGCCTCTCTGCTTTGTACCTTTCGTCTCTGCACTAAACCACTTGCAGAAATCTAACAATGAGTGCCTGCATATTTTTGGGTGACTGGAATGATTTCTTTTGCTCAGACTGGGATTTTTCTCGTGCCTCTCCTCTGTTTTGATATTTTTCTCTTATGCATGCTCCTGGAATTCTCTCTCCTCTGTGATGGAACATACACTGCCACTACTGTAAAACTATTCAAAAGGCCTTGTAACCATTAAATAAACAAATCTTTTGAGCCACATAGCTTATTATATCTGTGGTCCCATGTGCCTTCTATGGGTCTCATCTACATCCTAGTAAACCATTTTGACTGGATTATCATCAACACCACCTTTCTCATTAAGACAACTTCACATAGTTGAATATAAAACTTCAAAACTTTATTGTTTTCAAGAATCCTTACTAATGTCCATATAAATATTACTCCAAGTGGTTCCTATTTGTACAATATTCTCCTACTCTGGACCTTTCTAAATATTCAACGAAGCATTTACAGTTCTCTCATTAAGCCCTCATACAACACAATGTAGAAAGCCTGGATGGCTAAGACCAGACATCCACCTTTGTAAAGATGACAGCCAGGTCTTCTACCCCCTTTTGAGGCCATGAGCAAGACAAGCAATTTGTCTCACAATTCAGGATCTGTCCTGTCTTGGTGATACTGCCAATGCTCTCGGTTGCTCACTACAACTAGATGGTAAAACTCTATTGCTGAAGACAGCACCCATTCTGGTTGCAAACAAAGACATCAAGCTGGACTTGGTCATGTGTAAGAGTTTCCCACAGGCTTTGGTTCTGAAGACATGAAGGGTTCCAGAGAGCAGCAGAAGGGCTCTGTCAGGAGCTGAGGTACTTCAACAAGAGTGGGAGGGGAATGAGAAAGAGCAAGGGTGAGCATAACAAGAATGAAGTACATATATATATATATATGTATGAAATAGTCAAGAAACAGGTTTAGTTATTAAAAATAAATACTACAAAAAAGAGGGCAATCCTAGGAAGTAGTTTTTACCAGAGGTTTTATGGCTCAGGTAGAGTCAGGCCCAGAACAACACTTTTTTGTAAGAGAGGGTGGAAAAAAACAAGAAGAGGATCAGGCAGGATGGCTGAGCTGTAGTAGGTCACTGCCAAACTCAGTGACTGAATTAAAGTCTTGGGATATACCTGGAAGGAGAGACCCAGCTACTGAAAACTGTCTTCTGTTGGGAGCAGGGACGGGGAGGAGAGGAGAGGAGGGAGGGGAAACTGTGGTTGGGATAGAGAAAGAGGAGGAGGGGACTGTCTTCTGACCTCCACAGATGGATCATGACAACCACACACATTCGTGTGCACACACTGAGCCATTAACAATAAATAACTGTAAGGGAGCAAGAACAAGAGAGAGAGAGAGAGAGAGACACAGACAGACAGACAGACAGACAGACAGAGACACAGAGACAGACAGAGACAGAGAGACAGAGACAGAGAAAGAGAACTGTTTGGCTTTCTTATTTTGATCCACCCTCTATCATCTACATTTTCTTTGGAACTGAAACATATTTCTGTCTCCTCAACACCAGGTAAGAACTCTTACTTACTGCCTGCTTTACCCTTCCAAAGCACCCTGTCCAGCTCTCCCTTTTATAAAAATTTGAGGAAAAAGTAATATTTAACCCCAAATAGGAACCAAATGAATTGAGCTAGTTTTATTGCCCCTTCTCAGAAGCTTGGGACTTGTCCCTGGAGGTGACCTCAGTCCAAAAAATGAGAACTCACCAGCATGTAAGGCAGCAGCTCAGAGCACTCAGTTCCTTGCTACAAGATCATACAAGACAATTAATCTTTCTGACAGGATGGTGTTTCAAACTAGACTGGCCCCAGATTTATTAGCAGCTAACAAAGGCAGCGTCTGTGTAGTACTTCAAGAAAAATACTAGTTCTATTTCAAGGAACCTGGACAGGGACTAGAGAGCCTAAGTGGAATCATAAAATATCAGTGGGGTTTCTGGTGAGATTACTAGAAAATTGTAGGTTTATAACTCAGGAAGGAGAAAGATCTTAATCATCAGTAGTGTTGAGATCCTTGATTCTCACCTGGCTAAAGGTTCTAACTAAACCGCTGGCAGAGAGACTTCCTTTTCCTTCTCATGTCTCTGTAAACTTCCATATCTTTCTATGCTGCCCCACACAGACCCCCAGACAGCTAGTCACCATGATTCCTATGAGTGTGGATGTGGGTTTCTATGAGAAAGAGTGCAAGACTATATCTCATCTTTCAGGGCTTGTGACTATCTCAAAGGCACATGTTGATGGCCACTGGGACACAGATCAAGGGTCAGAGGTTAGGATGCAGTTGGCAGGATAGGGCCTTGAAGGAGTGTGTGGATGAACCATTTCTTATGTTGCCTGGAAGGAACCGCTGCCCTCTGGAAAGGGTGACCACATAGCTGGGAAATTCTGCAAGTCAAGTCATCAGAAGGACTTTCCCACAGTGTCCTGCTAACTAAGCTGGGCGAGCTGGCTGACCTAGTTAGTTCCCATCTCTTAGCTCTGGGCGTGGCATGGTGATGTGGGCAATGTGTTTGCTTGTCTTCTGAAGCAACCCCCTCCATTTGAGTAGACAGCCAGCTCTGCACGGTCCTTAAAAGCATTGAGCTGGAAGTGTCCTTTTAGTCAGTGTCCCTCCTAGAACATTGTGAGGGAGACAATGAATGCTTTCACAAAACCCCTGTCCCTGGATGGCAGGCCTCACATTCTTCTTTCAAGCCCCAACACACCTGATGCTTCCTGCAGCTGGAACCGAAAAGGACACCAGACAAGATTCTGTACATCCCAGGACTAGAGACACATAGAGACATAGGAGTCCACTGACTCACACCAGGACAGATCCACAGCAGAGTATAGATACGAACGCTTTCTAGGAAAAATCCTATCTCTGTTTCTCTCTTTCTCAGTCTCAGTCTCTGTCTGTCTCTTGCTCTCTGACCTTTCTCTTGCTATATTCATCCCTAACCTTTCCCAGATTGCTGTTGTAACTCTTTCCTCATCTTCCTGCTTCCTGACCTGTCCCTCTATAGTCCACTGTCAAGAAAAGAACCAGAAGAACCTGTCAACACCAGTTAGACTGCATTGCTCCTTTGCCCTGAACTTGCCAAAGGGTCCCCACTTCCGACTATGAAAGGAAGTTCTACTGATGGGCACAGGCTGCCCCAGCTGGGCTCTTCGTTTTTAGGGTTGTTGGAGGCTAGGCTCGACCATCTGTCTTCAATAAGCAGCAAAAGGTTTGCTCAATGTGCCTATGTTTGGATGAGGAACGAATAGAGCTCCAGAGATACTCCCTGGGGTGTGAGAAGAGCTCAGCATCATCAGAGTCCCAGTGTGAGAGTCAGGTTTAAATAGAGGGTCAGAGCTATGCAAAGCTCAGCAGTTATGGTCAAGGATTTGCTCTGTCTGGCCATTATTCACCCACTGTTGTCTCCCTGCAAGGTGAACAGACAAGCTGTCAGAACTGTGTGCCATCTCTTCCAGGGAGACAGGCTCCCTGTCTGTCTGGCCCTAGGGCCCCAGGCTTTTCCTTTCCCAGTGTGAGACTCCCGGGGGGAAATTCCAATTTCTTGTAGTCTATTGTCTCAGTAGTCTGATAGTCAAAGGGAGGGGCACACTATCAGTCTTTATATAATATTTTTGTTTCTTCCCAGACTATTATATCCTGTTTCCTCCTTTTCTTTCTGCCCGATGGCTTTTGTTGGTTAGCAAGCTCTCAGGCCGTCTTGGGGCCTTTTGCACTCATGTTTTTCTTTGCTTGGAATACTCTTCCTCCAAGTCTCTACATAGCTCATGTGTTCTCCTTATTTGGATTTTGCTGGGATGTTATTATGTGATCCGCCTGATGAGCTTGTGTGTGAGTGTGAGTGCTCATGTGTGTGTGTGCATACAAAGACCAGAAGTCTTGGATGCTGTTTCTCAGAAGCTGTTCCTGTTATTTTATGTGACAGGGATCTGGGACTCGCTGATTCATCTAGGCTGCTTGGTAAGCAAGCCCCGTCTGTCTCCATCTCCCTACTCCAGAATTACAAGTGTGCACGGCATGCTGATTTAAAAAATTTTATTTATTTGTTTGGTTGTTTACACATGGTGCTCGGGATCAAACCCAGTTGTCATTCTTGCATGTTAAACACTTAAGTGACTGAGCTGTCTCCTCAACCCTGTGAGGAACTTTTAAAAAAAGTGTAATCTCTGCCTACTAAAAGCCCCTCCTAATATTTTTGTGTTTTCTCTCCTTTAAATCTATGACATAAAAATGTCTTCTATGCTTATTTTTTCATTTTGTCTCTCTCTGACATTTCCCCCATTTCTCTTTTCTCTGTAAAGACATATTTTACAGGGTCAAATTAGTCTCATTGGTGTACTGTGTCCATGACGTGACACAATAAACAGGTGAATAAATGCATAGTGCTTCTCTTTGCTCCATTATTAGCCAAGGTTCTTCAGGACAGGAATGAATGTATATTAAAAGTGATTTATTAGATAGGTTTATACAATATAGTGTAGTCCAAAAATGGCAATTTCATACTAGAGAATCCAAGAGTTCAGTAGTTGCTTAGTCCTATAAGGATGGATTTCACAGTTGCTTAATACAGTGCTGAAAGACAGGAGGGTTCCTAGAGAGCTGCTGGCCTTTGGTCTAAGTTTGAAGCTGAAAGAAACTGATTCTAATATCAGCAAAGGAATCAGTAATAGCAGCCACAGGGTAGAGGAATTTGCCAGCAAGAAAAGGAGCAAGAAGGCAAAAAGCAAAGTTTCCTTCTTTTATCTCCCTTTTACCTAGGCTACCATTTAAGAGAGGGGCTTCCCCCATTAAGGATAAGTCCTTCCACTTCAAACAGTATCAAGAAAATCCCTCACAGGAGTGCCCAGGGGTTGCCTTTCCAGTATACTTTTATTCCAGATCCAGTCAAGGTGACAAGAAAGATTAACCATGACACCTCGATTTGACCTTGATCTTGATTGCCATAGAGGGATATTTTGCTTTCCTTTGTTTTTGTTTTTCGAGACAGGGTCTCACTACATAGCCCTGGCTAGCTTGGAACTCACAAAGATCTATTGCTTCCGTCCCTTGAGTGCTGGGATCAAAGGGATGTGTCACCATACCCAGTATCTTTTGATTTCTTTTTTTTTTTTTTTTAATTTTTTTATTTTACACCACACTGAGATAGTTATTTTAAACTATCAGCTTGTCACAATCTAGAGTCTCCTAGGAAGAAAGTCTCCGGGATTATCTAGATTAGGTTGTCTGTAGGAGGAACCGTGGGTGGTTCCATTCCCCAGTCAGGGGATTCTGAACTGTATAAGAGTGAAGATGTGGCTGGAGAGATTGCTCAGTGGTTAAGAGTACTTGTTGCTTTTGTAGAAGACCCAGGTTCAGTTCCCAGCACCTACATGGTGGCCCCCAACCACCTGTAACTCCAGTTCCAGGGGCCCCAACATCCTCTTCTGAGTCCCTGGGCACCATGGTACACATACATAAATGCAAGTCAAAATACCCATGCACAGAATAAAAATAAATTAACCTTTAAAAAAGAGTGAGGTTAGCCGAACATGAGTTTATTCATTGTTATCTATTCTTATTTATGGCTGTGATATGAGCAACTCCCTCAAACTCCTATTGCTGTGACTTTTGCAAGGTGTAGATCTGGAAGCTAGGACTGTGAATCACAGTATTTTGTCACAGCAACAGAGAACAAAGCTAAGGCAAACCATCACCGTTTTAATATGTGAGCTCTTACCTGTATATGTAAGTAGGTCTAATATATATAAAATAACACATTTATTAAGTGTGTCTTTACATCTGAAATAGCAGGTCCCCTGACAAAATTCATAACTGTCATCCTCACGCAATCCACATGCTACATAGTCTTATAGCACTGGGAGCTAGAGAGTGTCTTCATGGTGAACTTTGGTGAGTTAGAAGGTGGGGGTGGGGTGGGGTGGGGGGAGTGGGGGGTGGGGGGGGAGGGGCCCTGGAAATTGCAATTCAAACTGTGCTGATACACTGACAGTGTTGTCTTCAGGACTCTGAAGGGTGATGCCTCCTAGTCACAGTGCACATGCCACTAGCTGCTAGACCATCTTAGATAAAAAACATATCTTTCTGATTTTGTAAATGTTTTAGTGTTTATTGGAATTTAATAATCATATAAACCTAAGATGTTGGGTATTACTGCCTGGGAATAAATACTTTTAAGAAAAAAAATAAGGAACATGTTGGTTTAGAGAAAATAATACATAAGTAATAGTTTTGGTGATGTGTGTTAAGTCGAGACCCTAAAGTTCCCGGGTTGAAGTCTTAATGTCTTGTATCATCTAGAATGTGACTTACCTGGAGGTAAAGTTAAAAGGATGTCATTGTGGTGGACACAACTCTTTGCAGTCAGTGTTCTTCCAAGGAGATTTGAATAGCGCACAGACACATTTAGAGGGAGCCTCTGTAAAGACACAGAAAGAAGATGGAGGCAGTGAGAAGCGCTTCGAGCAATAAATGCTCCTGGTGACACCTTGATCATGGACTTGGAGGCTACAAGACTGCAGGACAGAAATTTTGCTGTTGGAGCCACAGACTGTGGCGTTTTATTATGGCAGCCCCAGCAAACCAACACAACAGGCAAAGGGCAGAGGTGGAGAAAGCTGAGGTGCTACCCAAGTGACTCGCAAAGACTTCACCAGTTTTTCATCCCTTCCAGTTTCTAGATGTCGGACGTTTGAGTCTTGGCCTCCTGGCCATATAGAGGCCAGTGAACTTAGGGGGCAACTACAGTGCTGAGGTGGGTTGTTGGGGACACTTGCCCGCGCGTTCAGGCCTTTAAGAACTACAGGGTAGGCGTGCTTCGCATTTTATGTATGGAGAAATGGAACCTTTGATTGGAGCAGTGACATCCACCTTAAGAGGCTGGAGTCACTCCTGCACCCAGAACTCATAGGCTATGCCCCGCCCTCAGCTGCTGCACAGACTCTGGTAAAGAGGATGCTCCTCCCTTCCCTCCCGCCCTTCTAGGGCACTGATTGCCCAGGAAGGGGAGGAGTTCTTCCCGGCGCGGATGCCGCCGTCGCCACGGCAACGCGGCTTTACTGGGCCCAACGGATTACGCGGCCTGGGGCTGCAGGCGGCCGCGTGGCCTCGTGGGCAGCGCCAGCAGCATGGACAGCCTGTACGTGGAGGAGGTGGCCGCCTCCCTGGTCAGGGAGTTTCTTAGCAGAAAGGTAATGGCTGGACACTCCGAAGCCCAGACAGCCGCTCTAAAGTTGGAGGGTAATCTGGGGTTTCCCTCAGCATCTTTGCACTTTCGGGGAGGGGGGGAGGGGGGAGCATTCCATGCTTTCTGTTCGCCTCAAGGATTCCCCCCAAGAGCGCTTCTTTCCCGAGACATGGCAACTACATTTCCCAGAAGCCAGTCCTTCCTAGTGCGAGAGCACGTCCACAAAACCAGGCCGGTCCTTGCTTGGCTGCCCTCCACTGGCACCCACGGTGACGGCAGTGCCAGATTGGCAAGAGAGTCCAGGGCAGAACAATTTCTCCCAGCCAAGGGCACAGGCTATGTCTCTAGGAAAGAACTTCCCCAGAGGATAGATCTGGACAGTCAGTCCTTTTGATAATTTTTAATCGAGTGGGGATTCCAGCGCTGCAGGAGCTTGGAGGGAGAATTATGTAAATTCTCTTACTGTCTTGTCCCGGAAGAGTTTCCAAAGCGTTTACAAGTTAGGAGGATCTTGGGTCCCCCATGGGCTTCTAGGAGAGGGAGGAGCTGCATGGGCTCCAGGAGTTGATTTGCATTTTACACGAAGTGGCCTAGCACGGGGCACTAAGGGTCTGTGCTTCCATGAGATGTCATACTGAGCTGTCCCGTGGGGCACTTACTTGAAATGGAAGTGTTTGGAGGAACGAAAGGAAAAGGCTTGAGGTCAGATGGTGCAAGTTTAGGTATGTGTTACAGGTTTGAAATGTGACATTAGTATCTCATCTTCTCTGCAAAGCAGGAGCTTTAAAGATGCACTGTGTCTGATGTACAGTGAGGGGTGAACAGGCAGTGCCTGTGCATTGTACCTGATACTCACATACAGCGTGCACAAAGCCATTCACCTTTACACTTCCTTGGCTGTTTTATCCATGCTCTGATGGTACCTGTTTTGAGATACCTATGTGCTTTTTATAATTTATTTTTATTTGGAAAAGCTGTAATGCATCTGGCTTCACTGCGTCTGCTCTGACTTTCTGACACCGAGTCCCGGATGCTAGTTGGATTATCGGTGTCCTGTGCTTGGAGGCTGGTCACTCCTGCTGTGCAAGTCTAGACACTAGATCTAAAAGTGTCAAGGAAGCCTTCGTTTCTTCAGTGAAATCCAGAGCCCCCAACTGACGTCTTCGGGCCTTACCATTTGGCGCCAGCTTACGTTCCCACCTCACACCTACCCAGGATTTCTGTGGGTACTGGGGATCAGAACTGTAATCTCTGTACTTTATTCACTTGCCATCTTCTCAAGCCCCCGGTGACCTTTCTGCCTGTATCTCCTGTCACTTTCCCCTGAAGCTCTTTTGCTTTTTAAGTTGCTAAAGGACTTTTGCACTTGTTGTCCCTTGTTTGGAGCACTGTGTCCCCAAGTGCCCCCAGGGCCTGCTCTCTCACTCTTTTGATGCCTCTATTCCGTTGCCACATAACCAAGGAATCATTTCCTTACCACCTTTCCCCCATACCTCTCCCGGCCCTCTCTGTCTATTTATCTGCATCCACCCCTCTCCTTTATATAACCCGTTAGGCTGGTTATCTTCTCCTCCATAGTATGGAAGCTGGAGTTTGTTAACTCCTCTGACCAGTGGCTGGACCACTGGACAGATGAGGAAACCAGAAGACAAGGGTTATGCTCAACACGTAGCTGCCTATTCAAACATGCCCCTGTCTTCACAGTCACCCTGCCTTGCTTTATGGTATACATTTTTATAGTGTACAAACTGTTCTGTCGTCACGGTCCGCTTCCCTGGCATGCTAGCCTTCCTTCCTTCTCTGCCTCCTGGACCAAGAACAGAACCGGGCACACTGTGGGTGCAGGGCACATGTTAGCTGAGTGAAAAGGATGGGGTTGAGGGGCTGTTCACCTCCACAAGGTGCCTGTACCCTACCCCCAGTGGTTTCTGCATGATGATGTGCTTCACAGCTAAACATGAGGAGCGCTCCCCCCGCCCCCTTGTGTATTAGATGCATGGAGACTCGGTGTGTCTTGAAGCTAATCAAGTCTGAAGTGGGCAATCAGAGAAGGACTCTCATTACTGAATGATCCCTATCAGGTTGGCTGCTGAAAATCATGCTATGTAAGGATGTAGAGTGTAGGTGGTTGCTTCTGAGCCTTCTTCTCTCAGCTAGCCATCTTTTCCCCCAACGTGTGTGTGTTGCGTGTGTGTGCACACGCACTCACACACACACACACACACACACACTTGTGCTTTTCCTTAAGACCTCATTCACTCTCTCATTTAGCACTATATGCCTATCTTTTTTCAAATTCACTTTTTCATCAAAACTCATGACAGGCAATGAGTTTGGCCTTGTTTCCCGCAGTTGGAGCCACTATAAAGTTCTGAGCACAAAGGCTGAGGGACAAGGCCTACCTAGGTACCACTTGCGGTCTGAGATCCGTCATGAACATGGGCTATCCTTGGCCCAGGCAGAAGGGGTTGAGATATCTGCAGGCATTTGGTGGTCACAGTGTCCTGTGATGGAGAGGAAACAGCTGTTGTAGCTGAGGATGCCAGGCTTCTGGCAGCTGCAGGGCTCCCCCTGTTTCCTGCTGTCTTTAGCCTACATGGTTGGGTGATGGCAGATAGTCACGATGTGCCCTGTGGGGGTATTGTGTCCCAGCCAGGCTTCCTGGCTAGACTGATGTAGATCTCCATCACGTGACTTCAAACATGTCTCCTGGCTTCCTCAGTTGAAAAATTCAGGGAACAATGGTTGGCCTTTACACTGTGTTTTGTTTTGTTTTGTTAACTTCCATTTATTTTTTAAAGGTTCATCTTTCATAGCCCCATGTCTAGGCCAAACACAGAGCCCCAAAATTGTGGTCCTTCAGCAAGCTAGTTACTGGAATTTCATTGTTATCTATAAAATAGATAAAAATAGTCCACAACCCCTACAGACCCCAGCTTTAGCTGACCCCAAATCAAACTGACAATGCTGTCAAGCCCAATTTTTTATAAGAAAATGTGTTCCTGAAGTCAGCTTTGGGCCCCTGCCGTGGCTGTAAGGAAGGTTGGTGAGCCCAGTCCTAACGCGTTCCAGCAGTCCTCTGTTGACACTGCGTCAGAGAACGGGAAGGGTTTTCATTTAAAAAAAAAAAATGTCAAACAGTGACTCAGATGTCTTCCCTCAGGGTTTGAAGAAGACGTCTGTGACCATGGACCAGGAGCGCCCCCGCTGTGACCTCAGCATCAACAGCAGGAACAATCTCCGCAAGGTTCTCCATCTGGAGGTCCTCTACAGGGAAAACAAGGTGCGTGCCTCTTGAAGTGTGAGTCCGGTGGTGGTCCTCGCAGCTAGGGCCTGGCACCTGTGCCAGGGTTAGGCTTAGGGACTGTCCAAGGTGACAAGTGTCAGAGTGAACTAGGCTCAACCCACCGGCCCCAAGTGTCCCCGGGCGGGTCTGAGGTCACTTTGTGTCACTGAGTCTGGGCCTATCTTGCCTAGTGTCAGGTTAATTGTTCTCTGTGCTCCCCTTTCGCCACACAGTGGTATTTTTAGTAAGACTGCTTAAGGATATGTCATGCAGTGTGATATGTGTAATAGATTGTATCATATATAATGTAACTGTTAGTATACTCTATGTAATATAGAATACATTTATGTATTATACTAATATTGTCCGTCCTCTGCCTGGGTAAGATTTCTCTTCTGTGGTGGTGAGTTTCTTTGAACGTACGTCAGCAGAGGTGGAAGCTGAGTGTAGCACATCCAGGGGTGTGGGAGGTGAGAAAGGCAAGGGAATAGATTTTCTTGGGGGTATGGAGGGTCCCCCTAAACCCAGACTCATATCCCACCTGCTGCTCCCATGGTGCCTCAGAGGCTTCTTCCTGTCACGTATCTGAAGTAGAACATTTTTGTTTCACTCGTGTCTGCCTCCCTCATGTCCGTGGCCTTAGTAGATGGGCAGAGCCTGTGTGTCATTTCAGTATTGTGGCCCCATGGTTAATGAATTCTCTAATGACTTACTGAAGAGTCCATATGTGTCTGTGTAGCAAGTGATGGAGGGCTAGAAGAGTGAACACAGGAAACATAGGAAGCTATAATCCTGACTTAGTTTCTCTTTCTGTTAGAGGAAGGAGTCCTCTCCAGCAGATGGTGCCTTATGCTTGGCCATGATACAGGAGTCAGGGAGAAAGTGGCATTTACTCTCATAGTTCTGTGTTTGTCACACTCTTAAAAGGAGCAAATGACACTTCACGCAGAAGTCTCACAGGTGAGGCATAAGAGAAGCCATGCTACAGTGAACAAAGTGAAGGACGTTTTGTCTTGGCCTTCTGGGCGGCTTCTCTGGGTGCAGTATGAAAACCCCCGAACCCACTGGTATGATGGGAGTTTGCCCCTGGGGAGATATGTGAGCCAAACTGGCTGGCTGTTTGACATCTGACAGTAATTTACAGGCCAGGATAGAGATTCTTTTTTCTCTTTTTGTTTCTTGAGACGCAGTTTGATTCTGTAACCAAGGCTGGCCAGAACTCACTATGATTCTCAGGCCAGCCTCAAACCGTGGCATCTCTCCTTCAGCATTCTGAGTACCGAGATTTACAGCTATGTGTGCTTCCAGGCCCAGCACCGAGGGGCTAGGGATTGATTTTCAAAAGAAGTCTTGCGCCTGGGGAGATGGCTTAGTGGTAAGAGTTTGAAGCTCCACCAACTACAGAGGGAGCTGACATGGCTGTGCACTCCTGGTGCACCAGCACTAGAGGGCAGAGACAAGCGGAGTCTAGCAATTTGCTGACCAGTCATCTTTCTGTGCAGTGAGAGATGAGGCAGATAATGATAAAGGAAGGTACCTGATGTCTGCCTTTGGCCTCTGCATGCCTGTGAACAGCTGTGTACGTGTGTATGTGTGTGTGTGCACGTCCCCCCCCTCACACACACACACACACACCACATACATTCAAAACCTCCCCCAACACATAATAATAAATAAAATAAAATGAAATCCTAACCGCTTGAATGGGCATGCAGGCAAGAACAAGACTATTTGAAATACCCAAAGAAACTTCCAGACACCTTGACAACTAGCTCACTGTGTATGGCGTGGCAGAGAGGACCCTGAGTCAGGCTGCCCTGCGTAAGCACAACTGTTCCATCCAGGCAGGTCTGCAGACCACAGCCACTGGCCCTCTTAGGCCCTGACAGCCAAGTGAGGTCACACCAGAGGCTGAGGCATCCATCCCATAGGATGTTTGTCCTTGTGTGCAGTCCTGGATTGGGGATGCAGTGGCCCAGCAGCACTGGGTCTTTCAGTTGCTGGATTTGTATGCAAGGGCCCAGGCTGTTCATGTTAGGGAGGTGCTTCACAGACACTAGGGCCTTTACCCAGAGCATCCTAAGAGCCTTACTGGTCCCTTGGGATTTTCAAAAATTAATTTGTTTTTTTTTAATAAAGATTTATTTATTATTATGCATACAGTGCTCTGCCTGCATGTACACCTGAAGGCCAGAAGAGGGCATCAGATCACGTTATAGATGGGTGTGAGCCACCATGTGGTTTGTGGGGATTGAACTCATGACCTCTGGAAGAACAGTTAGTGCTCTTAACGTCTGAGCCACCTCTCCAGCCCCCACCTTGGGATTTTTATATAAAACCTTTCATTTAATTTCTCAGAAGTATCTTACCATTTAACTTATTTTTATTTTTTTCACCACAGCATAGTTTTTCAAAAGTAATTATTGTCTTCAAAACATAAGACATCATTAGACCCAATTATTTGATGTAAACAGTTGTTATTAGCCATGATGGAATGAATTGGGGCCTATGTTTTAAAGCAAAATATACTCATTAGTCACCTCCTGCAGGTAGTTTTGAGATTCACCGAGCCCAGAGCTCACACAACCTCAGGGGAACTACTGTTCTGTGTCAGTCTTCCTAGTATTTGGTTTTCCTGACAGTTATTTGATAGATTAGGGTATATAGGTAAGACTGAGGTTTGGGGAAATCGTATTAACTTCACCTCAAGGCTGTGTGATCAGTCTGAGCTTAGTGATATAAGTGAAAAAAAAAAAAAAAAAGCCAAACCCTCACAATGGTGTAATGTGGGCAACCCAGGACACTAGAGCACCTCACTGAGAGAAAAGGCAAGATATTTGAAATAAATGTGTATGTTTTCTTTGACTCGCTTCATTGTAATCTTAATTTAGACCAAGACAAAATAATTTTTTCCATCTTTTAAAACTGGGTAAATAAACACATTCCTGATTTTAATTATCTGATAAGGCTGTTGAACTCATGGTTGACCACTGGCCCTAGGTCTTGGCCAGAGAGGAACAGCATGGGACGACCTGTGCTGAAGGCTCCACACCAGGCCCTTCATCAGGCACTTGGCCGCTCTGACTTGGCAGGCACTGCACGCAAGCCCATGTCTGGCCCCAGTTCAGCAGGACCGGGTGCTCCCAGCTCTTGGGGTGGGACTGACACATGGCCAGATGCCTGCAACCAGCCTGTGGATCAGTGCTTGGACAACTGGGTGTCTGTTCAGATTATTTGCGGGGAGGGGCTTAGGACGAATCAAAGCCCTAATTCTTGCTGTTTGGGTTTAGTAAGTCTCAACTGGCCGTGTATTTAAAAACAAGAAATCCAAAAACCTTTTAAGGATAATCGTTCCTGCAGGCAGTGCTGGAAAACACTGATAGCATTTATTCTAAAAGCTATGGCTTGAAAGAGTTTCTTCACTCACTTGTTTTTGACGGTTGGAGAATAGCCCGAGTCAGTCCCAGGTAATGCTGTGCTCTTCATTTAGTCTCTGCAGTTGCTAGTGGTCAATGTTAAAGAAACATCATCTGTTGTGTTACTTTCTTTTGTCTTAGCTATGACAGAATACCCAACAGAAACACCGTAAAGGGTGAAAAGTGTATTTGGGATCATGATTTTAGGTATTTTCGTCCTTCCTGGCTGGAGTGTGAGTTGGCTTATTAACGTGATGCAGATCAGAAGCAAAGAACAGGAGGCTGGACTCAGGGCCAGGTGACACCTTCAAAATTCTGCCCCTTATAATCTATTTTGGCCAGCCAGGCCCCAACTCCTAAAAGCTCTTTAAAATAGTGCCACAAGCTGGTGGTGACCAGGTATCAAGGACATGAGGCTGAGGGAGAGAGACATCTCAGATTCAAACCAGGATGCCCACTAGTAAAATGTTTAGGCCTCAAATGTGTCTTGGATCTCTAGAGGCCAGGAAGACAGGAAAGGAGAGAATTGACTCCTGCAAGTTGTTTTTTGATCACCCCACACATGTGGTGACGGCCTGCCCCCCTCCATAAATAAATGTAATGCAAAAGTAGATTAAAACTGTATTTTAAATGAAAGAATTTTTCTCTTATAATTGTTTCCAATGCACAGGATGTTAGTTGTTTTAGAGTCAAGATTTTTGTCTTTGTCTCTGAACCCATACCCAGTATGCTGTCTGGCACACAAAATAAGTAAGTGTGTGCTTGCTGGACGTGTGTAGCCGAGTGAGAAGCTGGTAAACGTATCAAAGAATCAGGAGAGTCATCTTTCCATTCTTCCCCAAACCCTGGACATTCAACTAATGATGTTTTTTTCCCCCTTTCCCAACAATAGGCAAAGGAAAGGCCTCTAAAAACGAACCTTGAACTCATCACGAGATATTTTCTGCACCATACTGGAGGTACAGACGATGATGGAAGCCAAGAAGCCCCAATCCCTGCCCTCCCGCTTCCAAAGAAAAACAGCAAACTGCCTTTGAGATGCTCAGAGACCACACTGGTGGATATATACGACCTTTCAGATGAAGACATGGGAAGACGAGCATCCTGGTCAGAAGGGAGCAAAGCCAGGTGCCTGCCTCTTCTCGTTTTCTCTCTCCTTTGTCTTTTCTTGCCTACCATCCCAGGCCGAGCTCCCCTTTACAAACTTGGTCCTGTTCTTCCTCACTTCTTTTCTTTTCTTTTCTTTTCTTTTCTTTTCTTTTCTTTTCTTTTCAGATTCAAGTCTGGTCATTTCTTTGTCACTCTCAATGACTGGACTCAGACTTCAGAGTAGATGCTCTCGATAAGGACAGCCCAAATCTCTTGGGAAACTGTTTCCTTTTCCCTGGCTTCCTTCATTCTCTTGGACCCAAGTTTAGTGTAGTTTTTGGCCACCTCCTTTCCTTAGTGTTTGGTTTCCTCAGCGCAGTGCGTTGTCATCTGGGTTGCTGGACTCGTGGAGTCACTGCAACTGTGTGCAGGCCGTGTGGAGTGCTGAGTGTTGGGTGCTTTGGTCCCTGGGTGACAACATTGGTGGACATCATCATGAGATGCTTTAGGTTTCGGCTAGCTCTTTGGCGCCCCAACCACTGAGGCACAGTAGTATTAGTCAGTCCAGGAATATAATATTCAGTCTCTCTGTCTGTCTGTCTGTCTGTCTGTCTAATATTCAGTCTGTCTGTCTGTCTGTCTCTCTCTCTCTCTCTCTCTCTCTCTCACACACACACACACACACACACACTAACCAAGTAGAGAACTCCGGTGACATCAGTGTGTGTTCCCAAACAGACTTAGACTTCCTCTCTCCAGTTCTATAACAAGAATGCCCCCCTCCATGCCTCCCAACAGCAGGCTCATTTGGCTATCCCTCAGGACACCTTGCTTCACGGGAAAACCTTATCCTTCCCACTGATCTGGATGATGTAACCCTTGCACTAGCGCTCTTTTCTCAGAGCACCAGCAGCAGTGCCTGTGGCCATGCGTTTCTCACAGGAAGTGTGAAGTTTGTGTTCATTGTCAACTTCAGTGAATTTCCCACAGGCAGTGCTCGGAAGCAGATACTTAGTCCCGTCTCGGAGTGGCCAACCACTTAGGAGGCACCACAAGAAAGAGCACTCCTTGCTCCTTGTTATTCTTTCTCATCTTTTTTCTCTTTCTCTTCCTCTCCCTCCCCTCCTCCTTTGCACACACACAACTGTACCTGTACACACCAGCATGCTCTACTGAATACCCAGGGATGTCACGTTTTCCCTAGGTATGCGCTCCACGAAGAGCCAGGCCAAGTTCCTCATGCTCAGCACTGCACCACAGGTGCCCTCCTCTATCATCTGAGTGGGCAAGACTCAAGGTGCTCTTTTAGCCTTCAGCCATTAGGACTTAGGGTCCCCTGTGGACCATCCATCACCTGATGTGGTTTGTACTCTGCTACATTTGTCCCGATACCAGCAAAGAACTTTCTGTTCCTTACCTGTCCTGACATGGAATGAGCTGTGGCTCATTTCCAATTATATATTTATGAATGATGGCTAACTTTGGGGTTTTTAAAATTACCATTCATTTGGAAGCTCTGTTTTAATGAAAATATTTTTTTTTTGCAGGCATGACCATCTCGATGGGGACATACTTGGTAATCTTGTATCGTCCAAAAAAAGCCCACTCAAAAGCAAGCCCGCACACACAGGCCTGGGGGACAGCCTCCCTTTGGTTCCTGCATGGGAGAAGGTAGACCAGCATCACTCATCAGAGCCTGTCATAGATGTGAAGAGGCCGATGGAGAGGACCAGGCCGAAGTCTGGCCTGATCGTCCGGGGCATGATGGCTGGGCCTGTTGCCAGCTCCACACAGGTGAGACTGCTGTTCTTTTTGTTTTCCGTAGACTGGGGAGTAAATGGGGTGGGCTTCAGGCACTGCTGGCTGAGAAAGGGGGCACTTGGGGACAGGAAGAATGCCTGCCTGTTTTCCCCTTTTCTCAGTGATTCTGTGGATGCTCAGCAGGCTATGTTGTCTCTTTGCTCTCAGTTTACCCACCCTTACCACATTGAGTGCTTTGATTTCATTTCCCTTTACTGCAAGTAAAGACACGTAGTCTTGGCTTTGTCTTTGCAGTTCTAGGGCAGAGGTCTCTCCTAATCTAGAAGACATCATTCTTTGCCATAGTGGTTAAAGCAGAGTAGGTACCCTGGTCCTTAAGTGATCACTTTTTTCTGCTTCATTTTTTAATTGTTTCATGGTTTTTCTTTCAGAAAAACTGTAAACATTTCACTTATTGCTTGGTGGTTTCCTTTAAGGAGGGCTCATGATCTGGTTTCATTAGGACAGTAGGAGGGGACACCAAGTGAGCAGAAAGAGTGAAAGAAGTTTGCAAAACAATAAATGGGGAAATAGCAAGATCACATCCTGTATCAGTAACACAAGGGGGCCAGGAGGCCTATACCCATTGTCTGGGGAATGCCACCTCCCCTCTCACTTAGCTGTGTGTCTGTCTCTGGGTGGACTTGTTGATGCTTTTAGCTCTTGTGGGGTTAGCAGAAAGAGGAAGGGCCTTCTCCCTGCCAAGCCACACCTTGGTGCTGGGTCCCACCCAAGGCATCTTGCTGTTAAAGAAGGAAATTCATAAACTGGACCCTGCCCCAAGGAGAGTGGCCAGCAAGGTCGGAGGAGCTGGGAGGAAGGTTAGTCTTGGGAGGTGTTTAATCTTACAAAGATAATTGTTGTTGGCAGAATATAAGAGATTTCTTCAAATATGGAAGAAAGAATAGCCAAGTCCCAGGTGGCAAATAATGGCTTCAGACTTTGGTGCCACTCATAATGCCTTGCAGTGGCCAACATCGCTAGTCAGTGCTCTTTTCTTGGGTCAGATCATTCTGGGTACCTTGAATAGTTACTGCCGGTAGAGTGACGTGGTGGCACATCAGAGGAACTGTGTTAGCTGTCTTAGTTTTAGTCTGGGGCCCCTGAGGGCTCTCACATTTGTGTGTGGCACCTGGTGTTCGTTCATGGGCCTTTTCAAGGTGGAGTGGTGTGGAATCCATGAGAGCTCTGGGAAGCACTGCTGTACCTTGGTTGGAAGTTGGTATGAGGATTGTGTCCCCACTTAGAAAATCTATATAACTCAATGACCAATATATTCCAAATGATTGGTGCATCACACTACTTAATCATACAAGGCCCAGAGCAGCCTCGGTGGGGACAGGTTGTTCCTCTCCCTGCTGGGGACATGGCAGAAAGGAGCCTAGCTGGGAGTTTAGGCTGCCACAGTGGCTCTCAGATCCTTCAGTCTCAGGAGCTCTTTGTGTTTTTTTTTAACACTGAGGAGTCCTATAGCTCTTCTTATTCATGGGGACTCTATCTATAGATATTTGCTGTATTGGAAATTAAAACTTGGATCTGGAGAGACAGCTCAGTGCTTACATGTGCTTGCTCTTCCTCCAGAGGACCAGAGGTCAGTTCCTAGAACCCATTTTGGGATGCTCACAACTGCCTGTAACTTCACTCCAGGGCATCTGACTCCCTCTTCTGGCCCCTAAGGGCAAGGTTGTACTTGTGCAAATTCATATTCTCTCTCTCTCTCTCTCTCTCTCTCTCTCTCTCTCTCTCTCTCTCTCACACACACACGTATGTCTTAAAAATTTTGAAATAAGAAATTAAAATAATTTATCTCATTATCATTAAAATACCAATAAACTTCGCATTTAACACAACGTATTTCGCTATAATGTATTTGTCCCAAAATAAATAGTTCATGAGACGAGTAATTGCTTTGCACATGGTTTTGCAAACCTCTTTAATGTCTGGCCCAATAGAAGACAATATAGATGTCATTTCTGCTTCCAAATGTAGTCTGTTGTAATACGATGTTTTTATTAAAGTGCATCGACATAATTTAGCCTTAGACAGAATTTAGAAAGGAAAAATTATTTTAAGACCTTTTCCAGAATACCATGGACACTCCTTGATACCACTCAAAACTTTTTAAATCTAGTTTTTAAAGCTGGAATCTTCCTCCCACCCCCTCAGACAGGGTCTCGTTGTAGCCCAGGCTAGCCTCAAACTTGCTATGTAGCCGAGGATGAACTTGAACTTCCGATCCTCCTGCTTCCACCTCCCAGTTCCTAGGATTGTAAATATGTGTCTCCATGTCTGGTCTGTGTGGCACTGGGACTCAAACCTAGGCCTTTATGTGTGCTAGGCAAGCTACATACAAACTATATGCTATATACCAAGCTGTTCTCCAAGCCCTTAATGTGGAACCTTAAGCCACACAAATGTGCTTTTTGTACTTTATCGGTTCCTATAGGTCTGTCATGCATGTTGAATCTTTTATTCTTGTATGATTAAGTAGTGTGATGCACCAATCATTTGGAATATATTGGTCACTGAGTTATATAGATTTTCTAAGTGGGGACACATTTCTTTATATGAACGCGCGCGCGCGCACACACACACACACACACACACACACACACACACACACACACACACACACACAGACTTGTTGATGTGACCACCAAAGAGTGCAAGAGAAATATAAGTCCCTCCAAACCCTCAAGCTTTTTGGTGGCTGATGCAGGATTCCCAAAAGTTCTGTTGTTTTTTTTTTTTGTTTTTTTTGTTTTTTTTTTTTTTACCCTGCAGCTTGCATTTCATCACTGAAAATAGTATACCACTTGTTTCCTTTGCTGTGACAGACTCAGTTTATTTTCAAGAACTGCCTGCCAAATTCCAAGTCTGAATCACCGCCATTGGTCTGCCAGCGGTTCCCTGAGCATAACAGCAAGCTCACTTCACTCACAGTTAGACGGCTGCACAAGCTGGAGCCACGATCCTTCCTGCTCCACAGAGGGAGCATATGCACCTCCCATGCGTTTGCAAGGAACACTGAAAAGATGTGTGCTGGGCCGTCTAGACGGACCGAGACTAATAGTGCTGAGTAGGTAAAGCTTCAGTGGGAGCTGTTCTTAAGTTAAATCAGTATTAGGTTTGTTCATTTTTATTGCAGGTGTGAGGCCGTGAAGAACACCCAGTACATGGGTAAAGTTTAGAGTCATGTACAAGGCCAGCAGTTTTCCTGCTGTGGCTGGCTGTGAACACTTAAGTCACACAGCGAGAAGGCAAATTAGGTCATGTTTCTACTGTCACAATCAGTTGTCTTGTCATTCTAACAAGATATCTGAGGATGGATAAATAAATAGAGGTTTACTTAGGTCGTAGTTTTGGGGTCCGAGAGCCTTAAGGCTCCTGTCTGCTCAGACTTGGTGAAGACCCTTCTGTTCTACATCATAGCACGGCAGGTGCCATCTTGGTAGGAGTAAGTACCTGTGGGAGAGGCAGGCTGTGCGTGTAAAACAAGGCTTCGGGGAGCTGCCCGGTTCTTTTACAACAACTCGGTCCTGTAGGAATTTATCTGGTCCCAGGAGATCGGTACTGACCCCTTCAAAGGGTGGTGCTTCTATGATCCAGTTATCTTCTGCTGGGCCGTATCTTCTCACCTTAACACCGCCAGCTCACAGCGTGTAGCCTGGGGAGGACACACTCAGGCCGTATCTAGCTACTGTAAGATTTGTTTTGATTGTTCCCTAAATGGTCTGGGGACCTCTAGAGGTAAGTGGACCACACTTTGAGGACCAGTGCTACCGGATGCCAGGGTCCTGTCTCCCACCAGGATGCCTCAGCTCTTTAGTGTGTGCAGGTGAGGCTTTCATGGTGCAGGTGAGGAGGTGACGTGGAGCTGCCTTTCTTTTACGGGCGTTGTTGTAGGCTTCTTTGGTAACTTTGGTGAGGTATCTTTTCTTGTGACATCTGAGTCCTGGGAAATGCGTTGAATGGTGGTTGCGGTAGAATTCCCTAAGTTTTATGGAAGGTGTTTGGCATTTTTGGCCATACTTGCTGGTTGCTTGAGGGAAAGGATTCCAGGCATGCTGGGTACTCCTCAGTTTTTACCAGGAAGCCATGGATGAGGTAAGAGGCTACACTGTGTCTCCTTGAGAATGGTGACTTGGGCCTTCCTCACTGTGTGCAAGTATGCCCTGGGCAGCTTGGGAGCAGCTTTATAGTGTCTTGTCATTTCCATGGGGACAGAGCTCTACAAAATTAGCTCTCCTCATTCCAGCCTAGGCTACCTACCACTTGCCCCTGACTTGTTTCTGGAAATGCTTAGAGACCCTGAAGTCTAAACCACCGAAAAGCTTCAAGGTAGCTCTGAGGCCATCCCGTCGCCTCATTGGTTAGTAGCAGGAGGTGCCTCTTCCCAAGGAAATCCCTGAGAGGAGGGCCAGAGTCCACCTGACTCTATTGGAGTCCTGCTTTTCAAATAAGCAAATCTTGAGTGCTAAGGAGGTATGTATGGGACGCTGAGTTGGGGTCTGCATAAACACCACACTCGAGTGAGGAATGGCTTTAGCCTTTCTTGATCTACCATGAGGAGAGACAGGGAGTGAGAGTGGCCTACTGACAGCCATGATTCTGTGACATGCCTGCTGTGCATTTGGGCTGTATCTTATCCTGTCCATGGCTATAAGAGGGAAGGGCTCCAAGGGTTATGGGAGGGGAGGTAGGGAGGGATCAGGAAGAGTAGGGAGAGAGGAAGTTGTAATCAGAATATATTACATAAAAATCATTTCAATAAAAGAAAGACAAAATAAAAGAAAAAAGAGAATAGATCTTCCTAGGGAGGGACCATCACAGGGAACAAATGATTTTTTTTCTAGTTCTCTTAGCTAAGGATGCTCACTGCTTTTTTCCTTATCCTTTCAGGATTCTTTCCGCAAACGCTCTCTGAAACGGTCCTCAGCCTTGAACAGGAAGCTCCAAGCCCCAGAGGAGAGCCAGCAGCAGTCTGAGCCTTTTGTGCACACCCCAGCGTGTCCAGGTCCACAGGAGGTCCCCACTTCTAGCAGGGACTCTGTCTCCAGGAGCCCTTTGGGCCAGCTGAATGAATGGTCTGTGGAGAAGCCAAATGCCACTTCCAGCGGCCAAGGGCTGTCCCAGAGGGACAGGCCCAGGCTAAGAAGTGTTTCTGAGGACGGCCCACTGGGGTCCACCCACACAGAAATCAGCACAACACCTTCGAAGTTGTACTTACCTGGTGGGAACTCCAGGATGACCCAGGAGCGGCTGGAAAGAGCATTCAAGCGCCAGGGCAGCCAGCCCCCATCTCTCAGGTGAGCCAAGCACCACCTTGCACATGTGGTCCAGCTGCTAATGACTTTCGTGGGCTCTCTTGGTCTCTTGTGCTCTCACCGCAAGTCTGTGAGGCAGCCAGGACCAGGACCAGAGAATTGGAATCAACCAGAAGAAAATGGAGCCAGGGGCCACACCTTCCCAAGGTCTGGGGGCAGGCCTTCTCTGTCTTCCCATTCTTCTCTGAGCTGTAGAAGGCTTGAATTGATGTCCCCAAGCACACCTGGGGCAGCACAACTGGATGATGTGGATTGGAGGAGTTCCCTGCACTCATGAACCAGCCCCCAAAGGCTTCTTGTGGGTGCTCCGTTTCTTTCTTTGACTCTGTTTTTTACTTCCATTCTTTCTTAATAGGCCACTGGGGATTTCTGCAGTAATTGGTTTTTGAGTGTTCAACCAGCCTCACACCTGGAGTGAGACCCTTGGCTATGATACCATTGGATTTGATTCATTAGTATCTCATTTAGGACTTTAGTGCATAGATCCATGGAGGAGATTGGTTGGTGGGTTTTCCTGTTGCCACTTCCTCACTGGATGCTGGTCCCTTTCTCTTAAGAGTGAATGTAAGATGGATGCTGTCCTTCACTACACCATAGAGTTTAGTGGAAAGGGATTCTGAAGGGTTTTAAGTTATATATTCGATCAAAGTGCTTTTAATTAGAAATTTCTATTCGTCAGTTTGGCCAAGTTGTATTTTTCAAGGACTTGGACAGTTTTTATCTGTATTTAGATTATTGATATAAATTGCAGAGTTAAAATGTGCTTTTTTTACTTTTAAGTTTGTAATGGCCACAGTGATGTCTATGCATCATTTTTTAAATTATTCCTTAATAGAAATTAAATCTTAGTAATATCTCATTTCCCCCTTGTGCACTTGAGTGTGTGTGCGCCTTCACATTCTATTAATCTTACGTATTTTCTAGGAACTCCTTTTGGCTTTATGTGTGTTTTTCATTAATTTGGGCTCATTTTAACTGTTTCATTTGTTCTCTTTCCTTTTGCCTTAATCTAGGACTGTTTTCTAGTTCACTGTTGTGAGTCTTTGATTCTCAACGGTCTTCTTTTGTGACATCTTTGTTTGCACGTGTCCTCCCATGACCTTAGGCTTTCTTCCTGCCTGATGGCAAGTGAGGCCACAGTTTGAAGGCTTCATTGTGCACTTCTGAGGGTAACGCAGCTTTTCAAAAGCTTGACGCTCCTGCTTCCAGCTCCTTTGAGGATGGTTTCCTTTCTTTGGCTTCCAACAGTTTGCATGCAGCTCCCAGTGTGGTTTTCATTGATGATTCTTTTTGAGATATAGCAGCTTTTCCGAAATTCAGGATTGGTACTTTCCATCAGTTTTGAAAATCATCATCTGTTTAAATACATTTTAACATTTTAAATACTGTTTCTGTTTCACCTTTTTTCTTTCTTTCTTTTTCTGAGACTCTGCTTACACAGATAGCCTTTTCATTGTGTCTGTGTGGTGTGGCTTTTTACTATTCTTATTCTTTTCCTTTTTTTTTTTTTTTTTTTTTTTTCAGCAAAATCTCGCTGTCCAAACGAAACTCCTGGGCCCCAGGGTGCTGGGACTGTAGGAGCATGCCTCTGGCTCCGCCCTGTCTGGTTATTTCCTCTTGATCTACTTTTCAGTTCATGGTTCTTCTCTCCTGTCATGTCTAATCTGCTATTAAACTTATCAGTTAGCTTCTTAATTTCAGTTATTTTACATTTTTACAATTTTTATTCACTAAAAATGAGATTTCAGTCCTTTTAAGATTTTCCTTCCTATTTTTAGGCATAAGATTCATCATGGTAAGCCGGGTGTGGTGGCGCACGCCTTTAATCCCAGCACTCAGGAGGCAGAGGCAGGCGGATCTCTGTGAGTTCAAGGCCAGCGAGACAGGGCTCTGAGTAACAGAGAAATCCTTTCTCGAAAAAACAAAAAACAACAAAAAAAAAACAACAAAAAATTTCATCATTGTTTTAAAGTCCATGACTCTAGTGGTTGAATTGCCTGTGGGTCTGCTGCTGTTGTCTAGTTTTTCCATTGAATTTTAGCCCTCTTTTGTGTCCTATTTCAATACGTTTTTGGTATTTTTGACTGGACCCTTGTCATTGTGTGTGAACAACTACATTGGCCTGGTTGAGAGAGAATGCCACACAGGCATAGAGGCCAGAGAAAAACTTCTGGGAGCCCATTGTCTCCTTCTGCCTTAATTTTGTGTAGTCAGTCTTGTTTGGCATATGGTTTACATTAAAAAACTTTCACTAAATTCCTTCTTGGTACTCTGGTGCTTTTTTTTTTTTTTTCTGTTTACATACAGTCTTCTGTTTCCTGTTTATATATTTGCTTATTTGTTTGTTCCTGTTGGGGTGAAAAGAGCCTCTTTTATTCTTGTCTTTGTAAAAGGAGAAGCTTTTCTCGGAGCCATCTACTCCGTCATCTGCCCTTCCACCGTGACTTGTGACGTCACCGTCACCTTTGCTTCTCACCGAGGAGGTCTTGTTCAGGCCGGCCTCTCCAGGATCTCTCATTGATTCTTTTCCTCCCTCCCACTGTCCTTCCATTCTTCCCTCCCTCCCTTCATTCCTCCTCCCTCCCCTCTGTCCTTTGTCCCTCCCTCTGCTGCCTTCCTTGTATCCTGAAGCCACACTTCTGGCTTCTGTGGCCTTGTAGTCCCATCTCTGTCTTGCTGGGCCCAGTCCTGCTCCTCCATAGCTGTTCTCAGGCCTTTGTTCTTTCCGCAGGGTTTGTTTGTTTCCATAGCACAACATGTCCAGGAAGGGATAGCTTGGCCCCTTCTGTCAAGTCCCTGTTCCCCATCACCTCACACTGTCCCTCTCTTGTTAGTCTTGCCTTCATGCTGAGGGCTTGTCTTCACCTGGCTTCTGCGCCACGCCTTTACTCTTTAACAGCATTTATCATTGCCAGAGATTCTTGGCTGCACTTGCTTGTCTATTGTCTGTCTCCTTCACTGAAGGTTATTTTCACAAAGGCAGGGACCCTTTAGTTCCCGGTGTTTTTGGCAGTACCTGGTAGGCAGAGATATTTCATGAATAGCCGCTTAATAGTTCCCTGCTACTGACACCAGCAGCCCTGCAGACGCAAGTCATTCTATGATACGGGCCCATGTTGTGTAAAGCACTGTTCTGAGTAGTCTGGGTAATCTTCAAACGTCTGAGGGGATAACCCGCATGTCACAGGTGAGGAAACATACTCAGACACATTCATTTGCCCACACCCTTGCATCTAGTGAGAGTTAGGGCCCAGTTTGCTGAGGAACACAAATGAGTGTGTCACATCTGTCCCCGAGTACAGATCCTTTCCACAGCCTTTGGATGATGGCTCCTCATCCTTTAGCACCCTTGCCTGCTGCTGACTGCCAGAGTCGTCTTGAGCTCGAGCCAGTCAGCTAACCTCTAGTTTAATCCAGTGTTGCTGCCTTGTGTTTCCCTCCCTCTAGTGCCAAAGCAGCTTTGTTCTAGAGAAGGCAAACTCATCAAAACCAGCTGGTGGTGGTGGTCTGGAAGACTGACTCTGACGTGTATGTACACCAGGCGGCCTGGGGTCTTCAGTTCTCAGTTTGATTTCCTTTTATCCTCACCCACTGGCTGACCCCAGCATGCTCGCTTTCTCCCTGGGTTTCAGCGCCTCTGGCTGTAAACTCGCCTTGCTTACACATATAGCTGGCTGGAGAGTCTCACCTCCAGAGTTAGTCTGCCCCTTGTGTGAGTCAGCAGGTGTTTTCTGAGTACCTGCTCTTTACAGGGCATTAAAGACGTATCGTTCTGGAACGTGAAGGTCTGGGCTGGCAAGCCAGCTGTATCTTTATAACCTCTGCCACCACAATCAGTTCTTAAATCTTGAGAGACGGCATGAGCTTCATCTTCTAGGAAGAGGAGGTGGGCTAAAGTAGTTGCACTGCTCTCTGTCCTCCAGTATAGGCAAGGTGTAGCTAGGAGTGTTTAATCTAACAGTATTGACTTCTGCCTGTCAGTGAACATACATTTGTGTGTACGTGTTCTTCCCTCTCTTCCCCCTCCTTTCCCCCCCTTTTTTCCTCCTCCTCTTCCTTCTCACTTTTCTTTTATGGGCACCATGTTAAGTGCATCACATGCTCTCACTTGTTTGCCATGGTAATCCATTGCTGCAGGTTTATTTTATTTTTTTAAAGGGCAAAGTTTCCATTAGATAACATCTCCCCCCTAAACAATTAATAAAGTAAAAGGCACTGGGTGCACAAGAGCTAGATACAGCATCGTTGTGACTATTAAAACCAAAGGCAGAAATGAGGAAGTCTTGAGTGCTGGTCGTCTCAAGGAGGCAGCTTTCTCTAGCTCACTATAGGCGGGGCTGGGGGTAAGTTTCTTCATGTGGTCACCTGGTGCAGAGGCCACCTTGGAAGAACTGCTCACTCTTAGAAGGAAGAGGCTGGGTCTCTGATGTCCCTTTATTTATACAAAGTTTAGCCATTACACTAGTCCTGATCCCTGGAGCCATGGAGGAGAGCAGAAGGCCTAGGAAGAAGGGAAACGCCGAGCTTTTTCTACATCAGGGACTTTTCTAGACTCACACAGGCTGTTGGTTAGGAGCAGGGAGCAGATGGTCTGACGGCGTAGGCACAAGTGGGGCTGCATCCCTTTCCCATTGTAAGCTTAAGAATCGCTGGAATCTTGGGTGGAAAACAGCGAAGCATCCTGCCACACAGAGGTCCGTGATCTGAGTCGGGTCCTACTAATGCTGAGCTGTGGGCAGGACTGCTTGCCCTCTGGGGGCTCCAGGAGGAGTCTCCTTATCTTGCCCAGATTCCAGTGGCTGCTGGCAGTGCTTAGCTGCTGCTCCTGTCTGCCATCTTCAGAGCTGGCCATGTTTGCTCAGTCCTTGTCAGGCTATCACCTCTATGCTTTCTCCTCTGCCTCTGTCTTCCACAGACAAGGATTCTGTGATGATAAGGGACCCTCCTGGATAACCAGGTTGCTCTCCTCACCTTGAGGTCACGTGGCTAAGCAACCATCCACAGCCTTAGTTTTTCCTTGCTGCATAGTCTAACATTAGTGCAGCAGGCCTGGGGTTAGTATGGTAGCATTTTTAGAGGAAGGGGTCATTCGATCTTAAGATTTATTTGTATATTATGTATATAGTGTTCTACCTGCATGTACACCTGCAGGCCAGAAGAGGGCACTAGATCTCATTATAGATGGTTGGGAGCCACCATGCCATTGCTAGGAACTGAACTCAGGACCTTTGGAAGAACAGTTAGTACTCTTAACCTCCTTCCCCAAGGAAGCTTTTCTGAATTATTACAGCATTTTCTTACAGCATTTCTGAATTCTGTTTGTTCTTATTATAGGTTTTCTTTCTTTCTTTCTTTTTTCTCTGTATAGCTTTGCCTCTCTTTGTAGGCTGGCTTGGAACTCAAAGAGAATTCCTGCCTCTGCCTCTCTGAGTACTGGAATCAAAGGCGTGTGCCACCACACCTGGCTCACTACAGATTTTAATGATTGTCTTCTGTGTTCAGTCTGTCTGTACCTTCCAGGAGTTTTCACCTGGATATGTACTCTGAATGCAATGTGGAAGTAGTAAGGGCTCCACAGAAGAAGAATTTAATTTAGTTGAATTTTGCTCCCAAGATTTTACACTGGGTATCTAAAAGTGCAGAGTGTAATAAACGCGCCGTTGGAACCCTGAGTTTATCTTCTTCACAGCCTGTTAGGGTCAGAGGTCCTTAGACACTAAATCTTTATGTGGGGATGGGAAACAGCTCCAGTGAATGGCGGCACTGCCCAGGCATGTCAGGAGGCACTCAGCCCTTGGGCCATTTCAGTATGGACTTTGTGTGCCGTGAGTGTGTGGTCACCCCCTGCCCCCCACAGCTGCCAAGACCTGTGTATGGTGTCCTGTTCTTTCTGAGGTCTCTCACTCGGCTTTAGACTTAATTTCAGCTCCCTAGTTTCTGAGAGAAAAGAAAACTAGGAAGAATGTTAAAGGATGCTGCCACTCAGGAGGGGCCAGGGAACACTACCCGGAAAGCCAGAAGGAGGGCGGTGTAACGCTCTGGGAGAAAACAAGAGGAATCAGGCCCTTTGGGGCAGGCATCAATGAAGGCCAGTGTGGAGGGGACAAGAAGGGAGGAATCCGAAACCAGGACTTACTGTAGGGTCTCAAGAGATGCCCTAACATGTCCTAAAGTGCATACTGAGCCCCTACAGGCTGGGCTGAGGGGGCTGAGCATAGATTCAAGACTCTTGTCATGGAAGGCAAGGGCCAGTTAGGAGGTATTTGACTTAATTTAGAAGAGAGTGAATGGTGGCTTTCTTCAATCAGGGTGCTGATAGTGAAGGTGGTGAGCCATGGGTGTGTGTATATATGTGTGTGCGCGCGTGCGCGCTTGTGAGTATGCATGTGTGCGTGTGTGTGTGTGTGTGTGTGTGTGTGCATGCGTGTGTGTATTTAGGGTTTCCTCACAGATTAGATCTTTTATGTTAGAGAGTAGAAGGAGAAAGATGACCTGAAGCTTCAGCTGCAAGAAGGGGTTGTCTTTGCTGAAACATGAAAGATGGGGAGAAACAGGTTTAGCTCAGAGCATCACCCATCATCTAAATGTCTGCCTCAGTGTGTGTCTTTCTCCCAGGTGACTTCCTGTGGGTCAGGGACCATGCTCTCAGAATCACAAACATGTGCTGTGAGTTGTCCTGCGGTCTCCATTGCAGGTGCTGTTGCTGTTGTGGCTGGGTGGGGTGGAGAGTGAGCGGGGCAGGGGACAGTCTCAGCAAGGACATGGGGTCTTAGTGTGATCCCATAGAGACATGTGGAACATGAACTCTGCTTTGGAATCTGTGTCAGTCATGGCTATGGGTTCCCATCCTGGGGTGGGCTGGGCACTGTGCAGCCTCCTTAGGGGATTTGAGGAAGGGTGACTCTCCCAAAGAGGTGGAGCTGTGAGCACTTGGAGGCTGGTGGGGACAGCAGATGGGATGGGCGTATCCAGTGTGAGGCATTTTGGGGGAGCACTGTAGCTAACGGTTATCAGAAGTTCCAGATCCTCTCCTCCTCTAGGGTGTTAATGTACCATGAGCGTACTGCAGAGCTTGTCTGAGGACAGATGTCCTGGAGGGAGTGGCCATGCAGGGCTCTTTCTCAGAGAAAGTACAGACTGCAGCAGGCGAAACTGGGAGGAGCCATGGCCAAACTTAGCTTCTCCCGTCAGGGTGCCCGTGGCTTCTTTACAAGAGCGTCAGTGTCACCTACCACTGGCTGTGTGGCTATGTCCTCTTCTGCCAATAGGACAAGTCTTTTTTTTTTTTTTTTTTTTTTTTGAGACAGGGTTTCTGTGCATCCTTGGCTGTCCTGGACTCGCTGTGTAGACCAGGCTGCCCTCGAACTCACAGCGATCCGCCTGCCTCTGCCTCCCGAGTGCTGGGATCAAAGGCGTGCGCCACCACGCCCGGCTACAGGACAAGTCTTGTGAATCTTTCTTGGTACCCCAGCCCGTCAGGCACTAGAGATGTTGAAGGATGAATCATCTGCCTCCCTTTGTAAGCCAGACCCCTCCGTGGATGCTGAATCGCAGCCCTTTCCAGAAGTGGGAGAACAAGGAACAGTGAGCAGGAGCTGTGGCGTGGGCAGGGTGGGAGGGCCTGGTTTAGAGAGGTATGTCTAGTGCAGGAGACTTCTTCAGGAGCAGCCACACTAGGCAAGGGGTGGCTGGGAGTTTGGTTCCAAGACCCAGGGCAGGCTGGCCTGTCTTCTTCTTCCGGAGGTCTTTGCAGAGCTGAAACAGCACCTTCAGACACCTCAGGCCCCTGCTCAGCCTTTGTCCAGACCAGTGGTTGGTTGAAGAGACTTGGCTCTTCTGAGTCTGGTAGAAATTTCATGTTCTACAGAATGGACACTAGGTGGCAGTGTAAACTTGTCTATCTTTGAGACTTAGCGCTGTCCAGCGGTGTATACTGAGCAGTATACATTAAGCACCGTCTCTCTCCTGCACTATTCCTCTCTCAATTCCAATCCCTCTCCCCGAGTCCCTTCCTGGAGGCCCCAGATCAGAAACAGGCTCCAGACACACGGATGCCTGTCCACATACTCAGATGGAGGGACTTCGGCCAGCTGAAGCTTGGCTTAGGAGAGGATGTGGCATCTGTGGTTTATTGACTGTTCCCCCACCCACGCATCCTGAGTCTGACAACATGTAGGCCACATGGGACGAGTAGTGGGTAGAATTTCCATCTTAATTTGTCTCTACATTGTTTGGACTTTATGTAAGACTGGAGACTCAAACTTGCCTGCTCTTTGAGACCTACATGACATCCAGATGCCATCTTGCCTTCTGGGCCTCCCACACAACCAGGTGGCCTCTTGGAGCTCAGCTTTCCTTCATATACTGCTCTGGAGCGCTGCCTTCTGTGGCCTGTCGCCTCCCCTGGTCTTGGCCTGGGCCACATTTAACCTTATGTATGTACTCCAATCCTAGCCCACCACTATTTCTTTTTCCTTCCAAGGCTGGCCTCTCTACAGTGGGCACTGGTAATCAGATGGCTTGTGGCTGTGCTCATATCACAGGCCCCACTCTGTCTTCAGGAAGGGGCTGTCATCACTGCAGCCCCAGCTGCCAGGGCTCACATGTCACTGGTACTGTGCATCCTTTAGGGGAAGGAGGCTTCCCGTGATGCAGATTTCTTTTGAGACAAACAAAGTGTGCCCAAAGGGCTACTCTCTATGTGTCTCCTCTTCTTGACCAACTGTGGACATTAGCAGAGTCCTGAGGCCCTCCTCTGAGGTTGCATGTAGCCCCTTGCCAGCTCGGTTGTGGTCCTGAGTTCTGGTGTGCAGAGAAGGAAGATGTCCCCAGTAGATGAAGTAGCTGCTGTTTCATGGAAGGAGGCCGTTGAACTCAGAGATAATCTGGAGGTGTTTGTGCGAGTGCAGTAGTGGTGTCCACAATCTCTTTCCTCTGTGCCTTTTCTGATTCAAGAATCCAGCCTGCTGGTCTCCCAGCTACCTTCCCACAGCCCCGCAGCTGCCAGAATCCCAGTAGAGGCCCACATAGAGGTAGGGCTAAGCCTGCATTCATAGTCTGGGGGCTAAGGTAAGGGTGAGGCAGGTAAGGCATCTAGGATGCAGAACATAAGGAGGCTGTCACTCTCAAGGCTTCTGGACTACAGCATGGTAGGCACCCCGAGGATGTGGCCCTTGAAATTTTGCACTCAAATTTTCATGATTTTCTCACCATCAGTGGCCTGGCTAGCAGAATCTGGATACTTCTCTTTGGCGCTCTTAATGTTATGGGGACTTCTCACATCTATGGAGTAATAGTTTGATAGTTCATCTTACTTTGAACTCCTTGGGGACTGGAATAGGGCCTTATTTTCTAGTCTTTCCCATTTCTGGCTTTGAGGCTGGCAATAATAAATGTTGAGCAAATAAGAAATGAATTTAGAAAGGGGAAGGGAGGAGAAAATTATATTGTTCAGTGCTATGAAACATACCCTGGACATCTTTAATAGAATTGAAACAATTCAAACTTTCTTTATTTTTCCTATGGATTTATATTAATTCATGCATTTATTTCTTCTCATACATTCATCTTAACTAACCATCCAAGTAACCAATAACTACAATCTAATCAACCCAGGCCACTAACCTATCTAGCCCAACCAATCCAACTAACCAACTAGACCAACCAAACTACCAGTGAACCAACCAACCTAACTAACCAGACCAATGGGACCAACCGACCTAAACTATATTCTTGATTTCATCACCTAGAGTGCCACCTTCTTCAGGATGTCCTTTCTGATTAGTTCCCTGTTCCTGTTCTTTGATGTATCTCTTCCCCATAGCTCTCATGCACACCATGCTAGGCGAGACTGATAGACTTCCTCATTCCTCCTGTTGCCTGAGCTTGGAGTGAACGTCTGAATTTCACCTCCTCTTGTACCAGTCAGAACTGTTCCAATAAGTAACATTGGAGTCAGTTAGTGGCTTTACTGAGAAATGGTGTGTGTGTGTGTGTGTGTGTGTGTGTGTGTGTGTGTGTGTGTGTGTGTTTGTGTGTGTGTTTGTGTCTGAGTGTGTGTGTGTGTGTGTGTGTGTGTGTGTGTGTGTGTCTGTGTCTGTGTCTGTGTTTGCAGTATGAGGTTGTTCTCTCAGGGGATACTGGGACATCCCATGCAGGATTAGTCATCTAATGACACCACAGGATCTCTCGGGGCTGAGGGATGGTGTGACTGACTGAAGTATTGTAGGGTCTTAGTGGAGATGGCTTCATGGATTAGGGCTGGGCTGTCCTGAAGGCTGAGTGGTGTCATTCGAAGGGGCTCATGCTGTGTCTAGAACATGCTCATTGTTCATTGTCCTCTAAGCCTTGGGTTTTTGGGGAATACGCTGACTGGGTCTCAGTTCTAATGCTGGAGGATGCTCTCCTGCTCTTCCGTAGCCCTCTTCTGTTGGCCTACATTGTACTCTGCTCTCTGTATGCCTTTCTGATGCTGGTACAGTTATGGAGAAGAATGGGAGCTTGCGTGCTTAGTCCCTCTAAGCCTGGGATTTAAACAAAGAGCAACCTTCTTTCTCCTACTCCGAGTCTCCCGAGGAGTGGATGCTTAGGGACTGGGGTAGAGAGAGCTTGAGTTAAGTCCCATCCATCCTGTGGCCTTGGACCCCTTTCCTCCTGACCCCTTGGTTGATTTCCCCAATAGCAGCCAAGTGGGAGGCAGCATTCTGCTGTGCCACCCTCTTAGGGGTGGCACTCCCACCTTGAAAAGATGGCCTTTGAGGCTGAGTTTATCAAATCAAAGCGATGGCCGGCCAGGACAGCTTCCTGTATAGTCAGATTCCATGTGTGCACCTCATTCCAGAAAGTTCTACTTTGTTTTCTCTGTTCATTCCATGAGAAGTTACTAAAGCCATGGGATTTCTTTCATTTCCTGTTGAAGACAGTTTTGGAGCCCTGGGTCCCTTAGAAGCAGAGCCTTTTCCTGACAGAGTAAACAGTTTTTGATCTCACTCTAAATAGATGGTAGTTAATTTTGTTCAGTTCAGCAAAGCATTTTCAGAGTGTCTCTTGCCATTCAAGTGGTTTGGGGAGAGCAGTACTGAAGAGAGATCCTGTGTTCAAGGGGCTGAGACACGCACACACAGACGTTCCACAGGACCGTGGTCATGCAGAAAAGATGAGTGAAAAGAACACAGCAGAAGGCTGTGCAGAGCCTGGCTTGTGTCAAGGATAATGAAGCTGTGACATCATCATTACTTAACAGGCCCTGTGGGTTGTACGAGCTTTAGATGAAGGGCCTCATTTGTTCCTGGTGGCAACACTAGGAAGGCTATTGGATCAAGTTTTCAAGTGGGAGACCAAGGTGCAGACTGCCCAAGCAGTGTGGATCTATGGAGGCAGCCTATATGTGCCTTTGTCTTTCTTACCTAGGTGCTATTGTTGTTATGAGACACCATGACCAAAGAGCAAGTTGGGGAGGAAAGGGTTTATTGGGCTTATACTTCCGTGTCATAGTCCACCACTGAAGGAAGCCAGAACAGGGACGCAAACAGGAACCTGGAGGCAGGAGCTGATGCAGAGGCCATGGAGGAGTGCTGCTTACTGGCTTGTTCCTTTTGGCTTGTGCAGCCTGCTTTTTTAATTTATTTACTTATTTTTTAATTAGCATCCAGGACCAACAGCCCAGGGATGGCCCTACCCACAATGGGCTTGCCTTCTCATCAGTCACCAATTAAGGCATCTTCTCAGTTGAGGCTCCCTTCTCTCCGATGACCCTAGCCTGTGTCAAGTTGACATAAAAGCAGCCAGCCTGGCCTCCTTCCTCACTGTCTCCAGCCCAGGCTAAGGAAGAAGATTTTCTGAGGAGCTGGAATTGTAAGGGTTTCCAGAGCGTGGGTGATTCCGTGCTGAGGAGACAGTTTGAACAGAGGAAAGGGGCAGTGGGTTTAGCTAGGCGGTGGGTGTATGGGACTGGGATAGAGGGGACTGGTGGACTGGACAGCTGACTTGAAAGCCAGGCTTTCTTTTCTAGGCAATAAAGAGAAACAAATCTCAAGTAGTTTGGGTGGTCTGGCGATTTCTCAAATCAGGGATTGTTAGTTATATAGGTATGTGAGTACAATGTGGTATTCTGACACAGGACTAGGTTATGAAATAATTAAACCTAGATCGTATTTTTATCTCCTTAAACATTAAACACCTTTTGATTAGTGCATAATAATTGTATATATTTTGGGGTACACTATGATATTTTGATGCACACAGGTACTGACTAAATCAGGGTAATTAACATTCTCACCTCTTCATCTTTGTGGGTGGAAACTTGAACCGCTTATCGGGTAGAGCCATGCTTCAGAAAGCTTAGTCCAGGGCGATACTGACCGAGGGGCCAGGAGCTGGGTTTCCAGGTAAAGAAATCTCAGCATGTGAGCAGCAGGGAAGGTTGTGGACCTGGAGGATCAGCGGTGCAAGGATATAGGACTGTGAGGACCAGGAGGAAGATGGGTGTTTCTGGACACTCACAGGGGAGTTTTTGTTTCCATATTTCAGGGCAAGCAGAACACAGATCCTATGCAAAGTCTGCCAAGAAGCTTGGGGAGCGAGGGCCATTAGGGCGGCGCTGGCGCGGCTCTGGCTGGTGAAGTTCTTGGAGGGTGAATATTGTCAAAAGTCACTGATAAAAGCATCAAGGCCAGAATCTTGCAGCGGGAGACTCACATGCTTGGCATGGGGCAGGAGAAAGGAATGGGATTAGCACAGAAGGAAGACCAGGGAGTCTGCTCCATCCCTGGTGAGGCGGATGGTTGCCAGGAGGCAGAGGCTCGTGGTTTGGGGAGGATGGGGTGATGCTGAGCCTGGTGGCAGGAGAGAGTGCAGGGACTCATCGGTGGCTTCAGAGAGAGCACTCTGCTCAGAAAAAGGCTGCAGGTAGAAGGTGGATTGCATGGCATTGAGGAACAGGAGGACCGCATGGCATTAAGGATACCCAAAGGTCCAGGAGTCCCGCTCAACAAGAAGAGAAGCCTAGGGTGTGGGTGGCAGCTGGAGGTTGTGGGTAATTAAGGAACAGAAGACTGGTTTTCAAATTCGGTAAGATGTTTGCAAACCAAGGCCTGGGTTCCAGCTGTCGAGAGCAGAAATACATCACCATCAACCCTGGGGAAGTCTGGATGTGTGTTAGGGTTGGGTCGGCCAGGGAAAAAGTACCCACAATACCAATTCATTTTCTGCCATGATGGTAACTGATATGATGGCACCGCAAGTTCCTGAAATGCCTTTTAAGTCCCCAGTGAAAGGGCTGATTCTGTTCAGCAGAGCTTGTGAGCTACTTGGTTTCAATCTGTCAGGGTCTTGCCAGGTCCTGTTATGGTGGACTGTTCTTGGGATGCTGTGATTGATAATGCTGCAGGACCTCAAAGCTCAGCTCAGCATCTTCAGTGACTCTGGGCTTAGCAAGGCTGAAAGGGCCTTGAATTTAGAGTGGAACAGATATGGGTTCAGATCCTAGCTCAGACACACCCTAACAGGGTGACCTTGGGCAGGATTTTTGCTTCTTCGTAGATCAGCTTATTCATCTCAGGTAACCTTGGTAGGACTGTCCTGTTGTTATGACGATATAAAATAATGTACATGAAGAATGCACTCCACAATTACTTTAATACCTATCTTCCTCTTCCATTTGGTTTCATTTCATTTTATATTTTTAAAGATTTATTTATTATGTATACAGTGTTCTGCCTGCATGTGAGGAAAAACACTTTTAAAGACATTCTTCCTTTCTTTCCTTCTACCTTCCTTTTTTCTTTCCTCCTTCCTTCCTTCCTTCCTTCTTTTCTTTCCCCTTCCTTCCCTTCTTTATTTTATTTTATTTTATTTTTATTTTTTCCTTCCTTCCTTCCTTCCTTCCTTCCTTCCTTTCTTTCTTTCTTTCTTTCTTTCTTTCTTTCTTTCTTTCTTTCTACTTTTTGTGTCTGTCTTGACTGCATGTACGTATGTGGACTGCATGAATGCCCCGTGCCCTCAGAGTCCAGAAGAGGGCACTGGGTCCCCTGAAATTGGAGTTACAGGTGGTCGTGAGGAACTGGGAACTGAACCCAGGCCTCTGCAAGTGTTCTCCATTGCTGAGCCATCGCTTCAACCTCTGTTGATTGTTTTTAGGATGAGTATATTCCTGAATTGATGGGGACCTTCTGAAAGGGATGACAAGGAAGATTGGCTTCAGATGGTGCATGATGGTACTGGCGAACGAGGAATGTTCAGAGTCTCAAGGAGGCCTGGGGGTAAGGGGGTGGTGATGTCCTGTACTCCTGGGTCTTTCTATCCTGGGCAAGTTAGTATTTCCTCTGGTGGATCTGTGGATGGATGGTGTGCTAACCCTTCCCAAGGACTGACATAAGCAATGTCTTCCCCTCTTCCTAAGGTCTCTATGGGATTTTGAGACATGATTCCACCACAGTTTACTTTGAGGAACCAATAAGTTTATGTGGCTTCCTTACAGAGCATAGGTTAAGGTTGCTTAAAGGAGCAGTATGGGTGCTCTTCTCCCCAGAAAGTTGCACCTGGAAAACCTTTACCTAGTAGGGATGAGGGATTCCCAGTGGATGCAGGATAGCACCCCAACTCTGGTCCTTGAAATCTATGTATACTCTAGCCGCCCCCGCCCCAGGCCATTTGTAAGGGATGCATTCAAAAGGTGGTAGGGAGCAGCTGAGTGCCTCCCCACACACCCCTCCGTAAGGGAGTACAAGCAGTCAACAAGCCTAGGAGGGTCTTTTGCAGGAGGCTGCAGATGAACTTTCCAGTATGACAGTGGCTTGGCTGGAGGACAGCCACTCATGACGATGGACTTGTGTTTTGGGGAAGTGTTTCCTCCCTCTGCCATGAAGGTTAAAGGGGGAAAGGGGTTTCTTCACCTGCAAGCTCTGGAGGTTGGTGTGGGTGTTACTGTTCACTTCTTTCCTGCAGTTCTTGGGGCCAGCACATTGAGTTGTCCCTACTGAGCCTCCTTGATAGTGGTCCTCCATCTCCTCTCTGTTGCTTCTTAAGGCAAGTGTGAGGACTCTGAGAAGAGGAGCATCCTTTAAGTGACAAAATGGCTCTCTATGGCCACAGGGTCATTTTGTTTAAGTTCACTCTGTCCACATAAAATTTTCATTTCAGAGAAGAGAGAGCAGACAACTGAGTATGCTAAGAGTGTCAACGATGGGAGCCAGGCCTAGCACTCTGCCCCTGGGCGAGAGCTAGAGGAAGGCTCAGTATTTGCTACCCACCTCCATTGGCAGCCCAGAGGCTGCTGTGTGGAGGGCACGTGATGACAGGCACCCAGGAGCCAGCCCTAAAGCTGCCAAGGAAATCTACCCATGCCATAGACCTCTACAGCCCAAAGCCACCCCTGTGCCCCACCAAAGCATCCTGACAGGTCTCAAGTCACTTTCCATCCTAGATGGAAGGCATTAGCCACCCCTAAAAGCTCTAAGAGAGAATTAAGTGAGGAAACGTTGAACACGACCCTTTTTAGTTAAAACAAAAACATAGCTAGCTCATTTAATATTCAGCAAGGGCATCACAACTGCTTTATTACTCTTCTTTTGGAAGAAAATGACTCCAAAGGGAACAGGTCCTAAACGCTGGAGCCTGGGAGTACTTAGACAAGGATCCTGGCTTTAGGGTGTCGTCATAGAAATGAAGCCACAGAGAATTCTCAGGGGAAGGTTGCTGTTTAGGAGAGGCAGGCCGAAGTACTTAGCTGTGGCATGGCATGACATCACTACTCCCTTTCAAATGCTTCAGCAAAACACCCTTCCCCCCTCAAAAAAGAATATGTGTTTGTGTGTCTATAAGCATGTGTTGAAAGAAAACAGGGCGGATGTCTGCTGTATTCTCCCACTTATGTTTTTTTCAGAGAAGGGAAGCATGAAACACGTGGAATAGGCAGGGAGAAGTGAGCGGCAGATGAGATGTAGCTTTCACCACCGTGAAACATGTGCGAGGCCATAGTATGCGTCATTACATGTTGGAGTCTGGGTGAGGCCATGGCATAACATGGGCTAGCCAAGAAGTGGAGGGGGCGCATGCTGATGTGAATGATGACAGCAACTCACTTGCCATGTGGGGCTGACTCCTAGGGACCATGGCTGTTACAGAACTAGCAGCTTGCACTAGTTGCACAGACCTGCTTCACGGATGCCCTTGGGGGAACTGGGATGCTGGCTTCTGCTCTTCCCCCGCTGGACAGGTCACCCCCATTCTTCCTGGAATGCCCCTTCCTGACACCCCCCCCCCCCGCCCTGGATGTTTTCTTCAAACTCTGACTCTTTGATTAGACCTGCCTCCTGAGGTTCAACATGCCATTTCCAACAGCCGACTGCTTGGCGTGGCTCGAGCTGTTTCAAAAGATTTATATTTATTCTGGAAGGAGCTCCAGATACCATTGGTTCAGAGCTCTTCCTGCTCGCTGTGTTATTGGGGCTGTTTCTTGCCTACATGATTCAAGGGCTGCAGTCTAGTCTGTGCCTCTGCACAGTGGCCTGCTGGGGATGGCGGGAGGCTGAGGCCCGAGAAGCAATGACTTGGGCAGTTGCGCGATAGGTGTCTGTGTCATTGGATTCAGATCCTTAGAATCCAGTAAAGGCAGAGTCTTGCAAGGGCTTCATTCTGCTCTGACTGGAGTTTTTATTTGCTTAATTTTTTTTTTTTTTTTTTTTTTTTTTTTTTTGAGACAGAGTCCCACTGTGTCGCTCTGGCTGTCTTGCATCTTACTATGTAGACCAGGCTGGACTCAAATTCACAGAGCCCCACCTGCCTCTGTACCCCAAGTGCTGGGATTAAAAGTGTGCGCCAGGCCAGCACACCAGGCTTTGGCAGAAGTTTTACTGTTGAGGTGAAAAGAGAGTGTGTTGCTCACATCCCGCCCCACCGCCGTGACCCTTCTTCCTTACAAACTCCCATGAAATCTGTTACTGCCTAGTGATCCAGAAGAGAAATGTGAAAATGTCACGTTCCCCATCATTTGACTCTTGGGGCAATTGTGTGCCCTTCAGCTTTGGCACTCAGAGAAAGTTTCAGCACTGGCTCCCACTCCCCAGAACAACCTAGAGTGTCCCACTTTCTCAGTGACTACCCTACCTGCCGAACTTTACACACACACACACACACACACACACACACACACACACACACACACACACACACACACGCTGCCTGTGTTCAACAGTTGGGCACTCACTTGCCTTGGAGTCAGGAGGAGCACGGAGAGAGGGGATCCCTGTCTGGACCCAGGGATATGCTCACCTCATTTCTAGTGAAAATGGCTGCCAGGAGAGGCATCAGAGGCAGTCTAGCTGGCTCAGGGACATGTCTAATTTTAGCCCAGGGTGAGCTGGTTGTAAGTTGGGGCTGGCTCACTCAGGAATCTTCCACATGTCTCTGGTTTATGTGTGCTAGGTTAACTCTTCCAAGGTTAATGAGCTTGGGACAACGTCTTCCCTCTCTTTCTTCTAAGAAATGCCCAGAAAACTGTGCGTCCTCTGTGCTCTAAGAGTAGGTCAAGATTTCCTGGAGGTTCTTCTCCCACGGTGGGCACTGTGGGATGGAAAAGAGACTAGCAGAAGGAGTTAGTTTTGGCATATCCTTTCTCTGTCCAAACTGGGGGGAAGTTAGAGGCTTTCAGGGCCTGCGTGCCCAAGGAGACCTCTGGTCATCCACCTGGGATCATGTCCATCATGCCTGTCATGGACACCAGGGATTAAAAGATTAGTAGGAAAATATATCCAAAGATGCCATAGCCAGGCTTTGTGGGGGAGGCCTACAACTCCAGATACTTGAGAGACACAGTCAGGGTTTGCTAGACTAAAGCATGATCCCAAGAGCAGTCAGAACAACAGAGTAGATGCTGTCTCAAGGAAGGGGGTAAGGGTCGGGTGGGAAGGGCTTGGGGATGGAGCCCAGTGGCAAAGCTCTCGCCCAGCATGCCCAAAGTTATGGTTCCATCCCTCACTACCACAAACAAATCCTTGACCCAGGTCACTTTCTGAGACAGATTGAGAATTCATGGGCCTGAGACTTGCACTGTCTGGGTGGCCTCGAGAGTTCTTTCTTGTTCTTTGTTTCATTTTGTTTTTCCTGATTATTAAACCGGCTTTATTCATGCGGGGCAGGTCTCTCTGTTATCACTGAGCTTTGTACATGCCAGGCAGGCTCTGACCACTGAGCTTCCCTTTCATTTCATTTCAACTTGGAAATTTTCACTGTGTGTTTGTGAATCTGTGTGGACTAGCGCGTATGGAAGCCGACGGTCAGCACCTGATGGTTTCCTCCCTTGCTCTCCACCATATTTCTTGAGACAGGGTCTCTCATTGGATCTGGAGCTTGCGAAATTGCCTAGACTGGCAGCAAGCCTTCAGAATCTTCTAGACTGCCCCTCTAGCGCTGGGATTTCAGGCACATGCTCTGTGTTCATGGCTTCTGGGGACTGAACTCAGGTCCTCATAGATGTGTAGCAAACACTTTACCAACTGAGAAAATTCCTTGGTCTCTCTTTTTAAAATGTGTATCTGTTCACTCACTGTTTAATTAGACTCACCCTGTAGCCTTGGCACACCTCGAACTTGTGATCTTGCTACTTCAGCCTGTTGAGTGGTTGAGATTATAAGCTTGCGTCATTAGGCCTATCTGAGTGGACATTTTAAGAGAAAGAATAAAAATGCATCTCCGTTGTGTAAATCTCCTAAAAATAACAGTGGCATATAGACATGTTGATGACCCCTTAGAAAGGAGGGCTCCTGGAGCTGCATGAACTTCATGATAAAACAGACCTTATTTGAATTGTCACTATAATTTTTTTTGTATGACATGTTAAGATAAGGGACCATCTTACAGTAAACAGTCCATCTGTCCAGTGACATGGATTTGGGAAACATTTTACTGTACTGTTTCCCTTTCCTTTATGTCACCTTGGACTTAGGAGTGGAGACTGATGTGTGTGGGGGCAGCTAAAGTCTGAGCCTCAGTGTCCCCATTTGTAAAAAAATAAGGTCAACGGTCCCTGTGCTCACACAGGACTTTGTGAGACTTAGACTTGAGAATTGCTCTGCAGGTGCCTGAGAAAGCAGACAGTGGCCATCATAAAGGCAAAGCTGCCGTATAGAACGCTTAGTGCAGGAAGGGAGACCCTGGGCAGGGGACAGCATCTGAAGCCACTTGGAGAAACAAGTGCCATTTAACAAGAAGCCTTTGCTTTCTCATGTGTCTCTTTCTGAATGGCTGTTCAGTCAGCTGTGGCCCGGGCAGCACTGCCTCACTGGTCTTCAATGAATATGGTCATCAGGGAAACGATCTGTGTGTTCTAAATGAAAATACATCACCCTAAAAGCTGTTTTACGTGTCCTTTGGTATACTTAACCAAACAGAACTAAATGGGTTGAATGTTCGATGGGACCAGGGGCAAGTTAGCCTTTCTCCTTGGCATGGCTTCCTTCCTTGGATATGTTTGCTGGCCTCTGTTGTGACAGTAAGGGTAGAACTGCTCCCCCAAGTGGCTTCTACTCCGAGCTAAGCAAACATCTCTACACAGCTTCCCAGCCCCTGTGGAAACCCAGGCCACGTCTGCAATGTCTTCCAGGCAACCTGTGGGAACCTTTTGTAACTCAGAGGATAACCGTAGACTCCCCCATGGCAGGAGAAGCTTTGGCCCTGGTAGTGCCTTTTCCACTGAGTTTTCGTGCCATGGGGGAGGTGGACCACAAGGAGAGGAGTCCTAATTAGAGGTAGTTTCAGTGGTTGTGTTGGCTGGTAGTGTAGGCTGGGCCCTACTCACCTCTGGAATACCTCTGACTCTGCATGAACCAGACTTCCCATCACTTCCTCAGGATTCTTGGGTCCATGCAGCTTCTTATGATGAGTGGGCTTGGTTGAACCTGGTAGCTCATGGTAGTGGGCAGCAGGCCAGTGGCAAGACCATGGTGAGAATGGCTCAAGGACTGGCATCATTGTGTTCTGTGAACTGTCTGTTTGACTCAGGTTGCTTTGATGAACGTGGCCATGGTCCAGGGCTGCAGCCCATAGAGACCATATCATCCCTCAAGAAGGTGTTCATTCTCCTGGAGTGACATCACCTCTATGTATTCTTTAACCTTTTTTTTTTTTTTTTTTTTTTTTTTGCTTCTTTGTTTTGAGACAGACTCTCTCCGTGTAGCTCTGCCTGTCCTGAAACTTGCTATGTAGACTAGGCTGGCCTTGACCTCACAGAGATCCTCCTGTCTCCGTCTCCCATGTGCTGGAATTGAAGGGATGCACCATCACACCAGCCTGTTGATACTATTTATTGATTGCCTGCCTCTCAGTATCAGTTACTTAGTGAAGCCGAACTCAGCTACACCCAGAACCTTCAGTCCTGAGCAAGGGTAAACAGGGTGAGGACCATAAAGCCTTGCTGAATTATGTTCCCCAGAAAGGAGCACAGCCTGCCCTAATGTGGTTGAAGTATTAAGGAAATGCGACCAAGGCCTTAACTTCCAGGATGGGATACTTGAAAATGCATGAACCAGACCGTTGACAGCCCAAGATCGTGTGCCTGGCCTTGCCTATGCCCAGGATCCTGGGGAAAACACTACGCTGTCTTCTACCTCACTCCATTCCTCTAAGGCAGTCGTTCTCGGTCTGTGGACTGTGACCCATTTGGGGTGTGTGTGCCAAATGTCCTCTTCACAGAAGTCACATATCAGATATTTACAATATGATTCATAACAGTAGCAAAATTCCCGTTATAGCAATGGAAATTATTTTATGGCCACAACGTGAAGGGTCGCAACATTAGGAAGGCTGGGAATGACTGCTGTAAGGCATCCAGGTTGGACTAGGTCTGGGATGGCTTCCTAACTTTCCAGACAAATGGGCTGCATCTAGGTGAACTCTGAGAGCTCCAGGGCTCCCAGAGGGAGCATTCAGTCAATGCCAACTGTATGTGGAAGCCATGGGCCAAAGTGGAAGAACAGGGAGCACAATGTGAGGGAAGGTCATAGCTAGTACAGTTTTGTTTTGCAAACTGTTTGCCCTTGAAGGAACCCTCTGGACGTGAGACTAGGGTAAATTTCTTTGTTCCTGGAATGTTCCAGAATCCACCTTGACTCATGGAATAGATATACAGGAAGAAGAAACGTTGGACGTGATCTTGGATCTTGCCTGGGCTTTGCATACTTCTTGTCAAGGGTGTGTGCCAAAGCATTTCAGGAGGGACACATACGGAAAGAGAGTTAAGCTGAGAAATTATCACCCCAAGAACAATAGTTCAGGAGGCCGGGGTACAACGTGTGTTCCCTCCAGCCAGCTACTGGGCCGATGGCTTTTCCAGGAGGATGCAGGGCCATCAGCTCCCTACCCCCAATCTGTCATCACTGGGTGATGCCTATCTTTGTCCAACCTTCGTCATCATGGACCCGGATGAGAGAGACCTGGGTATGCAGCCCAATTCCCAAGTAGGGATTTTCACCAGTTGCAGGAAGATCATTTATTTGGGTTGAATTGTTAAGGCAGATTGTTTTCACAGTGTTCCAAGCAGAGAACGTTCTTACAGGAAATACCAGACCAGCCAATTATAGTCAGGTTTTCCACATCCTCAAGAGGAAAGAAAAAAGATGGCGAGAGAAAAAGAGGAGGGATTGAAGAAGAAGAAGAGCAAAGGGGTTTCTTTCAATTCCGAAGGCTGACATTTAGGGAACTGGCAGGTAGAGGGTGAGTGAGACTTGTAGAAGTCGCTACACCACACACTGTGATGGTTAAGGCATACAATGACTCCTTCCTTGATAACCTGAAGCCCTTCCCGAGACCTCATGTTCTCTGTGGCTTAATTTTAAAAACGTCTGCTGATCAACTGGTTGTGGAGGGAGGCAGAGGAAGGGCCCCCCCTCCCCCAGGCTTGGACACTTCCCATCCGTCACACTGGCCACCAGAGGTGAGACTCCCAGGAACTGCCTTCCTCTTCCTGAGCTTGTCAGTAACCACAACAGGTGGCTTCCCAGCATCCCTTGCGTCTAACTTCCACCCTGCATCTCCACTTTCCCATCGGGAACAGAGAAATGGGGAACAGCAAAGTATAAAGAAAGAGAAAAAGAAAACAGTTATGGAGAACTCAGAGGCTTTAAAAAGCCTTTTGTATCAGCAGACCTGAGGACAGGATGCACAAAGGCTGCTTGCTGCTTCTCCTCAGGGCCATCTTTAGACGCAAGGTTTCTGCTGGGGATACAGGAAAAGAGCAGCACACAGGTCCCCTGAGGCATCTGGGGTAGGAACTGTCTGAAGGGCAGGAAGCCCAGGAGCACCAGATGTTAGCATCCTTAGAGCATGTCAGAGGCACCTCAGGTCAAATGGGCGCGGTGTGAGACTCTAGTATGCAGCCAGTGATATCAGACTTTGCTGTGTGCCACCCTCGACTGCTCTGCCAGATTCCTGTCTGGCTGTTGACGTTAGGGTCCCGTCCCTTGCTGCATGGCCCTGGTGCACCTTGAATGGGACACTTAGTACTGTGGATGTGGACATGCTTCCAAGGCAGAGAGTGTTGCACAGGATTCAAAAAGCCATCCCCTTCCTTGAGCTTGGCCAGAGTTCCCTTCCTTGGGAATATATGTGGGTATTTGTTTTTATCAAGTGCCTCTTCAGCATCAGCTTGTCATGCGTTGGTGTGAATTAACATTATTAAGTTTTCTACTGTTAAATTCTTGCATCCCGGGGGGTGTGTGTGTCATATTAACAAAACAAAACAAAAGAAAACAACTCATGGTCAGAGCAGTTGTCCAAGGTTTCCTTTCCTAATTTGCACTTACGTGGGCAAGTGTGAGTTTTTTGGAGTCAAGGTTATACTTGCGTCATCTTTTGTCGTCATCTCGGCTAATGCATAGCAGATGCTGTGTGTCTGGGGGCGGGGGGGGCCAGGGCTGCCTTCATTATTTACTTGATGCAGTCACTCACTCAGTTAATAAAACCTTCTTTGAGGGAAGATTCTATCAATAAGAAGGCAGATGCACAAAGAAGAGAGGAACCTGCCTCCAGAGCAGAGTTTCAGGGCTGCTCTGGGTTCTCTGCCAAGTGGGGTCAGGAAGGCTCTGTTCAGAGTGGAAACTGGGGAGAGTTCTGTCTGTTTGATGACACAAACCAGCAAGACACCATGGCGCATTTGTTGTTCAGGCTGCTCTTGAGCTCTGGCTCAGGTGCTGCTCTGGCCTCCAGGCCCTGTGTGTGCATGCTGGGGCTTCAGGCACGAATCATCCTGCCTGGAGCGACTGTAGTTTTAGATTTCCTGTTTGTTCTCACGCCAGTTTTGTGGTCATTATCCTTTTAAATTGTGCGTGTGAGCACAAGTGTGCATGCTTCTGCGTGTGCTATCGTGTGCATCCAGAGCTCCAGAGGTCAGCTTTGTGGAATTGGTTCTCTCCTTCCATCTTTATGTGGGCCTGAACTCTGGTCACTGTGCTTGCATGGCAGATGCCTTTACCTACTGAGTTATCTCACCAGCTCAGTTTTGAGATTTTTCTAGATAATTGTCCAGTTCTCTCTCTCTCTCTCTCTCTCTCTCTCTCTCTCTCTCTCTCTCTCTCTCTCTCTCTCTCTCTCTCTTCCCTTCCTTCCTTTTTCCTTCCTTCTCTTCCTCTTTTTTCTTTTTTCGTTGTTTTTGAGACAAGGTTTCTCTGTGTAGCTTTGGTTGTCCTGGACTCACTTTGTAGACCAGGCTGGCCTCAAACTCACAGAGATCCTCCTGCCTCTGCCTCCCCAAGTGCTGAGATTACAGGCGTGCACCACCGCACCCTGTAGTCAGTTTGTTGGTTTTCAAATGCCTTGTTTACTTTCTTTTTACTGAAGACATTCTTTTTAATATGTTCTTAACCCCTCCCTTGCCCTCCTAACAGTGTTAGTTACCCTGTTTTTTCTCCTTGTCAGTTATGGAGAACCAAGCTAGCATAGAGCGAACTCCCAAAGGCGTGCTCCTGTTAGTCTCTTCAAAGAATCAGCTTTGGTGATCACTGTGCCTACTTACTTTGCTCACTGTAAGTGTTGTACTTACTTCCCCTGCATCTGTCCTTTTCTAGTGACTCCTGCGGTATCAGGGCTTGGCTCTTTGCTGTACACTCATCCTCGCTGTTAACCCCTTAAGTGCTTCCCAGAGTCAAGTTTTTAGTGCTCACCGCTTTGAAATGTTTATTTCCACTGTCGTTTCTTTAGAATTACTTACATACAGATTCTCTTTTGGGAGGAGTGTTGAGGAGCTATCTTTACTATTGGATTTTAAACAATTTTTCTTTGCAGTCAGAAATACATCTTGGAATATTTATAGTCAGCTTTTGTAATTAAAGCTGCGTGGACTCACTCACAAGAATATATATTGTTTAATAGTTGGGTGTGTGAAATCATGCAGGTTATCTTGGCCTTCAAATGTCCTTTAGTCTTAGTTGTTTTTTTCCCCTTATTTTAGGTATTATTTGCTGAAAGAAGAGTGCAAAAATTTTCTTCTATACTCATAGGTTGAACACTTTCTATTTGATAGAACCTCTGTTTTATCAATGTCTTGTTCCTGTATTTTGGGAATGCTTTAGGAGTATATAAATTCATGGTAGATACATTGTCCCTTTTTAATTCTGTAATAAGTAGATATATCACTAAGAATTTTAAGTTTCAAATTCCATTTCCTATGGAGGATATTTGTTCTCATGAGTTTTAGAATGGCTCGTACAAGTGGCGTACTTCCCATGTTTTGTTGCTAAGCTTTAGTATCGTGTTACTTCTCTTGAAAAAATACACAAGTAGTAAGAAAAATGCAATCTGAGTGTCATTTTAAAAAAAGATTAATTTATTTTCATTTTATGCGTATGAGTGTTTTGCTTACACATATGATGTCTGTGAGCTGCGTGCATGCAGTGCTGGCAGAGGCCAGCAGCTCTGGAACTGGAGCTAAGGATGGTTGTGGCTATCATGTGGATGCTAGGACTCGAAGCCTCTCCAAGTGCTCTTATTCTCCAGCTGTCTTTCCAGCCCAAGTGTCTGTCTTTTCACTGCAAGTTTGAGCAATTGTTTTCTTTAGTTACGGACTTAATAGCTTTTCTTATAGTGTATACTTTAATTTTGCTACATTTTCTTCATTTTTTTCTTTGAGTTGACCACTGAAAAATAAACATTTAGTACAGTCATCTAACCACCACTTCTATAGTTCCAAAAACATTTTCTTCTCTTCAAGTAAGATCCCTTATTAATTGATTAGGCAGTTCCTCTCAGTCCCCTTCCGTCTTTGCTCCAGGCAGCTGGCAAAGTGCGCTATTTCTCACACATGGAATTGTGTGGTATATGTGACCTTTGGTGTCTGTCTGATTCCTTGAAGCTCAGTGACACTGTAGCATGTTCAGTGTCCGTTCCGTTATGCGGCAGAACAGCATTCCATTCTTACTTACTGATAAGCATGCTGGTGACTTCCAACCTTGGGCCACTGAAAGGAACGCTGTGTAGACATTCCTGTGCGTCTTCTAGCCAGTCCTTTGGCCCGATATGTCTAGGACTACCCTTGCAGAGTCAGCTGGTCAACCTAGACTCATCAAGACACTGCCTAGCTGCTGTCAGGTGGCACATAGTTGGAGTCCACTGGTGTGTCTTCCCCTTTTGGATCCAGAGATTATACAACATGTTGCAACAGTCTCAGTTACTCTTACGTCTTTTATCATGATTGGCTCGACAGCTCAGGACCCATCAGTGTACCCCTCAGGATGGAGAAGGTAGCCCCGTGATCACCTGCCCTGTCGCCCTGTCTTGTTCGCAGCTGTGCTGCCTTTGCTTTTAGTGTTCCCAGTAGGTGTGGCTGTCACTACTCTTAATGCTTTGATTGACCATTACCTTTATATTTTAAAAAACATTTTATTGGTTCTCTGTGAGTTTCACATCATGTACCCCAGTCCCACTCATCTTCTTGTCCTTTCATATCGGCCCTTTGCCCTTTCACCCCCTCCCAAATAAAACAAACAACTACAACAACAACAACAAAAGCAAAGAAAAGATCTCATCGTGGAAGCTGTGGTATGTCACAGTGTGTCCCACACTGTGTCCCTCTGTTCGCACATCTTCATTCAAATGTTCAGTGCAACGAGTCATTGGTCTGGTTCAAAATCTCCCGACTTCTGTGACACCTGATGTCATAGTACTGGCTCCTCACTGGGACTCCTCCTGGTTATCCTGTTGCTGCCCTGTGTCATGGAGATCCTGCAGCTTTGGATCAGCAGGATTGGCCGTTTCCTGTGCCCCAGTCATTCGCAGATGATATAGATTTTGGGGTGGGTCAATCCAGAATCCTGGATCTGGGCCCGGGAGGTAGCTGAGCTGGTCATTGCACCAGCTCTCCCTTAGCCACACCACCAGAGCGAGTTCTCCAGCAATTGCTCCAGCTAGGACACCCAGTGCCTCCATCAGCAGTGGGCAGGGTCAACTCTCCTGCTCTCCGTGCCTTTGGGCGGCTCACTCTCACCCAGGCCTCCAGAGCCAGCGTCACTGTGCTGCCCAGTGAAGGTTGGGGCCCACTCTCCTGAGTGCTGCAGCCTGTGAGGGGCTGGGCCAGCTCTTATTTTGTTTTCCTTAAATGTTTTCCAATTTCTTACCCTTCCTCTCTTTTCTCTTCTTTTGCCTGAAATAGGCCCTTTAGCAATTTGCCCAGTGAAGGTCTGTGAGAATAAACTTGAAGTTTTTCCTAGGACTTTCTTTGGCTTACCTTTAATGACAATCTTACGCTAGGAATTTCCCAGTCGATGGTTATTTTTTTCTCGCCACTCTGAAGGTGGCTTCCCGCTTTTGGTGCTACTAGTGAGAAGTCTTCTGTTAAGTTGTCTCTAGGAAATCCATCTTTTCTCTAATGTCTTTCTTGTTCTCTGTGGCATTCTGATCATCTCAGCATGACACATTAGATGTGTAATTTTCTTTGCATGTCTTACTGAGGCTTAGTGTAGTCTATAAAGATTTGTATCTGGCAATTTCCTGTTTTCTCTTCCTCTGGCAATTCCTTTTCTGTGTTATTGGACTGCAGTGTTTGTTTCTTCAGTATCTTTTACTTGGTCCTCCTTGCACCTTCTCTTTCCATACTAATCACAGTCGATACTGTCCATTAATAGTTCCCGACAGTCTCCTCATTGTTTTCCATCGGCTCTTCACACTTTTACCAAGTTTTTCCCCCACCCACCTAACATATAAAACCTCAAACTTGCAGCCAAAGTGACAGTGTACTAAACAGACACCTGTGTACTCATCACCCAGTTCAGCCATTGCTAGGATCTGTCTTTTTATTTTTACTACTGTACCTGCACATGTTTACATTTATACACTGTTTTACTCTCCATGTGAGAGTGAAAGTTGGTATCATGACATTTCAGCTCAAGTTTCCTCGGGACGAGAGTATCTCTACCCAGTCACAGGGCCATTACCATGCTCAGAAAGACTCACTTAAATCCAATAGTACTTACCATCTGCAATCTGGCCAAGAGTTCAGCGGTGGACACAGGAGAATGAGACAACTCTTCCCCCCCCCCCTTGTTTTATTAAAAATAGATTCTTTTCTCATACAGTATATCCTGATTACAGTTTCCCTTCCCTCTACCCCTCCCAGTTCCTCTCCGCCTCCCATCCCATCTGGATCCACTCCCTTTTTCTGATTAGAAAAGGACAGGCTTCTAAGAGTTAACAATAAAAACATAACCAAATAAAATATAGTAAGATATTAAAAAAACTGTCATATTGAAGTTGGACAAGGCAAACCAACAGAAGGAAAAGAGTCCCAAGAGAAGGCATAAATCAGACCCACTCTTTCACGTGCTCGGGAGTCCCATAAAAATACTAAACTGAAGGCTATAATATATAGGCAGAGGACCTGGTGCAGACCCATGTCAGCCCTGCGCATGCTGCTTCAGTCTCTGTGAGTCCATATGAGCTTTGCTCAATTGACTTAGAAGGCCTTGTTCTCCTGGTGTCCTCCATCCCCTCTGGCTCCCACACTCCTTCTGCCTCCTTGTCCACTGGATTCCCTGAGTTCTGAGTGGAGGGATTTGATGGAGACACCCCGTTTAGAGCTGTCTGGGTAATGTCTGACTGTGGGTCTCAGTATTTGTTCCTATCTGCTGCAGGAGGGTCCATCTCCGATGATGGCACCTATCCATGAGTATAGCAGAAGCAGAATGTCATTAGGAGTCATTGTTTTTAATCAGTAATATTTGGCTTTTCCCTAGGCCTCTGTGCTATATAGTCTCTGGTTTTGGTCACCCAAGCAGTATCTGAGGTATGGGATCCATCTCAGGAAGTGGGCCTTAAGCCCAATCAGACATTAGTTGGTTGCTCCCACAGCTTTGTGCCACCATTGCTCTAGCATATTTTGCAGGCAGGACAGGTTGCAGCTCAAGGTTTTCTTTGGCTGGGTTAGTGGTTATGTTTCTCTTTTGGCAGCCTGCAGAGCATCTTCCTGTAATAAAGACATGGGGGCGAAGGTTCTGAGTAGGTACCATCTTGATTTCTCTATGCTCAGTGAGTTGTGTAGGTGTTGTCTTCAGCAATGGCCTCTTACTGTCAGTTTGTGGAGAACAACCTATGGTCTTAGACTATAGGCTGTTTGGGGATTCCTATAGGACTTCTTTGGCCAACAGTCTCAGTGGTCCTTTCTCCCAGACAAGGATTCACTTACTCAGAGACGGAGTCCTTGGTCGTGTGTACTCTCCCCCACCTCCCGTCCATTGCTCTCCCTGTGGGATTTCAGAAATGGGGTGGAGGTCGTCGGTGTATGATAGAAGGCATGTCTGTCACTGGCCCTTGATACATGCCTCTGGGCTCTTTGCACAGTGGCACTTGGAAAAAGCATTGGGAAGCCTTGATTTATCTTTTTGTCTTTGTTGTTTCTAGTAGTTTTTGCTCAAAGGCAAGGGCACACTTTTAAGCTGACCTTTTCAACTGTACAGTGCTTATGCCACAAAGGGACACATGAAAGGAACAATAGCACATTCTCCACGTGTGAGCACACTCGAGGTCTCCTTTGGTGAGGAGATCTATGAGGCATGGGCACAAAGGTTCTAAGCTTCTCCTGTGGCTGATGGATAGCCCTCTGGGTGGAAGTCCCATGACTGGGGAGAGGCCCTGCTGTTCCCAGCCCAGTGAACACACTGTCCCCACCCTCTCATCAGCTACCAGGAACATTTGAGTCTCCGTCCCACTGTTCCTTGGATGCCGTAGAAGTTTCTGACAGGGACAGTATGTGTAGACTAAAGGTGTGAACGCAGTGGAGTGTTTGAAACCAGTGGCCTGGGTTTGAGTCCCGGCGTCAGCAGTTCTAAACCGTGCAGCTTGTGTCAGTCGCCTAGTTTCTATGAGGGTTATTGCCTCATTTAGTATCTTCTGTGGAACACTGGTTAGTGTTGGACATCCAAGACTCAGTGAGAATGCTGCAGTCCCATTTCTGTCCTTGGCGCCACAGTCAGTCTCCCACTCCTTAGCTAAACAACAGGGATTTAATGTCTCATAGCTCTGAAGGCTGGAGTCCAAAGTCAGTTCAGAGCTCACATGGCTAGATCTTTCTGAAGGCTTTGAGGGAGAGCCTATATCCCTGCCTTTTTACCCTCTACCTGTATCCCTTTGCTTGTGGCCTACTCTCCAATCTGCAAAGTGTGTCCACCGGTGTCAGCTCTCAGCACCTCATCTCTCCTGGGCTGTATCTCCTTTGGCTTGTGACTGCATTGTTTCTACCCAGAGACTCAGGATCTTCTTCCCACTGCAGATCCTTAAAGCCTCCTTTTTTTTTTTTTTTTTTTCCTGTAAGATAATAAGATAATGGCTCCTGGTTCTGGCCATTTGAATGCTGACATCTTTGTGGGGTAGCCTGCCACACCATCTTGGCCTTTTTTGCCTGGGAGACAAGCCTGATAGAAAGCCATTCATTTGTGCTGGGAGGTGAAGGCATAGATGAGTGAAGGCATGTCGGGGGTGGGGGCACCACAGTTAGGCTGTAGTGCATTAGGAATCTGTCAGGGTCACAGAAGCTTATCCTGAGATTCTCAGCACAGGGCAATGCAGGTGGGGTGTCATGGCTCAGCAGGAGTTGCCTCTGGACGGAAGGTGGCAGGTTCTCCTCGAGAGCCTTGCAGAGCAGCACTCTTAAGATATTCCTCTGCTATTACTTGCTTGATGTAAACCACGGAAAACTGCTTGCACCTCTCTTGACACTGAGGGAAGTAACTACTTCAAAAGGCCGTTTTGAGAGCCTTTGAGGTTTTCAAAGCACACATTCTGAGGCCTGAGATAATCCAAAGAGCCGAAAGGAGTTTGTTGTTGATGCTGTGGGTGTTTTTTGGTGAACGGGAATTGCTGTAGACGATGGTGATGACGGGGTAGCAGGGACCTTTAAGTAACTGTGTAGTGGGTGCAGGGTCATGTCAGACCAGCCTCTGCACACATGGTGTAGGAAGATGTGGGGACTGAGGATGGGCTGCTCCGGGTGTCAGGACAACATTAAGAGGCTGCTGAGACTCCATAAATGAGAGAGGAAGAAGCAGGGCCAAGTGGGTTTAAGAGGGCCCTGGTAGCCTTGGAGTGCCTGGGAGATGCCCTTGACATCCTACCAGAAATGCTTTGCAAGGACTATAGAAGCCATCTTGGGCAAGTGCCTGGGCCTCATGTTCCTTGCCCGTTCCTGGGCTTCTTGTCTCTTCCATCAAAGTGCCCTCAGCCTTTGCCGTAGAGCAGATGAGCTGGGTGGAGTCTGAGGAAAGAGTCTTTTTGATGGTGGTGCACCTTAGTTTTGCCTCATGGTCGAGGTGGGGTGCTCTGCATCCATGGACCCCTCTTCCCAGTTTTCTAGAGCGTTCTTCCTCCATGCCCCTCCCCCCAAAACCCCTATGAAATCCTGGTGGCCCAGGGCTTCACTGAGTAGGATGGGCACAGAGGGGAAGAGGCTGCTTGGGAGGGAATGTGATAGACCTCTGGGGTCTAGAGCCACAGAGAAACCGAGAGTCGCACGAAGCACAAGCACAGGGTCGGAGAACTGCGTGTCCCACACAGCCTTCACTCACGCCCTTCATACATCTTCAAGAGGAAGCCAGTTCAATGGAGGGCACCGTGGTGAGACTGATTGTTATTGCAGTCATATCTTACCCTGCAAAGACAGTGGAGGAAAATATATTTCAATGCCATGTTCAAAAGAACTGTCATTCTCAACATAGTAAATGAGTTTTTGGAGAATGATGTAAGAGTGTTACTTTCAATGTGTTCTATTTCCTTCAGTTCAGATTGATGCATGATGGAGGAAAACAAACCTAAGCAGAGCCACTACATGGGCGGAGCCTTTTTAGAAGGCTCTGAACGCATACAAACACATAAGTCTGAACCGCAGGGCCATTTTCCTTTCCAAAGTTGGTACATCCCAGGTGTGTGTTGTTTTATTTTTATTTTACTATTTTATTTATTTATTCTATGTATATGAGTGCTCTATATACGTGTTCACCTGTACACCAAGAGTGGGTACTAGAGGGTAGAGATGGTTGTGAGACACAATGTGCTTGCTGGGAGTTGAACTCAGGACCTCTGGAAGAGGAGAGAGAACACTTAATCACTGAGCCATCTCTCCAGCCCCGAGTCTGGTACTTTAAATGGCCACACATGGCTTTAAGAGGAAGCTGGGAGAGAAGAAAGAAAGAAACAAAGCTGGCTTTGAACCCAGGAGAGAAGAGATGCGTTGATGATAAGACTTGACCTTTGCTGGTCCACACAGGGTATCGCAGCAGTGACATCAGTGAAGTCTGTTGGCATGCAGCCTGCTCAGGGCACTCTCTGGGTATCAGGAGCAGTTGTCCTGACAGTCATCTGTCCTGTTTGTGTTCCTCTGCCATTCTCCTCTTCCACACTGACTTTCTCTCTCTCTCTCTCTCTTTTTCAGGAAAAATCAGTTGATGTCAGACAAGGTGGCTGATAAGCCAGATGTCCTGCAGCTAGGTAGGTGAAGCACATCCCTCACCATGTCCGTGTCACCTGGCAGGATTCCCTCCAGGTGGGAGACTCCTCACTACCCACCTCAGGGCCATGGTGCTGCATTTCTTCAGTGTCTCCATCTACTGCCTGCCTTTCTCTTCTGGATAGTTTTTTAAAGAGGGATTGGAAGCTGGGCCAGTGGTGGCTGCACACAACTTTAATCCTGGAGGCAGAGACAGGCAAATCTCTGTGATTTTGAAGCCAGCCTAGTCAACAGAGTGAGTTTCAGAACAGTCAGGGATGTTACACAGAGCAACCCTGTCTCAAAAAACAAAACAAAACAAAACAGAAAAAAACAAAACAAAACCAAAAAGCAAATCAACAAACAAACAAACAAAGAGGGACTGGTTATACAGGTGGATGTAGTCAGTCACACATGCTTGCAACCCCAGCACAGGAGGCTAAGGCAGGAGGATCCAAAGTGAGAGGTCAGCATGGACCATATGGCGAGACCCTGTCTACCAAACCAAGTCAAAGCAACCAACAAACCAAAGAATAGATTGTTTCTCCAAACCAAAGGAGACCAGCTAATAGAAACTAGGTTGCTTGTCCCCGGGTCTGCACCGCACAGCTGCAGGCACAGGAGATCTTTGGGACTATTTAGAATGTTTTGGAACACAGCTCCAGGTGAAAATATGAGGTAGCTGTGCCCAGGGTGGCATGTCCATCTAAAAGGTTTACAGGCATGATTGGGGTACATAAAGAAAGGTGAGAGGCTCAGCGTCTTCGCTCAGCCCTGTGCATTTCACACAGTGCCTGAGTCTGTGTCACTGGACTCTGAGATCAAGACAGAGCATTTGTTGCCACTTTAGCTTGGAAGCAATTTCTTTCTGTCCATAATCCTTGAAGAGAGAGCCTGGCAGGAGCTCTCGAGTGGAGGATGACAGGGCAGGGTTGGACGTGAGAGGCTCAACTTGAATGCTCTTCAGTCTGCTCTCCTCCTGGAAGCCAGCCCCTTTACCCTGCTCGCCTTTTGTGGCACATAGAAACATTTCTTTTTAAGCTGTAGGAGGAGAGAGGTACTCTCAGAAGTCCCTGTGTTGGATGTGCAGCCGTCAGTGTGCTTTGATCTAGCTGAAAGTAGAGGCCAGGGCTCTGATCGTGGAGGCAGGCTTGTTTATGCTGTCTGACCCACTTCAGAGGTACCAGAGCGTTAGAAATCACCAGGAACTGCTGGTGGGGATGATGTGGTCCTGCCCAGGAAAGGGTAGCTTTCTGCCCATGGCTGTGCAGAGTAAAGTGAAGGCTGTCCAGAGTCTAGAAGCCTTGGCATTCAGAGCCTCTGCGCTGTGTGGCTCTTGAAGCTTTTCTGATGAAAGTGACTCGTGTTTGGACACAAAGCAACACAGTTCCCGGCCTTCAGAACCCCTCTTGGAAGGAAGGCTCTTTGGCAGTTCCCAGAAGCTATTTGAAGTGTATGCACATGCTTTCTAGAAGGAGGGGGCCCTCTCTGCTGCTGGTTTGGATGAAGATTCAGACAAAGAAGAGGAAGCAAAGGATGAGAATAGAGTTAAGGAAGAGAAACGCAGAGAGGGTCTGAGGGGCACGGGACATGGGGTACAGAGAAGAGGCAGCACGTCCTGGGAGAGGATCGGTGGTCCCTTTTGTATCCTTTTTGGTCTGGCTTAGGAGCCTCTGTTTGCAGCCCCCCTGCAAGTAGAAGCGAGGCTTTGCTGAAGGCAGACTGTGCTGAGTGGAAGACATCTTGGACTCTTGGAGTGCAGAACTGGATGGGACAAAAGAGAGAGGTGTGCCATGCTCCCATAGATAGACGTGAACCTCAAGAGATGCAGGAGAGGGGCCCACAACAGTGGCATTTAGGTTCGACTTTGAAGGATGGGCCAGGGCTCGCCCAAGGGACATATAGAGATAACTGACAAGCAGAGGCAATGAAGAGAGCGAGAGAGGTTACTGAGAGGAGCAGGGCCCACAGGGTATCAGAACAGGGCTGGAGCAGGCAGGCAGAGAGGGTTCTGAGTGCTGTGCTAATTAAGGTTTGAACCAAATTACTGGGTACCAGGAGTTGCTGAAGACCGGGGTTATGCTGTGTAGACTCTGCACAGGATGGATTTCAATGTAGGAACCTCTGGAAGGGGACTGGTAAGGAACTCTTGAGAGAGGCAGGGCACAGTGGTGAGAAACCTTTGTTCCCAGTAACATTTCAAGACCTGCTCAAATGCCACCTTAACAGGACACTTCCCTGATCCCTCGTGCCTCACTCTCTCCTCCTGAACCTTTGCCCAAATTCCTACCCCAGCACGTTCACCACTGTGTTTGGGGTGCTGTGTCTCTTACTTTGGGCTGGGATCTCTCGGAGAACAGAATGGTACCTTCATCGGTTCTGGTCCCATGCTGTCTCTAGTATATTAGGTATGGATGTTTGATAGAGCATGTCACAGCACCAGGCCTGGTGATGCAGACCTGTAATTCCACTTTCTTGGAAGTCTGGCCAAGAGGATTGCCATGAGTTCAAGGCTAGCCTGGCTTACAAAGTGAGTTCAAAGTCAGGGTGACTTAGTGAGACCCTGTCTCAAAGTATCAACACTGTGCCTCTTGCTCTCTTTGGATCCCACTTAAGGGAAATGTGACTCTTTCTGTCTCTTGCCACCCACGTACCCCCTTCAAAGGGTATACGAAATGGGAAAACAAGCCCTTAGCTTCTGTTCAACTAGACATTCATATAATGGCCTTAAAAATAGCATTTTCAAACCACTGGCATTTGCGGACAGTTTGGTGTCTTGGCTAACATGTCATTCCTCAATGCTTGGCGGTCTTGCCACAGCTTGTCCCGGGGCCTGCTTTGTGGTCCTGAACCAACTTCCTGTGCTGGGCCAGGTTCTCCCTGCAGAAACCATGGAAGGCTGCCTGCTCCTTGGCTAATGCCACCCCACATATGTTATATGAATCCTGTTCTGAGACTCCCAGCCTCTCAGATTCACTTCATCGGCCGAACAGAGTATATTGCCGCACTCCCCTCCTGCCCGCCCCCCCCACCAATATACCACACAGTGGCCTTCAAATAAGCTTACCTACTGTCCCTTTCATCTCTTAGGAATCAGGCTGAGCCTGCCTGTCAGCCCTGCCCTCCTTCCCCTCTGCCCTGATTTCCCAGCAGCCCTCACTATCTTCGGCATGAGCCGCATCTGTTCCTGCCGTTTGCGGCATTGCTTGGTATGCATGTGTCTTTATTTGCCATTCCGTTTTATTTCTTCCTTTTCCTACCCAGCACCGTGTTTCTAAAATCTATCCACACTGCTGGGTGAACATCTGGTTTCCATTTCTGGTTATTTTTGAAAGTCCATGGTCACAGGGTAACGTTTCCAGAGATTCAAATGGAGACCGGTCTCATTTCAGTCTAGCTTCTTACTGAAAGTTCAGCCTCACAAAATATTCTATGACAGTTTTATACATGGACAGAATGAATTTTAGTCATTTTTACACCCCCCCCCCCACTTGCCGTCTCTCATCACTTCCTCTCTGCTGCTGAAATTCTTTTTAGCAGCCCATACCCCCACTTTCATGCCTTATCTTTTTATTCAGTGCATGAGTTTTCCTTGTGTGGCGGCTGGTTCTACTGGATGGGGAAAGAAGGTTGTTGACTTAGATACAAATGGGAAGCCGTCCTGAGATTACCCTCCGTGCCCTCCCCTCAGTGCCAGGTCCACCCTTTGTTCCCTCCCCCCAGTGCCAGGTCCACCCTCCGTTCCCTCCCCCCAGTGCCAGGTCCACCCTCTGTGCCCTCCCCAAAGTGCCAGGTCCACCCTGGCAGTGTCTCTGAGGAGTATGCACTCAGCTTTGCCAGCATGCTTACTCCTGGGGTCTTTCATCTGAGCATTCCAGTGTGTGTTGCACAGAAGGGGGCAGGCCAGAGGGTCTTGCTAGCTGAGATGTCACAGCTGCTTAATCTGGTAGGATTCTCTTTTAGCCTTGGTCACCCCAGCTGTGAGAGATGACCTGGAGTTCCTTCTGCTTGGAGGTCCTGGGGAGGCATGTACCAGGTAGTTTATGGTCAGCCTGGTTGGTGTCCTGCCTCTGCCACTTTTTCCCTGTGCAGCTTGGGGCAGCTGCGTCACTGCCGGTGCCTTATGCCCTTGTTGTAAGTGGCCAGTAGTAATCAGATTCTCAAAAGACCAAGTTGGAGTTGAACTCAAATGTTCAATAAATAACAATGATGATTTTAAGAATATATTATTATTTTTACTGAAACATGACTCCTCTAACACTGCCCTCTTCTCCTGTGTCCTTGGGGCGACAGACTTGTGCCCCCTGCCACCTTTTGTAAAGAGTGTGTCAGCGCTGGCCCTGCATCACTTACTGGCTGTAGGCTCTAAGGCACTTGATTCACTTTGTCAATTGGGGAGGAGGGGTGATGGCCAGGAGCAAACCCCACTTTGCTTTCTTCTTGGTTGGGGAGCCCTAGGCCTGATGTAGAGGCTGGTGTTCAGTCTGAAACATTCCTCACACTTCTCCAAACACTTCAGTGTGGCGGCGATGTAAGTGACCTCTGGTCCATTTCACCGAGCCACATTGCGGCCTTGTTTTCTTTCAGAGGATGTTGAAGATGAGCTGATAAAGGAAGACATTGTCCTGTCCCCACCTCCATCGCTGCTCAAGATGCAGACGGTGTCACAGCCGATTGACCTCTCACTGGCGAAGGTAGGTGTCGGCGCAGAGGGGCAAGGAATGCACCGTAAGCACAACCTCATGGAAATCACATAACTCGGATGCTTTTGGCTCAGTGGTTCTTTCTCATTGTAATCTCCTGGTCGCTGTTGAAGCAGGAAAATTGATGTGACGGATAAGGAACCTGAACTGAGGGCTCAGGAAGACTGTTTTAGTCCTGACTGGCGCCCCCTCACCCCCTACTTCCTTGAGACAAAGGAGTGGGGGTGGGACTGGGTTTTCCCCTTCTGGATGCTGCAGGACCCTGCTCTTGATGGCCCAGAGCTGCCTCACCCACTGTGGTGTCACAGCAATGGGGTAGTTGTCCTGTAAGATTGACTGGTTCTGTGCCTACACTGACGTCATGCCCTAGGCTCTGGGCAGCTGTAGAGCTAGAAGGACAGGGAGGGCAGTTCTTCAGCACACCCAGATTTGAACCTCTGGCCTCCTAGAGGGACCCATGGCAGCAGGACACAGGCACCCTGCCTTATGGCCTCCTTGGCAGAGGTGCCCTGTGTTCCTCAGGACCCTCAGTTGCTAGGGTGGCTCATCCCTCCTTTGGCTAGAGGCTCCTGCAGGCTGGAGTGTTGAGCCTGCTGTCCCACACCAGCTTTTCAGCCAGGGATGGGATGGAGATCAGCCTGCTAGTCCTAGAGCCTTCTTGATTCTTCAGAGCACCCCACTCCAATGCCTGTGCTAGAACTGTTGACTAAAAAACCATAGACCATGGATGGGGGGGGCATAACAGAGGGTGGGGCCCATCAGTGTGTAGCATTGGAACTATAAAGGTCTGGACAGAGGTACGTGGGTTAGTAGAAATGAACCACAAACTGAATAAATATTTTCTGATATCTAGAGATGTGACTGGAAGGATGGAAACAGGCCTTGAGAGGTCATAGGAAGCCCTCTGCGCGGTAGGGCTAAGATCACTGACAAGTGACACTCTGAGAAAATTCATTTTTATATTTATGTATTTATTTTCAGACAGCTAGGTAAGATGCTTTTGACTTTGCTCAGGGCTATGGTGTCTGTTGCAGCTACTCATTTCTGCTGCTGTGATGTAGAACTAGCCAGAGACAAAATAGAAACAATGCTCATTGTTGTGTGCTAATAAAACTTTATTTACAAAACCAGGTAGGTGCTAGATTTAGTTTTTGGACTATAGTTTGTGCCAGAGTTGTGGCTTGAAGGCTTGCTGAGAAGTTGAATCATTTGGGCAGCTTAAAATCTGATAGTGGGGATAAGGTGCACTTGCGCGTGTGTACACACACACACACACACACACACACAAACAAAAAACCAAAAAAAAAAAAAAAAAAAAAACCAAACCAAAAACCAAAAAAAAAAAAAAAAAAAAAAAAAAAAAACCCAAACAAACCTGTGGGTCCCAGGCTTTCATCCTCAGGAATGTGGGTTGGATTGACATGGCCCGTGCATGGCCTTCACACCAGGATTATTTTTAAGTGCGCCTAATTTTAATGTGAGCTCAGGTTGGAAACTTACAGTCTTTCCGACGGAGGATCTGAGGTCCTCCAAGATCCCTGGTGAAGCCAAAGTTTTCTATTTCAAGGTCTGTATAGGAAACTCTTGGCCCACATTAGCATGGGCTGGTGTGGTTTACAGACACTCCAGAGGTACGATCCTTAAGGTCAGGTTTATCTTCCTCAAGTATGAGAAGAATGGGCTTGCAAAATAGACGCCACTGCCAGAAAATGCACTTCCTTGTAGAACCCAAGACCACCTCCTGCGGGGCCTGTGCTGCAAGCCTTGTTATTGTTCATTTTATAAACAGCCAATAAAATGCTTTTCCCTCCCAGGAGATAAAGAGCCTTCTGTTCGGCTCTACCTTTTGCTGCTTCAGTGAAGAATGGAAACTTCAGAACTTTTCCTTCAGTGACACCGCCTCGTTAAAGTACGGCATTGTGCAGAACAAGGCAGGTTGCTCTTGGGGTCCCCAGGGATCCTTCTTCTGGATTGTCCTGTACAAAGTGGGGACATCAATCACAAGGTGACCTCCGAGAGCATCAGTGAGGTGATCTGGTCTACCCTACACTTACCAAGTTGTCACTCACTCCAGGCAACTAAGATGGGGCTGCTACAGAAAGAAGCACCATTGTGATCCTCTCTGGGGACATTCTAGTCACATTCCCTTCCTGTGACACTGGGATGTCAACGGCAGGGAGCAGAAGGTGGCCTTAAGCATGCTTGGGTGCTTTCAGAGGCATCACAGGCCAAACCTTGGGAGGGGCTGGGCCTCTCAAAGGTAGATCTGGAGAGAGTCGCTTTCAGAAAGTGACGGCAAGAGTGCAGGGGTGGGTGCCAGGAGTTCAGGGCTACAAGAGATACCAAGCCATCATGTGTGCAAAACACACATAGGAAGAGGTGCTTGTTCTTTTTTTTTTCTCAAAGATTTATTTATTTATTATGTATACAGTGTTCTGCCTGCATGTACACCTGCATGCCAGATCTCATTATAGGTGGTTGTGAGCCACCATGTGGTCACTGGGAATTGAACTCAGGACCTTAAAGGAAGAAGTAGTTGTTACACAGCCAAAGGTAGGCGTGGGAAGCTTTGCGCCTGCCCTGGGCATATTCAGTAGGATGGCCTCCAGAAAAGCCTGAAAACGTTCCCCCTCTGAGGCCAGAGGCTGCAGGACAGCTCCACCTGGCACAGTCCTTGGCTATGGAGTCTCCCCTGCCTCTGCTGTTTGAGGAAGGGCCCTGAGATGACCAGATTCTGCCTCCCTCTGTGGTGTGGCCAAGCTCAGCTTCTCTTTACCACAACTTCAAGGGTACCCTGACCTATTGCCCTGGCAACCCTTGGACACGGTGGGAGCTGTTCTTGAGTGACAGCAAGCCCACGGTCATGTCTCCAGCTTCACACCTGACTTTGTAAATAGTCACTTTCATCCCACGAGGAAGGATCTAAAACTGGCCTCTCCCTTGGAGCGGGATGAGGCCTAGGGGTCTACATATAGACAGGCCACCTTGCTGGAGACCCCCCGTGATTGGGGATAGAGGCTAGTGGGTGGGATGGGGAGTATCTTGGGGCCAAGAAGTGTAGTCTTCACTGGTGGTGACATGTGCCTTTCTCTGCAGGGTGGTCCCTGTGGGGTTCTGGCGGCTGTTCAAGGCTGTGTGCTGCAGAAACTCCTGTTTGAAGGAGATAGGAGAACCGACTCTAATCTGTAAGTCAGTGCTCATCTTCCCTTCCCCGGGGATTCTTTAGAGTGTCCAGAATAAATAAGCATGGAAGTGTGGGCGTTCCCTGATATTTCCCGTCTCCTGGAGGTTGAGAAGGGCAAAGGTGAGGACAGCTAGCTTGCAGGGCTCCTGCTGACCTGCTTAAGTGAACATGGTGCTCTTGGCTCTAGGAGCAGGCAAGGTTGGTGAGTCATGTTTTACTCCACGAGGCCGGTGACTGAAGATGGCTCTGAAAATGTACCACCTCTTCACACTGCTTTCCACACCCATATGCACCCACTGACTCTCTAAGTAGGTCCAAGGCCTTCCCCCACCCAGTTTGTCTCTTCTCCATCAACAGTGAGAACTGCACATTCCAGCCAACTCCACTGTGCATGACTTTCTCCTCGTTGTGGCTATGTACTTTCCATTTCACACACAAGTGTTTGTACCTAGGAACCGCTGCTCATCACATGTACTCAGCGCCCCTAGAACCCTTTCGTGCAATGAGAGAAGCCAGTGTTTTCTCTCCCTCCTCCCACCAGAGGTGCCAACCAAGAGGTTTGAGATGTGTTGGGGAGGCCAGCACTTCTCCGCCGTCCACTTCACACTCCTGATGTGGTAGTACCTGCTGGAGTAGGGACCCCTGTAGCCCTCAGCAGGGCCTTTGCCTACTTCCCTTCGTGACTTGGACCACACCCCATAGGGTTCTGGTAGTGGTACCCATCCCCTGATGGCTGCTGGGATTGCACAGGGGAGCCAGACAAATAGACAGGTGGTGATGGGGGTCAAGCACGCTACTGAGGGTGGGAGAAAAGGCTTCCTGCGGGTACATTGGAATCTTACTGATGTTTGCAGAAGGAAGGAAACTCCTTATTCCCCTCCACACACATCATGCCATACTTTTGTTCCTCTAAAATTTCCTGCTTCTCAGCATGTACCCTCAAATTCTTTCCCCGTGTCCTCACGTGGTTTATCTGCTGGCCCCTCTCACCACCCTGTCAGTGAAGGCCTTCCCGGACCCCCCATGCGCTGCCTCTAATTACTCCCACCATTCACTGTGCTCTTGTTCATTGGAGCAGTTAGGTGTCTATATCTGTCTCTTCCCTAGATAGAGCACAGGGCCCATGAAAACAGGGGCTTCCCTGAGCTGCCTGGTCCACAGGCTGGTTCCTGGAATCCGGCACAGTACAGTGCCTGGTCCTCAGGAGAGGCCCTTAGGATTTTTGTTGAATGAGTGCATGGACAATGAATGAGCAGTCCAGACAGGCAGGGAGGGGAGGCAGGATGGTATTCTGGTAAAGAGAGCAAGATGCACAAAGGCCTTAGGGCAGGGCCAGGGGTTGCCTGAGGTGGCCAGGGATGGGGTAGGGCCCGGCAACCAGAAGGGCCTCCGCGTTCTTGGGACTACTGGCAGCTTTGAGTAAGCCTTGGCCCTGGTCCCTGTGAGTGATGCCTCATGACTCACGTCAGCCAAAAGCCCCTTCAGAGCCACTTTAGATCCCTAGCTTTGGACTTCCCAAGGAGTTGTACATAGATGGTTTCTCAGTAGTCTGGATGCTGTATTAAAGTTGCTCCCAGAATGGGGCACTGCCCAGGCTATAAGTCATCTTAGTTTCTTGTAGTCCACAGGGGAAAAGGAGCCAGAGCTTTGAAGGCAGGAGACCCACCAGGTTAGAGCCTGAGGCAACTCTGAGTCAGAAGAAAACCCTACCAAGTGGTGGAAAGTGACACTCTCCTCCACTCCCAACATGGCCTCTCACTGCTTAGCACCTGCCAAGCATGGCCTAGGCCTAATCTATGCACTGTCACATGGACAGCTTTACCTGGGCTCTGCTAGAAAGAGGAGCATGAAAAAGGAATGTGGTCTTGGCCTAGAGCCCCTGTGCACTGGGACCTAGAGAAAGAAAACACATTTACCTGGTCAAAACCCCAGAGGGCAGGCCCGCTGTGTTTGTATGTGGGACCTGGGCCATGATGGCTGCTAGGGCTGGGGGCGCACAGCTGGGAAGAACAAGGACGTTGTTGTTGGGGTTATGTGATAGGTGAGGTTTGAGTTCTGTGTGGGAGCTGAGATGTTAGAGGCTTGTGTTGTGTGGGGTTGTGTGTGGCACTGTGCTTTATGTCTGAATTACTGCATGTGAGTCGTAATTCATGAGGGAAGCTGTGTTCTGTATATGTGTGAGCTGTGTTATGTATATGTTGTGTTACATTGAGGGGGTTGTGCTGTGCAGAGGTTACATTATGTGGGAGTTGTGTAATGGAGAAAAGTTGCATTGTATGTGGGATTATATAGCATGTGTGAGTTTTGATTTATGGGATACTTGTTCTGTGTTTTGGGGGATATGTTATGTGTGGGCTCATGTTGGATGTTAGGGCAATGTTGTATGTTAATTATATTGTGTGTGAGCTGTGTTTGGGGGCTGTGTTGTGGGTTACTTGAAGGCTGTATTGTGCGCAGTTTGTGTTGTATGTGGGTTATGTGGTGTGGGGGTTGGGTCGTATGGGGGTTGCATTATATGTTGAAGTTGGGTTGGGTTGGGGGTATTTGGGCAGGTTATGTGATGTGAGTGGGTCATGTTTTCGGAGGCTGTGCTCTGTGTGGGTTGTATAAAGGCAGTGGATTATTTTCTGTGGGGTGGGTGACGCTGTATATGTGGGCTATGTTCTGTAAGGGTTGTGTTCTTGGAGTTGGTTATGTTGCATGTGGCTTATATTGTGTGAGTGTGTGATGCTGTCTGTGGGATCTGTCTGTAGAAGATGATGGAGCTTTCCTTGGGACTCTGGATGTTTCTGGATGCTGTAGGATCTGTCTGTAGAAGATGATGGAGCTTTCCTTGGGCCTCCAGATGTTTCTGGATGCTGTTCATTATCTCTTCTGCACCCTACATCCCCATGGTCCTTAGGCTAAGTGCACAGGATGTTCTTTCCTACTTAGAGAGAGGGAAGCAAGAACACTTGACTCAGCTTCCTGAAGTCCAAGAAAACTTAGGGGGAAATGGTGGAGGGGTGATCTGTAGAAGTCCCTAAGGCCCTCCCAGCTGACCAGCATGGACTGTTCCTACCAGAGGAGTGGTGCTGCTGCCTCAGAAAGGCACTAGGAAAATGGAGGCAAATCACTAAGGACACGGGATTAGGCCAATGCTGATAGAAGACAGAGCAATAGGCTGTTTTGAGCCAGGAGGGGTGCATTTTCAGTTTGTGCCTCTGCCTTGCTAGCATTCTGCAGGTTGAAGGATTCAGTAGGTATCTTGTCCAGCATTCCTGTGTGCCCTAAGGGAGAGGGGAGTCTGTCTCTGGGCTGCAGAAAGTACAGGAGCTGGTCAGGACCTGGGTTCCAGTGGTGGTGGAGGGCTCACACCTCTGAGTTAGTAAACTCCCTCTCACATTACACTCCTTGAGAAAATGCAAACAGAGCCTTTTGAAAAGCCTTCCAGGATCATGCAAGTGAGTAGGCCCATTGAATTCAGTCCATCACAGTCCAGATGGGGAAACTGAGGACCACAAATGGAGGGATGCTAGCCCAGGGTCACAGTGGGCATTGTTGCTGAGCCAAGACTGGTCTGAGATGGTGTGAGGAGCTGAGGCTGTTGGAGCTTGAAACAGTTGATGGAGGATCCAGAACCCTCTGGGCTCTTCATTTGCAAAGCACTTCTCAACAGAACATCCCTTGGCCCACTTTAGTAAAAGTAGTGCCGAAGAGCACAGACAGCTATTCTGTAGTTGGCATGCGTGTATGCATGGGTGCATGCTTGTGTGTGCGTTTGTGCGTGTGCATGTGTGTGTGTGTATGTGTGTGTACAATTATGTCTGTTTTAGATCTCCAGCTCGAGTGATGATTTGCCTAGTACCGGAGGATGGAGCCGTCCATGGTCTGTGTATTCTAGATCCCCTTTTACTCTGAACTTGCCTAGCTTAAAAAGCAAGGCTGGGGTGGGGAGGAAGACAAACTCCTCTTTTGATCTTGGCAACTGTGATGCGTCTCAGGATGCTCTGCCAGCCCAAGGATCTTCCACACGTGCAGCTTCTGGGCTAGTCTCTTGCACACCGGGTCTACAGGATCCAGAGAAAAGGACGACAGGGTTCTAGGACAGCAGAGCTGAGAGTGGGTGGCTCTTTCAGACAAGCCAGGCAGAAAGAAATGCTGCTTGGCAAGGCTATGCGTTTTCTGTGTGGCTGTCTGGCCTCATTACCACTCAGTCCATCAGGCTGGCAGCTGCCTCGCCTCAGTCAGTCCAACAAAGCCAGGCAGCAGGATGCGGTGTTTTTCCACTGGACAGGAAGCGCTATACAGCTTGCCTTATCCCCTCCACAGACCCCAAGAGAGCCCTAGGACTGGAAAGGCCTTTAGAGGCTGGTAGGAACACGGAGAGGGGGTCTGGGACGTTGTCCTTTTTTCACCGTACTGCCTTTCTGAAATCGTGGAACTTGAGGTACATAGAAGGAACACTTGCCTCTGGTTCTCCAGATACAGGGTCCCTGTGGCCCCCAGCCAGCCAGCCCTCTGCCTTCCCTCAGAGGGCCAGAAATGAGGGAACCGTGGCCTGCACACACTCACCGGCTTTATCCAGAACTTTATATAGCCTTGGTTTACATGGGTACATCTGTGGGGAGATAATTAGGGCAGAAGCAACTGTTTTCTCTGAAACACTTGGGCCAGCACAGGCTTGGTGGCTTCCCTCCCAGCGCCCCTAAGCACTTCAGCCTGCACTTCTGGAGGAATTCGATTCTTGAAGGAACTTCTGGTGTAAGAGCCTGGCTGGGGGCCAAATTCCTGGTGGGAATGTGACAAATGTGTGTCTGCTGTCTATGCAGTGTAGGACCTTCTCTGTCACCAAGGGATCACTGGTGAAGCTGTTGCCCAGATAAATCGTAAGGGTACTGGCTATGTAGGTAGCTACAGGTGACCCATCTTTTTGTTGTCATTTCTGGGATAAAGGCACATCTGTTTGTGCGTGCGTGTGTGCGTGTGTGTGAGACACAGAGCCCTGACAACTCAGCAAGACTAGGGAGGGTATGGGGCTCCCTGTTGCCTGGGAATCAAATACTGACCCCAGACCTCTTGACAGCTTGTCACTGCATTTCCCTTGATTCTGTGTGTTATCTAGAAAATGAGGTCTCAAAACGACAGGCCTCAGAAGGATCGAGAAGGCCAGGATAAGGTGGGAAGCTGCAGAATCTCATGACTAGAAGCTGACACAGAGGACTGGAGAAACGGGGCAGCTCAGAGAGGCAAAGCTGCAGGGTGTGCAGTGGGAACAGGGGCATACTGGCCCAGGAGCACCCTGTCTTGATTGTGTCCCAGAGGCTTTACAGATGGGCTGCTAGGCAAGCGACAGTTTCTAAAACCATGGTTAACCCCACTTTCCCATACTCTCCTGTCCTCTTTCCTCCCTGTGACTTGGTTAAATCACTTCATTCCCAAGATTTAGTTCCTCATTTTTAACATGGCTGGTAGAGCACTGAGCTCATGGGGTTGTTTGAACAGTTTCACCAAATGATACACATGGAGTGTTTATCATCAGTGCCTGGCATGTGCTAAGGACTTCTGTGCTAGCTTTTAAAAGCTTGAATGACGAAGGCTGGAGAGATGGCTCAGTGGTTAAGAGTGCCAGAGAACACATGTTCAATTCCTCGCATCTACATGGCAACTTACAACTGTCTGTAACCCCAGTTCCAGGGGATCAGACACCCTCATGTATATATACATGCACAAATCCAATGCACATGGGGGGAAAAAAAAGAATCTTGAATGTCACTGCACGAGAGATTTCTGAGCAAGGACTGTTTGCTCCAGACATTCACTTGGAGTGCTTAGATGGGGCCTCCTTGGCTCCGAGACTTTAGGTTTGCTTGCCATAGGTGTACCAGGCAGTGTACTTCTGTTCAGGCTCGCTTTTACACAATGTCTCCCAGGTTGAAAGTTTCCGTCTGGGTGGAGTTGGGGTCAGGGTGGGAAGAGGCCCTACCTCAAGCAGGCTAGTGAATGTTTGGGACCACGGGACCAATGGTGGCCTAGAAGAGAACAAAACTCACGAGGGAGGGAAGCAACTGCAGCTGGGCAGTGGTGCACAGGCGAGACGGGTAGCCGTGAGATACAGGGTGTGCAGTGAGTAAGCCCTAGCTGCCATCTGGAGAGCCATGGAGCCTGCTTGTAGGTTTTGAACCCTAAGAATAAACGCCCAGCCCTCTCTCTTGCTGCTGTCTGCCCATCTCTGCCATTCAGGCTTCTTTGTCCTGGCCATGGCCTCTCCTGAAACCCAAAAAATTGTTTTGTCAATGTTATTTTCCTAGCAAGTGCTGACTGACCTGGGTTGGTGCTGCTAACAGCTTAAGCCATCCGGTTTGGCGATGATACGGTCCCCATTTCCTGTGAGGAATACAGCAGGCTTCCTGCATCTGAGGAGGCATTGGGCGGTCACTGGCTTATTTTCTTCCATGCTGAGCCTCATCGCTCATCTTGTTGCCTCTGCAGCCTTGCCAATGGCAGGAGCTGTGTGTGAGTAGGTGACAGCTGTCACCACAGACAGGTGTCCGGTGAACTCCCTGTCTGTGGTTGTGGCCTGTGTGGTGACAGTAGTGATGGGACCAGTGACTGAAAACTCCTCATACATCAGGGACCAGGCTCATGTGCAGTGTCTTGTTTAAGGTTCCCAACACTGAGGAGAGTTCAGTGCCAGTTCCTAAATGGGGAAACTGAGGCACCACCGTGTCTTGTTCCCTTTTATTATAAAGTAATTAGATTTTAACTTTAAATAACAGCCTGGCTGTGGATGCGTGGCTCTGAGTCCCACCATGGTAGCTGTTTATTGGTCTCCTGGCTGCTTCTCTCCTCTCTCCCTGGCAGGGGGGGTAGATTCCAGCATTCTCTTCCTCACTCACACCTCTCAGTGTGGAGGTCGGGCATCTTTTTTTTGTGAGCGAAAACCTGGAGTTCTCCTGTGTGCATTCCTTTGCCCTGCCCCCAGCAGATCTTCATCGTGGTGGTTAGGAAGAGATTCAAGCCAGCTTCTACAGGAATGCATGGGAGCTCCACAGAGCACAGAGGAAAGCGGGAGGGTGGAGGGGTGGGGGGTGGGCAGGGAGGACATAGCGTGAAGGAGCCCTGGAAACATCAAGTGGAAAGAAATGGCTATATTTGGCTGCTGCCCTCCTCCCTCTTACTCTCACTGTGCCCCAGGAACTTCTTAGTCACCATTTTTATGGCAGGCTGGCTCAGCGGCTTTGGATGTGGTGCCTGGCTGAGCCTCCTAAAGCTACCCTGCGCCTACATGTTGCTGCTCTGTGCCCTGCCCCCGTCTCTGACCTTCATCTCCTGTGCCTTGCTTACATCCCAGAGGACCGGGCTAGCAGCTTTTCTCATCTAGGAAATCTGTGCCAGCCCCACTTTGTCCTGTGCTTTCCAGGAATACCACAGCTTGTCCCCTTGCACCTGGAGCTCAGAGGCCTGAGGAGTGGTGGACCCCATCACAGAACGGCCACTGCTGTCAGGCACACACGTGTTTCAGTTGGCAGTACCCTAGCACCCCTACAGCCACCCCAGGGTCCTGGCCTCCCGTTGTTGGGACTGGCCAGTGTCCTCTTGGCTCTGTCAGAATGAAAAATCTTACCAAGCTCCAGTGGGTAATATTCCTGTCCCCAGGCTCAAGGCCTGTCCTTGAGGCTCGCCCTATGATCCTCAGCTGTAGACCCTGACGCTAAGCCCACAAGTCCCTAGCCTGCAAGGAAAGAAGCCATGTAGAGGGCTACCTAAACATAGGGCATGCCTGTTCTGCTCTGTGTCTTCACAAGCCTAAACATGTTCCTTTCTTAGCAGCCGGCTGCAGCCCTCAGATGCCCAGAGGACCCACTGCCTTGCCCTGGCCATCGCAGACATCCTGTGGCGAGCTGGAGGCAAAGAGCAAGCCGTGGTTGCATTGTAAGTGCTTTCGGGGGCCATGTCACATTTAATCCCAGCTTGTTCTGGCCTGGCTGCTGGCTGAGGCTGGCCTGGTCTTGGACAGAGAGTCTGTATGCTGGGCAGCTGGGCTCTGCTGATGTCCAAGCTCCAGGCTCATGTGGGAGGATGTGCTCTTGCCTGTCTGCTACCCAAGACTTGGGAAGCGCAGGAGAAAGCCTGTGACCCAGGCACTCAGTTCCCCTCTGTGGTTCCCTGATCCTGAGGCCACAGATCAACTCAGTTGTGACACTGCTCATCTGTACCACCATCCAAGACCCCAGAAGCATTCTTATGCCCATGTCACTGCGGCCTCATTCTGGTGAGCATGAGATAGAGAGGTGAGCGGCAGAAGCTGCAGCCTGGCCCCTGACTTCTGTTACAGTGGCCTACCATCAGCTTTCCCCAGACACCTCCATCCTGCCCTACATCCTACAAGCTGTCTTCTGGATATTTAGCACTACGCCTCGGGGTAGAAATGTCACTCTGCCCCAGCTCTGTGGCTAATCTTTGGGAAAGAAGGTGGCCTGGGGGATGCCTTTGGTTATTTAGCATAGTGCTTAAGAAAGGGGTCTCTCTAAGGCAGACTCTCAAAACTATTGCTTGTTGGATATGGAACTTTGGGAGCTCACCTCACCTCCTTATTCCTCATTTGTGGACTTGTTTAGAAAATGGGGGTGATAATAATGAATACTAAATGAGAACTAAATGAGTAAGTATAAATAAATTATATGTATTAAATATAATAATGTTATTGGTATGAATCATTTATTAATGTAAATAGATAGTGGATAATAAATGTAATGTGCTTAGGGCAATATCTGGGTATCACATCAGTGGTGGGTTGGGTTGTTGGCTCCTGCTACCTGCCTTTGGTACCCTATGCCAGTCAACTTATTAACCTTGGCGCCTGTCTATTTGGCAGCTCTAAGGCCAGAGGGGACAAGAGCTTATGGAACAGAAGCACAGAGAAGGAAGATGATATGTCCCAGGCCACATAGACGCTGGTGGCAAGTGGGTCCCAAACCAAAATCCTACTGTTAGTCAGGGCTGCCCTGCGCTACACACCCTTTGTTGCTGGGGGAGTCTCAGTGGGTAGGGAGGTTTCTAAGATGCCTGGAATCCTTGCCCTGGATGAAGACAGTGGCAAGCCAGCAGTCCTTCCCCTGCGGATGTGTTTGCCAACTGTAAGGGGGAGTCAGGTCTCCTCCTGCCAGACATAGGCGTGGTTGTTCCGAGCTCACTCTCCACTCTCTTTTTCCATGCCCCGGACTCGTGGGTGAGTTCATAGCAGGAAAAGCGAGAAGCCCTTGGCTCTGTTCTCTTTGGAGCTGTCACTCCTGCCCTCATTTATTTCATGGCACATGTGGTCTTGCTGGCTGGAGGGCGTGCCCTTTCATCTGGTGGAGGACTGATGCACCTTCTTTTCCTTTTTAGGACTTCAGGAGCATCGCACTTCAGTCCAACAGGGAAATACAAAGCAGATGGAGTCTTAGAAACAGTATGGCTTTCTGGAAAACTATCGTGCCACCTTTGGCTTTGTTTGGGGACTATCTCCTTTCATATAAGTAAATCCTCCCCCAGCTTGGGCTGGCTGGCCATCCCCACAGTCCAGGACCCTAGAAATCTGCCCATTGGGGTTGGGGGAGAGCTGGGTGGCTCTGGGGACTGGCTCTTGTTGAGAGGCCAGTGTCTCCTCATCACCTCCATAGACACAGGTATAGATGTGTCCTCAGTACCCTGTGTGCACTGGCCTTCTGTACCTCCTGTGTCTTTAGTATCTTTTTTTTTTTTTTTTTTTTTGGTTTTTTTGAGACAATGTTTCTCTGTGTAGCCTGGCTGTCCTGGACTTACTTTGTAGACCAGGCTGGCCTCAAACTCACAGCAATCCGCCTGCCTCTGCCTCCCAGAGTGCTGGAATTAAAGGCGTGCACCACCACATACATTTTCTAGCATTCTTATGGGTGGGGAGAGACAGTAGAAAGTGGGGAGAGGACGTTGATAATGTGGAGCAGCAACCATAAGTGCTGTAACCTAAGTGCAAGTTAGGGAAAAAGTAGGAAAGATACCTTGAATTATAGAAAATGCAGACACAGTGAAGATACTCAAAACCTGGTACACCTTCCTTGACTATTTTTATTTTAGCCAATTTGTTTCCTATGATCTAGCCATGTGCATATGTGACCCCTGAACCCGCATTCAGGTCCCTGCTTGATTGAATGGTTTTTGGAATTTTTTTTTTTCTGACCTGATTGAGAATAAATAGCTTGTTGGGTTTTGACCTGCCCTGGCCATGGTGACATGGAGAAGTGATTCTTCCCTGACCCTTATATCCCTTGTCCCACCCTCCATAGACAGGGAGCTAGATCCCTGTGTACCAGGGCAGAGTAAGGGGCCACTACAGGAGGACTAACCCAAAGCTCATCCAGCAGTGGCCACAGCCTTGTACTTTTTTTTTTTTTTTTTTTTTTTTTAGTAAAGTCAGGGCGTGACCCAGCATGAGACAAAGCACCTGAGGACGTGTGGCTCATTCACCCTGTGTGTGTTTCTTCACAGCTCACATTGTATAGCTTGACCTGCTCTGAGGACCTGGTGACTTTTCTCCAGCAGAGCATTCATCAGGTATGAGCCGCTGTTTCCTTGGAGGCTTGAGCATTGCTAAGCTTCCTAGTTTCTTTATGCTAGAGGGTGGTGGGTGCATTAGTGCTCTGGCCATCTGCACCCTGGGGTTGGCAAAGATGCCACTCAGAGAGGGCTGCTGTAGGCTGGAGGAGTGTGGATGTAGGTTGGAGACACAGTTTCCATGACATCCTCGCAGGCTGGTAGTGATCACAAGGCCTCGGGAGCTGTAACAACCTGCTGCAGCTGGAAAGCTTGGCTTTCTAGGGCCTTCCCTTTGCTGAAGCAAGCAGCTACTCTGGATCTGAAGTGCCTGGACTCTGAATCAACAGAGAGGGTTCTAGGACAAGCTGGGAGGGAATGAGAATGCAGTTTTCTCGGTGCCACTGGAGGAGACTTTGCTTGACCCAGGACCTCACCAGTGTCCCAGGGAGGTGGCTGAACCATGCAGGGCCCTACAGCACCTGGTTTGCTCAAGGAGGGCTGTACTTCGCTTCTGAGATTAGCTCATAGCTTATGGGCCAGTTGGATGGGGAGAACACAGGGAGGGGTCTTATAATTCCCAGTGGGATAAATTACTGTGTAGGGGGTGCCGAGGAGGCGACCTACATTCCAGGGGCAGAGGCCTCGGCTAACAGAGGTAGTCAGCCTGGCTTTGGTTCTTGGTTTGGATCTGAGTGGCTCTGAGACTTGGGCTCCACGCTGAAGCTCTCTGAACGTCAGTTACCGCGTCTGTCATGCCTGGATAACAGCCAAGCCTGCCCTCACAATTGTGCAGGAGCCTGATATGGGCATGTAAAGAAGGCAGTCCTTTCTGGAATGGCCCTGATCCATGAGGGTCAGGAAGGATTCTGGGGGCTTGAGTGGAGAGCCTAGGGAGGGACAATTGCCAAGAGGCTGGACCCAACCTGAAGTTCCCACACAGATGCCCTTTCTCAGCACTTTGCCCAGAAGGTCCTGAGTGTCTCGGCACTGCCCCAGAAGCATCCTGACCCTGATAGCATCAGATGTTCCCTGGGAAGGAAACAGTCCCACAGCAAGAATAAGTGAAGGCAGGTGTGGTCATGGGACACTGGCCCCGCTGAACCCCTTTAGTCCTAGAACTGCCACCTCTCTTTCTGGGGCAGCTCAGGAGAGTGGGGGCCTGCACAGGGGTATTGGTTAGGGCAGCTTCCTGCTGTTGGGTCTAGGTGGAGGGATTGACATGTAGAGAGAATCTTACAATAGCTGTTTGCCACTTGCCCCATCTCTGGTTCTCTGTTTTTTGTTTTGGTTTGGTTTTTTGTTGTTGTTATTGTTGTTATTGTTTTGTTTTGTTTTTGTTTTTCTGCCACAGTTCTCTACTCTTCTAATAGAAATGAGAGGGCTTGAAACAAGGGCCTAGGCGCCTCCTGGGCACCTGCTGGTTGCATGAGAACTTGACCTTGGTAAAGCCTTGTTTTCTTATCCAGAGATGGAAGCTGTGACAGCTGAGAAGCTTCTAGAGCAATGAAGACTCCTGAGCACTCATGGGTAGACAAGAATGCTTTCCACACCAAGTGCATGTGCTCTGAGTGAGCAGCACCAGGCCTGCCTGTTGAATGGGTGTGTCCGAGGCAGAAACTGTGCTCGAGGGATGCCCATGGAAGGCTGTCTCCTTAGGCAGATGGAGGAGGGAGCTGTCCTAGCCATGGAAGGGAAGTGGTTGAGGACCGGGGAGTGCCCAGTGTGCAGTCAGCGAAAGGCTCTGGGGCCAGGCCACTGTGCCTGTGATGGTGGCCGTTGGTATTTGGTTCTCCATATCTCTGTCTGCAAGTGAGGTCTCATGCCTCAGACTGTGGCCTGGGCCTTCCATGAAGCCTGTGCACCACAAAAACCATGAAGGAGTTCAGGGAGAGGGGCCTGCTGTCAGGTGAGGGCCTCGTCAGTTCCATCTTTAGGCTCTAGGCATGGCTCCTCGCCAGCTGCGGTTCCTCAGGTCCCATCAATACCTGGCCCCCATCCCTCTGGAAGCAGCATTTCCCCCCCACAACTTAATTGATATTTTTGCTGGAAGTAGTTGAGCTGCCTCAGCACTGAGCACACCAAATCCATTTTTCATGGGCCGTGCCTAAGAGAGGCTCCTTGTGCCAGGCTTGCAAATGCACGCCACCGCTGCCCAAAGTAAACAGCTTCATGTTTTCATTGCTGCTCGCCACTCAAGAGGTGTCTGTGGCCCCAAGCCAGTGTGGGAGGCTCTGTCCAACCGTCCATTGGGATACCTTGGTGGGTTCATGTCTTTCCAGGGCCTGAGCTGTGCTGGCAGAAGGTTCTTCTTCCTAAGCGGCACCAGACACTGTTCCCACCCCACCCCCCAACCCCCACCCCCACCATAGTTTCCAGCCCAGGTTGCCTTTCATACCATCAGGGTGCCCCGAGGCCTCCCATGTCTTGGCAGCTTGAATTTGATGAGATAATTTTGATAAATATTTTTAAAAACAAGAAGGAATATTGATGCCATTCAGTTGTGTTCTGAGGAGGGTAAAAAAAGGCCAATTTGGGTTGGGTTTTCTACTCTGGTCGGGGGGGGGTGGGGGGCAAAGGAAGGACTAGGACCATGCCACGCCACGTTGTAACAGCTCCCCACTGGGCATGGTGAGTTCAGCTATACCACAGCCCTGCAGGGTGCAAGCCTCCACAGGCTTTGGCCTGGGAGACGGATCCTAAAGCTGAGGCTATCCCTAGACAAACAGTAAGGCCAGAGCAGAAGGGAAGACCGAGGTAGAGCTCGGTGACTTCCCTAAGGCAACTACAGGGTTGTATCAAAGCTACACAGAGAATCTCCCATCCAAGTCCTCCCCAGCCGAGTGGGGACAGCAGCATTACTCTGCAGCGGCCACTTCCACAGGAATTGTCTTTGAGAGCATGCACCATAAAGAACCCAAGAAGTATGCAAGGCCTTAGTTGTCTGTGTTTCTCATCGTAGAAGCCACAGCACCAAGTGTTTGGTTTGAGGTGACAGGATATAGATGAGGCTGAGTGCTGTCCGTTCATTTGATTTGTTGCCATTGTAAGAGTGGAGCCTGCTTGTAGAATGAGTGGCATTGTCAGGGCCCTCAGGCCTTCAGCCTCTGGGCGAGCCTTTGCAATCACTTTCCTTGCCCAGAACAGTGGTCACATCTCTTCTTGCTGCTTCTCCACACTCAGCTTTGTGTGAGGCCTTCCCATGTGTTTTCAGAGGAGCCTGCCACCCTGCTCTGGCTGGACCGGTCTCTACACTTTTCAAGGTTTTTTTTTTTCTTTCCAAGTTACCCCTATCCAGGAGACACATGCCCTTCTGCTTCTCAGATGAGCCTCTTGTATTGTTTCTTTTTCAAACAGGGTCTCCCTATATAGCCCAGGTTGGCCTCGCACTCATTTATATCCCTAATCCAAGCTAACCAGGCCAGCACGATGGGCCTGAGCCTGTGGTCCTCTCAAGCTGGCAGCTGAGGTCACAGAGGTACACAACTGTGCCTAGAGGGGACGAGCTCTTGGTACAGGGACTCCACTCATTATTATGTTTTTATGATCAGTTAGCTGACTATTTGAATTACAGGGTGAAAACAAAAACTGTATTTTGAAGGAAAGATAATTTCATTAGGATTTTGAGCTGTAATAGTTTCCGAACTAGAATACTATATTTGAGTCTGAGTTTCTTGGTGGCCAAGGAAAAAATAAAAATGTACTCAGTTACATCATTCTTGTCGAAATAGCCCTTTCTCCTTTTAGCTTTAAGTCCAAAACTTATTGTTGTCATACAAGGAATCCTTGCTGTTATAACTGCACTTTCAAACACAATTCATCATTCTCAAAATGCGAAGAGCAAAAACTTCATACTGGTTTGGGGCTGGGAGGTGTTGATTCTTCATTTCAGTAGACTACTGTCTTAGGTTTCTATTCCTTTGATAAAAATACCATGACCAGCCTGGCATAGTGGCACACATCTTTAATCCCAGCACTTGGGAGGCAGAGGCAGGCAGATCTCTGTGAGTTCGAGGCCAGCCTGGTCTACAAAGCAAGTCCAGGATAGCCAGGGCCCACCATGACCAACAACAATTTGGGGAGGAAAGGGTATATTTCAGATAACAACTCTCAGGCCATAGTCTTTCACTGGGGGAGTCATGGTAGGAACTGAAGACGGAGCCTGGAGCAGGAACTGCAGCAGAGACCATAGAAGAAGGATGCTTACCGGCTTCCTCCTCATGGCTTGCTCATCCTGCGTTTTATCTTCTTTTATTTTATTTAAATTTTTGAGTTTTTACTTTTTTCCCTCTCTTATTGAGAATAGATTATTTTTTCCTCACATAACATTTCCTGATTACAATTTTCCCTCCCTCTAATCCTCCAAGATCCTCTCCACTTTGCCTCCCATCTGGATCTGTTAATTTTCTGTCACTCATAGAAAGAACAGGTTTCTAAGAGATAATAATAAAATATATTAACAATCATCAGTTAAGAAAATGCCCTATAGATTTACCTACAGGCAGTCTGGTGGAGGCATTTTCTTACTGGATGACTCTAGTTTGTGTCAAGTTGCTAAAAATCAAACAAAAACAGTAATAAAAACAACAAACAGAATTAACCAGCACAACTGTGGTAACCGGTATAATGGAGCAAGAGCTAGAAGTATACCACAGTGTACCAGAGCTACCATGGTTGCCAGCCTGCCCTGCTCTAAACTGTAGTGTTCCATAGCTGTTGTGAGTGCCAGCAGGCCTGCTCTAAACCATAGTGTGCCATAGGTGCTGTGGGTGCCAGCAGGCCCCGCTCTAAACTGTAATGTGTCATAGCTGCTGTGGGTACCAGCGGGCCCTGCTCTAAACCATAGTGTGCCATCACTGCTGTGGGTGCTAGCAGGCCCTGCTCTAAACCATAGTGTGCCATCACTGCTGTGGGTGCCAGCCGGCCTGCTCTAAGTGCTTTACAACTTGCTGTAAGCAGAGACCCCTATTTTGCCTGTATTTTGCAGTGAAAAAAAGTGGACAGGAACCAGGAAGTTCAGAAACACCTCTATAGTCATGTGGCTGCTCAGATCAGCAGAGTCAGGCAGCCAGCGGGAAGATGCAAAATAGACCAGATGCAACATCAGCAACATTTTAGCATCAGACAAATCAAACCCAAGATAACCAGATAATCAAAGTTGCATAATTAAAAACCCCTTTAAAATAATCAATTTGTAACAAAGATGGGCAACCCCCAGCCTCCAGTGGATCCCAGCCCTGTTCTCCATCTGTTGACTACTTGCTGACTGCACAGTTCAGTTCTTCTGTAAAAGGAGGTGTGTCAGGTAGAGCCCCCTTAGGCCCCCACTATGTACTCAGGAGCAAGGCGGCCTCATTCTCTGACCATGGGCAATAACAACAGAGCTCAGCTCTCTTCTGTCAGAGTCAGAGGTGACAGTGGTCCCAGAATGGTATGTGGTACCACACTGCTTGCTTCTGGGCTTTGTTGCCCCTGGGGTCATACATGGGCTCCATGATGGCATTTGTGTCACCCAGGTTTTGTGGCTCAGTTCTGTGCTCCTGTGTCTGTTAGAAGGCCTGATCAGGAAGACTTAAACAGCATGTGCTCTCTGTGGTTACCCACCAGCCTCTGGGCTGGAAGCCATGAAGCCAGGTCCTGGCAGGCGGTGTTCTGGGTATGGCTGCACAGGTGGCTTGAGGGTGGAGATGCGTGTTTGACAGGTCCTCTTTCCTCTTCCCTCAGTTCGAAGCCGGACCCTACGGTTGCATCCTGCTCACCTTGTCTGCCATCCTGTCCAGGTCCCCGGAGCTGTGAGTATCTGCTCTCATCCCAGGGTAGGGGCTGTCTGTCTTGTTCCCTGGACAGCACTTGATGAAGCTACAAGGAGGGAAAGCTGGCTGGCGTGGGGGAAGAGTGCTCACAGTGTATATACACATCTTCCTGGGTTGCCTTCTCTGTGGCCTTCCCCTATGTGCAGGGGTGACCCCCTCCCTCCCTCCCTCAAAGAACTTGTATGAAGCTGCTGTACTTACTTGCAGCCTTGAGCACTCAGTGAGATCCTCCTGATATGTGTGCAGGGGGTGGATAATGGGGACAGAGACCTGGGCATGGCCATTAGGGAGCCCAGCAGATTAATAGCACATGAATTTTCTGTGAAGCACAATTGATCGATTCACCATTCCTTCCAAGCACAGATGGGTCTAGGGTATAGAGCTCATGGGAGGGAGTATGCTTAGGGGTACTTGGTAAGGGAGATTTGAGAAATCGCACTTAGCAGGTTTGGGGAAAGGCCTGAGCCTGGCTTGCCCTGGCAGAAAGAGCATTTGTTCCTTTGTCGATGTCAGCTGGGCTGGTGGCCTAGTGCTGTCTCCCTGGCTCTGCTGTAGGTGGGAGGAGGCATAGGGCTTTGCAGCCTCGTGCACTGGCCCTCCTGCTGCTTGCCGATGCTGACCTTATTAAACCGGGGTGTGCACAGCACTTTCTAATGGCGTTTTACTTCTAATCCTGCCATAATGATATGATTCATTCCTGGTATGGGCTCACGTGCATGGAGACCATAAGCCTTTCTAACTTCTCCCAGGCTGGCCTTGCTAATCCCTGGACGGTGGGAGGGCTGGATGGGGGGTGGGGAGCTTTGAGCCTCACTGAAGGGGAGCTGTGCTCTTGAGGACTAAGTAGTTCTAATTTCAGCTTCCCCATCTGTGCAAGAGCTTCTGGCCCAGGGTTCAGGTTATCTTGCCTAAGGGTGTGCTGACTTTTGCACTCTTTGGAGCAGCCTATAGTGAGTGGGCACCCTGGCCACATGCAAACTCCTGCCTGTAGCCTTGTCCTTCCAGAAGGGACTCAGGGCACCACGTCTAAGTGATCTTCTCATTGGACATAGCTTGAGAGTTATTGCCACCTCTTAGTGACCCATCTGACTTGGAGTGGATGGGGCAGTCCCCATCCTGCCTGGGTCATTTGTGAGCATTCATTAGGGTGGAGATAGCAGTTATAGTCCTGGCAACACGTGGATGTTCATCTGCATAAACACATGCACGTGTACACACACACACACACACACACACACACACACACACACACACACGTGCACACACACATATGGGCACAAAAACACATAGACATGGACTTAGGCACACACAGGTATCAAACACGTATGTAGCATGGACACAGAGGCACAGTCCACCTCACTCCAGGGCCTCTGGGTAGCTTTCTTGAGCCCTGTAGGCAAGTGTCTTGAGACTCCTAAGGCAGGATAGTCTAGGGCAGGCCTCTTTCTTCCCCAGGAGCTGACCAGAGACCTGCTCTGGATTGGGTTTGCCTTACGCCAGTGGTCTCTCTTCACCTTTCCGTAGAGGCCAGAGTAGAGAACAGCCTCATGTATAGCGATAACAGTGGTGACCAGCATCGTATACAGCTTCAGTGTGCCCAACCCTTTGCCTTGACAGTCACACTGGAGCACATGGCGATGTCTACCCTGCCACGCTGGGTGGGTCGTTGTGGTCACTGTGGCTTTAGGAGGTGAACGGTTTGCCTAGGCTCCACGTCAAGGCAAGCTGGCAGCCAGCTACCCAGCAGCCTGGCCCCACCCAGCATTTTTGCTTTGCTGCATACAAAGGTGAATTTGGGTGATAGACAGACTTGGGGTCAGGCCTGGTTGATTGCTCCTCTGTGCTGCACTTTCTTCCCCTAAGACCTGGAGAGTTGGAGGCCACTCATCCCTCATGGTTTGCCCCATCATTCCTCCACAGGAAGCCCCTGGATCACAGGTAGGGCAAGGTCACATCTGCTTCCATGATCCTACCTTGGGCAACTCTCTGGAAACAGGACATATGGGCTGTGCTTCTGCTGCATGCTAGCCTCCAGCAATCCTTTTCCCTCCCTCCTTTAGTCTTGTCTTAATGCCCGTGAGGCCTCAGTATATATAACCTCAGGATGTCCTGGTGTTCAAAATGCTCGTCCTTGCCATGCACTTCCTGCCCAAACCTAAGCACCATGGAGCCGGAGATAGGCCCAGTGGGAGAGCCACTCCATGGCCCGGGATGTCCAGCGGGAAGTGAACTTGAGGTAATAGCAATTACTTCTGATCTCTTCAAATATATTGAGAACCAGGGCAGATCTGTGTAGCCAGGGTGGCATCTGCATATACCCTCAGAAGGCTGTTTGAGATGGGAACATCCTAGCAGCACCAGCCTTGTCTGCCACACACAGGAGCTTTCTTCAGAGGAAAGATGGGGCAGCAGTGAGGGCAAGGGCAGCCTGGGCAGTCCCAACGCTGCCCCGATTCTGAGAGTGATGTTGAAATGACCCCAGCCCCCAGCTCCCAGCTTTGTGGGGACAGCTCTGCTGACGACTGGCTCCTGCTGGGCTATTGGACTGGGAAAACCAACTTCCCTTCTACCGCCTTGGGGGGGTCGGCAACCCTCAAAGGCCTTTCTTCATAGACATCTGGACACAGAGGTACAGATGTCTCCCTGCTCAGGCAGCTGTTGGCCTGTTGGTGAAACACTCAGTGCAAACCCTTAACAGCTTTATTGTAGATCAGGGGCATTTGTATCCACCTCCTCTCAGCAGCCCACAGCTCTGGCTGGCCAGTGTCTTCAGGGGCTAGGATAGTGTCTTTTAAACTCTCATTGAAATGAAACTAAATCCAATTTTATTTTTTTAAAAAAACTACCCTACTTCAACAAAAGAAAACAAAAAGGAAGGAAAAAAGCCATTTCAAAGCTCACAGTGTAAAGCAGAAGCAATCAGGTGACTGGTGAGTGTGGAAGTGATAGGGAGGACAAGTCCCCTGCCTACCCCTCTTCAGTGGCTGGCATGGCTCTTCCTTGGAGAGGTCCCAGCTCTGCTTTAAATAAAACGTAACCAGCAGATGATGGCCAAGGGCCTTCCTGTTCTGGGTTCTGCGTCAGCTTTGGAGAATCCTTTGATGCTGTTTCTGGTCTGTTACCACTTTGGGTGGAGTTGGAAACAGGTTGCAGGAGCCTAGAGTGTCTATTACCAAATGCTGCATAGCCATGAGAGGGCTGGGCTGGGGAGGCCTCCCTAGTTCATTCCATGTGCATGTGTGTGCGTGTATGTATGTGTGTATGTGTGTGCGCATGTGTGTGCATGTCCATGTGTGTGTGTGTGCATGTGCATATGTGTGTGCACATGTGTGTGCGTGTGTGTGCATGTCCATGTGTGTGTGCATGTGTGTATGTGTGTGTGCCTATGTGTGTGTGTACGTGTGTGCATGTGTGTGCTTGTGTGTGCATGTGCGTGTGTGTGTGTGTGTGTTGTGTGGGTATTGAGGTGGATGTTGCTGTTCTGAGACTGTGCATAGGATAACATCGACATGTGTGATGTGAATGTGTGACAGAAGGGGCACACACTCTCCAATTCCTGGCAGGGTTCTCTCCAGCCCAGAGGCTGCCCTTGTATCACCCAGAAGTCATTTTCAGGTAGAGTAGAACTAATGTGGATGCTGTGGGCAGATGCAAACCCAGCATACCCACCCAGCTGCTCCTATGAGCAGGCAGAAGCAGGCCTTTGAGCTTTGCTTCCCCCAGTGAGGAGGAAGGGGCTTGTGTAGGCTGCATATCTTAAGATGTGCAGTTTCTTACAGTAACACCCATGTTACATTTCACGCTTGCCTGGCTTCTACACACTGAGCCTGTGGCTAGAGATTTCCCCAGGGAACTCTTGCAACCCCCCAGGGTTGCTCAGAGAACTACAGCCAGGCACTCTCCAAATCAGGCATGGGTGACCCAGGGCTGGAGGTGGGGAGGGGAGAAGGGTGCAGTGGGAAGCACAGCCTGGCTCACAGTGGGGCAATGCCTGTCAGTGGCAAGAGGTCATGCCAGCAGCCGGAAAAAGAATTTTTTTTTTTTTAATACAGTGGACCATCAGTATTTATAACCGCAGTGCCTTTGGCAGATGACAGGTAATCATGAAAGTCCAAAAACACAATGTTGGGCAGCACAATGTTGGCCCAGGCATGGAGGCTCAGGGCCCAGCCACACTGCATCCCACCATGTGACTCTTGCCCTCAAAACTCTTGAGATTAGAAACAACAATGGCAGCAGGACAGTCCCTTTCCTTGAGAAAATAGCCCTGAAATGAAAGTCAGCTACAAATGCTGGCTAGAAGAAAGTGACAGAAGGTCAGTCCAGCCAGCAGAAGCCAAAGCTTAACTCGTTCATGTAAAAGCCTGGCTGGAAGAGAAAGACATCTGGGAGTAAATGCTGACTTTGGGCTTTGGGTCTGTCCTCTGCATCCCATCCCTGACTTATATCCCAGCTGTGTTGTCAAGAAGAACCAGACTCCCATGCCTGACATCATTGTGCCCAGCCCTGGGTGTTCCCAGCATAGAGAGTGTGAAACCTGGGGTGCCCCCAGGAAGACAGTTATAAACCAGAGGTTCACTTCACTGGCTAGGGATGGGATGCTTTGGCTCTAGTCAGGGAGTAGAGACACGGGGAACATTGACTAATAGGACAAGAGCCAGCATCAGTTTGGGGATAGCCCCATATGCTCCTCTTAGAAACAGCTAATGGCAAGCACACAATTAGCCCAGTGGCAGACTCCCAGAGTCGGGAACTGGGAGGCCAAAGACATATGCAGTGAACCTAAGGGCTGCGAAGCTCTTGTTGGGAACCTGCTGTCCCTACACATGTGTGGCTCTGATCACAAAGTAGGCGCAGTGCTTGGCGGGCAGCACCCTCCGACTTCCTAAGCTTTCTTAGTTCTGGATAATGAGAAGTCACAGACCAGGAGCCCTAACTCTCGCCAAATCTCTGTTCCAAGAATATTTACATTACCTTTCATAACAGTGGCAAAAGTACAGCTATGAAGAAACAACGAAAATACGTTTATGGTTGGAGGTCACCACAGTGTTCGGAACGGTATTAAAGGGTTGCAGCTTTAGGGAGGTTTGAGAACCATTGCTCTACAGGCTGGTCCACTGCTTGATCTTACAGAGACGTTTTCTCAATTGAGGTTTCCTCCTCTCAGATGACTATAGTTTTTGTCAAGTTGGCATAAATTTATCCAGCAGACTGTGTGGTCTGGAGGCAATTTAGCCAGAAGTTGAGGAAAGATTGAGAGGGCCCTTGCTGCTGCTTTGGGCTTTTGTGATCTTGGAGCAGCCTAAGGAACAGACCATAGGCCCACTTCTCAGGGGTCTTTGAGAAGTGAAGGCTAAGGTAGTGTTACAGCTGACAGTGTCACTTGCCTCATACCGTCCAGCTTAATAGGCTGTACATAGTCTTTCTTTTCTGGGGGATGGGTGACAAGTGCTACTCAGGTGTGCCTCATGACTTAGAAGGAGTGGAAAGCAAGGTTCCAGCTAGGCCCGCACCAGCCCAGGAGCTTGGCGGCTTTCTGTACTTCCAGCTTCAGATGCTAGGCTGCAGAGATGGTAGATTTAGCTGGGGAGTGCCCTCTGGGGCTAGCTGTGGGCTAGCTTTGCCAATGGGCACTGTGTCTGAGGGTGCATGAGAGGGGCCTACTCTCCATGGCCCAAGACACTGTGTGGTTGATAGCTGAATGGAAGGCCCTCCTGACCCTTGGGCCCATGTATATGTTTTAGTTCTCCCTACTTCTCCCATTGAGGATTCGGGTATCCAGATGAAGAGGCCAGGCCTCAGTAGGAGGAGAGGCAGGTGACATAGTCATCCTTCCAGAAGGGCAGCCTGGACCAAGGGTAGGCTGCTTCGTTATCCCCTCCTTGGTCCACCACCTGGGAGCTAGAGATTGGAAGCTGTCCTCCGGGCCTCCTTTGCTCACAGCTTCTCCCATCTCAGTTACTTGCTGCGCATCTGCAGGGGCTTGAGCCCAGTTTTAAGCACCGAGGAACCCAACAGGGCATTGCCTGGTCCTAAAATCCCTTGTTGCTTAGAGGGGCAAAGCAGTCGTCTGAGACCAGCCAAGCCTTGGAGTTGGGAAAGGAGGAGAGGAGAGATGGGGTACTTCTGTCCCCGAGGTAAAGAAGGGCTGGCTCTCTTTATGGAGGAAGGGAAACTTAGCAGGATTAGCAAATAGGGCTTGTCAGATAGAAAAACCAGCGGCTGGGGTGGGGGGGGGGGGCCTGGCTGAGAGGAATAGCACCAGAACCAGGAGAGACTGAGTCATGAGGTACAGGCAGCTTTAGGGGCACTCTGGGCAGTAGTGAGGGCCATGGGTTCCTTGGGTGGTACTCCAGTGAGTGAGTGAGCAGTGAAGGCCATGAATTCCTTAGGGGGTATTCTGAGCCGCGGTGAAAGGCATGGCTTCCTCCTGGACTTCCTTTATCTTCCCCAGGCAGGCCCTTTTTCACTCCACAGAGATTGCTTACTCCGTGCATTCTCTTCCTCTCAGTGCCTGGGGATGGGAAGGACCTAGCCCTCCTGCTAAGGTGCTCTCGCAGTATGCAAGGCCTATCCATGGTCTGGTTTAACAGTACTGTAGGGTAGCTCTTGTTACCCCCAGGGGACCACAACACAAGTGGAAGAAGAGGCCTTACCTCCAAGTATCTGACTATTGTCCCGCTCCTCTGGGCCTCCCTGTAAAAACCATTTCCCCAGATCCTTGGTAGATGTCCTCAGCTACATCCCAACCCTTTGGAGGCCTAGGCTTACCATTGGCCCTTGCCTGTGACATGCATGGTGGAGGTTGCAGGAATCGTGACCTCTCCGTCATTGTTTTCCTGTTTTTAATTATTGTGATTGTAGGAAAAAGGAAGTGACATTTACCACATGCCAGAGGCTTTATATAGTTTATCTCACTCTGTTCTCACAGTAACCCACAATAGGAGGCATCACCATACTCATATGGCCTTTAGGGAAACAGACTGCCCAAAAGGGACAAAGTTTAAATGGATGTGTTTGGCCTCGAACCTAGGCCTCACCGACTCAGAGCCCAGATTCCCTCAGTTGTATGACAGCTGCCCTTCCCACTGCAGAAACTCACTTCCTCGAAGGAGACTGGAGGTGCAGAAGTATAGCCATGGGAAGGTGCCATAGGAGCTCACCAGGGGGACCTGGTTCTACAGAGCCCAAGTACCAGTGGGTAGGGAAAAAAAAAAAGGGGGTGGCTGCTTTCTGTTTATACAAGGCTTTCAACGATCAGAGTCAGAGACCAAACACCCTTGTTCCCATCCCAGAAGTTCCCAGAGACCACGAGCGTTTCCCTGGTCTCTTGTTCCATCACTGAGGACTCAGGCTGTAAGGGAGGCTGAGCTGGCCACCAGCCTGCCTTGTTTAGGTAGCTGGTGTGACTATAAAATGGGGCCATGTTTCTAGGCTACACAAGCCTCTTATTTCCCCTTCTATGTAGAAGTTTCTGTGCCAAACACCATCTTCACATGGGAGGCCTTTGGGTGAAGGGACCAGCTGCCTGGAGCCAGGGTTGGTGGGACTTGGGGAGGGCTTCACGGGTTTGGCCTGCCTGGAGCTGCCTGGCCAGGCTAATGCCTGGCTGTATGTCAGGCCACATTGAGAACACTGGCCCTGCTCACGGTGTGACCACACAACAAAAAACAGTCTTTTCCTGGGACTTCAGCTTCCCCATCAGTGAGAGGCGAGGGTTTTGCCCTCCTGGCCTGCCTCCCAAAGCATTTGAGGGAATGCATTTGGAAGGATTTGCAACTGGGACGTGAAGCCCCTGTCTTGTCAGCTTGTTCCATGGTAGAAGCATTAGCTGTCATGACATGTGTGACAAAGGGCAGAGATCTGGAAATGGCTTCAGGCCCTGAATCCTGCATGATACCCATCACTAGCTTGGACCAGTCCTCCTCCAGCGTTTTCTGTCTGCCAAATACTGAGTCCCGGGGCTCTTGTAGCCCTCAAGTTCTCTATTCCTTGGCACTGCACAGTGGTTCAGGGTCCTTCAGATGGTGAGATGATTTGTGGAGCTTGGTCCTTGCTGGCCTCTCAAGAAGGGCTCTGTGATGCCTCTTGTCACTAGGTGGCCCAGGTACCCACAGGTCAGGTCCCTTGGTCCTGGCCCGTTACTCCGAGATGTTGAGGGGTTGTGAGCAGGGCTTCTGGTGCTGAGTCCTGTAGAAGCTACGTAACTTCTGTAATGTAGGCTTTCACACAGATTTTGTTGAAAGAGATCTTTAAGTCTACACTGGAGGGCCTGTTCTAGTAGCCTAGGCTGGTGCTAACAAGGTCTGGAACTTGGATATAGAGCCTTACTCTTCTTATAAGCCTGTGTGATGGTGGAAGGCAGTGAGGACCCACCCTACAGGCTGAATTTTAATAGGAGCACCCACTTAAAGACCTTCACTTTTCCTAAGTACATGTTCAGGGTTGGTTGGGGCTTCAGTGTGTGTGTGTGTGTGTGTGTGTGTGTGTGTGTTTGTGTTTGTGTTACTATACTGAGGATTGTACTAAGAGCCTCACATTTGCTGGCCAAATGCAAATGTTCTAACAATGAGCTAAACAATCCTTTTTCCATTTTAAATTTTGAAACAGTCTTGCTCTAGCCGGGCTGACCTTGGGCATAGCTTTTCTTTTCTCTCTTTTTAAAAAATTGGCTTGTTTGCCTTTTGAGATGGGATTTCTCTTTGTAGTCCTAGAACTCTCTTTGTAGACCAGGCTGGCCTCCAACTTAGAGAGCTGCCTGCCTCTGCAGGGGTGCTAGTATTTAAAGGTGTGTGCCACCACAGGACTTCCACCCCTCCTCCCTCAGCCCCTGAGTACCTGCAATTATAAGCAGGTTTGTTTCTTCAGGCTGGGTTCAACATATGGATTTGGGGAGACAATTCTGCCTAAGACCATTTTGCTCCAGAGTGGAGATTGGGACCCAGGGAAGAAAGGGTTTGCAATTACTGCACAACAGGCCGGAGCTAGAACTCAGGGCTGGGTTAGGCTTCTATGTAAACCGGTCTCTTGTATAGCCAAAGCAGAGGAGGACGGCCTCTGCCCCAGGACTCCTCACACGTACAACTCCCCAGGGGGAGGACTGACGGTTGCCATTTGCCAAAGTTGTAAATCTTTTAAGCCATAAGCTGCTTCTTGGCGTCTCCCGAGTGCCCTAATGTGAAATACACATGTCCCTCCCTTTTAAGATCCAAGCAACTCCTGAATTTCCCATCGTGTTTGCACCTAAGGATGCAATTACCATTTCCTCCCATTGTCCGTTCCGCTAGTCCCTCTTCTCCCAGCTGACGCAGGCTTTCGAGCCTGCTGGGTGAACACGTGGCCGAGAGCTTATGAAGATCAGACTGCTTCTGAAAGCCACAGGTGGCTGGTGGCCAGCGATGCTTATCAGTGCCCCCAGGACTGCTTTGAGGTTATTTTCTTCTCATCAGAAGACGTTGTATATGCCACAGGGAATATTTCCATCAATTCTTCAGCCTTGGCTAGCACCAACCCAGCACTGTGCTTGCCATGAGTCACCCCTTGCTGGCTCTCTCCCAGGCATGCTGGTCTGCTTCTGGTGGGCGAGCCCTACAGGCCTTCCCAGAGGACCCTGGGCCTTTGTGGTTCTTTACAGGCCTTTGTGATGTTACCCGAAGCCCATCTCCCCAAGCACCACTTTCCTATTTGACCATCAATTAAAAACCACCATCCACCCACCCACCTACCCACCAATACACACACACACAAACACACACACACACACACACACACGCGCGCACACACACACACACACACACACACACACACACACACACACACACACACACTCAGTTTCCTGGCAAGGATGATAGAGTTTGAGTTTCTGAGGTTACCTGGGAAGGGAAGAGGGCCGGAGTATATGTTTTGGGCTTGTGAGTATGTGGGGACCTTGGACTTAGAGCATCCATTGAGACCAGGTTCTCCTTGCCTTCCACTAAAAGGAAAAAACAAGTGTTCAGTCACTGAGCCCCTGCTATCCTTGGCCCCAGCTCAGTGCTTCTCCTGGGGTGTGGATGTAGGAAGCAGACCAAGCCCTGGCATGGTACCAGGTGGGTACTATGTATTAAGAACTGTGTGATGCCAGAGAGGCCTAGGAGCCAGGCTCTCACCTCACCTGCTCCCAGTGCCCTACCTGCCTGAGCTTTCTTTCCACATCTTATAGATCTTCCAGATCTTACAGATCAGGAAAGAAGGACTTAATCCTTCCTTCCTGGGGGCCTCTTCCTGTGTGTGGTCAGTGGCCACAGCTGCTTTTCTATGTGCTGGCCAAACAGTTCTAGGGTGCATAATATTGATGCTTCCAGATGGATTTACTTTAGGATGTCTGAAGGACCAGAATCCTAATGATATGATTGTGGCACTGACAAGGAGGGCTTTGAGAGTGTGCACGGAGACTTCTTGCTTCCTCGTGGCCAACTCTCAACCCTCATGGGTGGGGACCCCTGCCAACATGGGTACCTTGAGCTTTTCTGTCCCCACTATGTATGCCCATTTCTTCTAGTTTGCAATTTTTTGTTTGGTTTTGTTTGCAAAGAGGCTCTTCCTTCTGTGCTGATTGAGGTTCTATCCGAAGGATGGAGCCACATAGGCAACAGGAAGTGGGTCCCAAGGCCTTGGACACTAGCTTCCAGGGTTTCCCACCATCCCATTATCCATGAGCAGAGTACCTTGGTGAGGTACTCTTTGCTGTTTCTTTGCATGGTTTCAGGGAATATTGGGAGGCAAAAGTTGTGCTCAGGTGGCATGGCTGTTGTCAAGGTCTCAAGGATGCTTTTTATGGTAGGCTGACTTCTATTGTCAGTAACACCATACCATAGAAGTCAGTTTTAAATGAGAAATGTATATTCTGGCTTATGGGGGTCCAAGGTTCAGGGTCTGTATCTTATGATGATAATATTTCTGACAGTCCTGAGGAGGGACAGGCACCACACAAAAGCAAAGGGGGTGCATATATGCCTCCTCTTCCACCTTCCTTCCCCACTGGCTCCCTCTCTTTCCTCTTTTCTTTTCTCTTCTCTCCCCTCCCCTCGATGTCTCTTCTGATCAGGCTATCAGGATTCAACTATAGTGACATCATCCTAAAGACCTTACTTTATCCTAGTCTAACTCTAAAGGCCTCAACTCTAAACACCATAGCTATTAAGATTCTACCTTCGTGGTCTGGGGAGATGGTTCAGTTGGCAAAGTACTTACCACTCAAGTATTAGGACCTGAGTTCAGATCCCCAACACTCACGTAAAAAAGCTAGGTGTGCCTGTGAAAGCTTGTGGTCCCAGTATCAAGGAGTGGGGACAGGAGGATCCCTGGAGTTCACTGGCCAGCCAGTCTGGTCAAACTGAGAGCCCTAGGTTCAGTGAGAGACCCTGTCTAAAAAATGAAATCAGTGTCAGCCAGGCACATATAGCTAACAGTAACTAGACTTAGTGGGCTATCAAAAAAAAAAAAAAAAAGCTACAAAGTTGGAAAGGGTATGATTTGGAGATCTGGGAGGAGCTAATATAAACTAAAGGAGCATAGATATCATATTTTATGGTATGTGCATATGAAAAAATGTTTAAAAAGATAAGGTAGAGACTGTTGAGATGGCTCAGTGGGAAAGAGCACTTGCCACCAAGTCTAGTGCCCTGAGTTCAATCCCTGGAACCAACTATTGTTGGCCAAAAGTAGTCCTCTGATTTGCTATGACAAGTGCATGCCTGTGCATGTATGTGTGTGTACATATGTGCACACATAATAAACACACCAACAATAATGTATAGATTTATAGAGGAGGACATCTGACATTAGCCTGTGCCCTTCACAAGTACACATACATGCACACAACTTTTTATACTCTTATTACCTCAGAATGGGATTTATATTTTAGCATATGAACCCCTAAGAGTCATCCTTCAGCCATATTGAAACCACAGCAGAGCCATTTAGAGTCTGTTCTGGCCAGTTCCTCCTGTTTTAACAGACTAGCCTGACAGAGGCCCAGAGAGTAGGGGCAGACACCCCATCCTCACCATTAGTACTGGTAGTTGTGGTGTGAATTTTGGACATTGGACTCCTAGCCCAAGGATCTTTTATATTCCACTCACCAGATTTTGGTGTGGCCAAAATTATGTGGCCATTTTGTGTCACCACCTCCACAGAGGGGTCTCAGCAAATCTGGAATCCACCGCCCAGGCCCAGTGAGAGCACCCCGCTTCTCAGTCAGGAGCACACATGCTAATGCCCCTCTCTTTTGTGCTTTCTAGTGTCCGCCAGGACTTCGATGTCCCCACCAGTCATCTCATTGGAGCTCACGGATACTGCACACAGGTCAGGAGGCAATGGGACCCACAGAGGGGAAGCCAGGTAGCCCTCCTCCTTCCTGAGTTGCTTTATTTGATCTTCATTGGATCAAACACCCTCCAAGCAGCTATAGTGAGGCCGCTTCTTCTGGCCTTCACTGTCATGGAGTCCTGGAAGAAAGCTCGTTTGCTTTTCACACTTGGTGTGCCTTCTACATGCTGGTTGGTATTCTTGGGGCCACAGGGATACAGAAGAGGTGGAACATAGATCTGCTTAAGTGCTGAACTGCCCAGAGTCCCCAGCACAGCTGGTAATCCTGGGGAGGAGCATACATTGGCTACACTTGCAGAGGGCATTGCCTTCGCAACCATTCTTCCCTCTGTATCTTAACAACAACAACAACAACACCCCATTAGGGACCCGAGGAGCACTGCCCTTACTTGTCATTCATACTCCCTGTCAGGTAGTGCCACTAAAGACACCTGTTCAGGAACCTGTCTAATCTGCATCAAGACAGCTTCCATGCACATCTTTCTTAGCACACCCAGGCCTCTGACAATGGCGACGTGGGTCATACTGATATGTTGCCCTCTGTGTATGCAGAAGCCAGAACTCATTGATCCAGCTGGGGAGCCAGTTACTCTGGGCTTTTGACTCATTTGTGCCTATCCCTGGAAAACCTACCCTGGTCCCGTGCAAGGGCAATAGACACCCACAGAGGGGTGTGGGGTTGCCTTCTGCCCCTCCCTGCAAGAAGGACATGGAGAATGTCCACTCTTTTGGATGCCTGGTGGCCTTGCATCTTGGTCCCTTTTTACCCCAAGGGAGCTTTCTCTTATGAAGGATAGAGAATAGAGCTGCCTAGGAAGGGGGCAGGAATCCGACTGGGGGTAGAGGAGGCTAGACCAGCATCATCGTGAGCTGGGCTCAAGCCTATTCTCTGCTGCACTCACAAGTTGAGGCATCTTCCTCCCTTCCTGAGCTCCAGTGTCCTCCCCTGTGGGAGAGGCACTGGGCCCAGTCCATGGCTGCTTAGCTTTCCTTGGCACAGCAATCCCTGTGGGTCATGTGGAAAGCAGGCTCTGGCTCAGGGTGAGCTAGGAAATTTCTTCTTTCTTTTTCTTTTCTTCTTTCTTTTTTTTTTTTCTTTTGAGACTGTGTCTTGCTGTGCAACCCAGGCTGGGCTTGCATTTCAGATCCTCCAGTCTCAGCCTCCTTAGTATAGTGCTGAGATTACAGCCATGGACCTCCTCACCCCAGCCCCATGGAGCCTGAATTTCTAAAAGTTTCCCCCAGGAGGAAGTGATCCAGGGCACACACTTTGAATAGCAATGGCCTAGATGGTGGCTAAGCCTTGCAAGTGCAAGATTTTCTTTCACTGCCCATAGATGCATGGTGCTCCTTCTAGCTCAAGAACACTTTCTGCTGGGAGGGATGTTTTGACCACTTCCCAGATGGAAGGGGGTGGGGGCTTTATTCTTATCGAAGATAGAAAAACTTTCCTCCTTAAAAAAAAAAGGAGTGTGTGTTTCTTAGTAGCCTCTGGCCTGACGTACAGCATCTCAGTGCAGTTATTTCCTTTGAATTCTTTTATTGTTTCCTCTGAAGGACACAATGAGGCCCTTCACTGTCTCCTTCATGGGGACCCCTTGGTGGCCATCAGTGGAAGCCTGTTACTAGGGCAGGGGTGTTAATATCAATGGAAGGCTTACTTACCTGAAACATCAATTTCACAGGGGAAAACAGTTCAGTGAACTCTGCTCCATAGGGCCTAAGTTGGGTGGGGGTGGCACAGCCATTCCTGTGGGCTAGGAGACGGCTGTGGTGTGCTGGCTTGCCTCACAAGCAATGCCAGCCCCACTGGGGGATGGTACCACAGAGAGACTGAGTGCTTGTCTGAATGCTAGGGGTGGATTAATCAGAGTCCTTCCCCAAAGAGTCCTTGGAAGCTCTCACCTTTCTGCTGGAGTGTTTGCCTAAGCAGGATGGCTGTCAGGGTAGCGAGGGTGGCACAGACGCCTTATTCAGCAGATGTGAGTGAAGGTTCGGCTCAGTCACTTTCTGGCTAGGTGGCGAGGACATGTCCTTCCTCATCTGTCACACTCAGTTTCTGTATTCCTAACCAGTGGTGGGACGTGGGGGTGTCCAGCCTCAGTGATCCACCGCAGTACAGCTGCCAGAGATGGATACTCCTGAAGCTGCCATGCCGCACTGAACACTGACTCCAGGTCTGATGAGGTTACAGATCTGCCTGGCTGGGTGGGTGGCATGAGCCACAGGTCCCCTGCATACCTAGTGTCTGAGGATAGCTCAACACCACCTTCTTGCTGCCCTCTCTGCCTCTGCTCTTGCCCCTGTCCTGCTTTGTTCCCATCTCCATGTGACCCTAGGAAGGCCAGGGGCACCTCCTTAGTGCTGTAATGTGCAGGGTTAGCTGGCTTCCTGGCCATGAGGTATGCTGGGTCCTGTGAGATGTCATTGTTGAGGGAAGCTGGGTGAAGGGTACACAGGAACTCTCTGGACTATTTTTGCGACTTCTATTGAGTCTAAAGTCATTTCAAACATTAAAACGCTTATTTGTAAAAACACCGTTTTTTCAGAAGTCTTCCAGAGGTCATTCTCCAGCAAAGCTGCTCTTGCTTGGTTATATGACCATCTGCCTTTGTGGGGCAGGGAACGCTCTGTGCACACATTTTTATAGCCACGGTCATGTCCTACGTTAAGTTTTAACCTCAGACACGTCCTTGACCTCCCTGGCTGGCCCAGAGCATGGAGCCGTGCCCGCCCCCCCCCCCCCGATACTAAGACATAGGACAGGCTCCTGTGTTCACTCAAGGAATGCTTACAGATAGATTGCTGAGTCCCTGGACGTGCTTTAATGGAAGATTTCCCCCATCAGAGCCTGTGGGAAAATCAAGCCTCTACTGTCTCCACTCCGCGTTCTATTTCTCGCCTTCCTCGCTTTCTTTCCTCCTCTACCCTTTTTCGCTTGTTCCCAGCCTCCCCTCTACCCTCCCAAGGCTGACTTCAGAGGTCTGACGCAGCTTCCCCTTCTCCCATCAACAGGAACTTGTCAATCTTCTCCTGACCGGGAAAGCGGTGTCCAATGTTTTCAATGATAGAGTGGAGCTAGACTCAGGCGATGGAAACATCATGCTCCTCCGGGGCATCGAGGCACGAAGCGACATCGGCTTCTTATCTCTCTTTGAGCACTACAATGTGTGCCAGGTACCTGAATGCACTCCGGAACCCAGCAGCCTTGATCCCTGGACCCACGCGATGGAAGGCCATGGAGGAGGGGAAGCTGGCCTCTGCTTCCCAGATCTGGCAGGAGTTCAGGTCCAGCCTGAGTGCAGAGCAGCCTAGAAGCTTGACTGTGCTGCCGATGCCACAGACGCTTCAGAACCAAACCAGCAGATTCTGGGTTCCAGGAAGGATAGCTGAAAGAGAACTCATGGGGCTCATCATGTGGCTGTATATCAGAGTGGCTGCATCTTGTGTAGGAACGTGTGTGTGTGTGTGTGTGTGTGTGTGTGTGTGTGTGTGTGTGTGTGTGTGTGTAGGTTATTGTCTTCATGAATATGTTTAGTGTGTTGAGGAAGAGCAGTCTCTGGAGGCAGGAGCTGGACGTCTTAGGCTTTGCACTACTTTCTTCGGGCTGCTCCAACAAAATGCTACAGACTGGGTTCTAGAAGCAACAGAGATGCTTTCCTTCACAGCCCTAGACCCTGATAGGCCAAGATCAAGGTGTAAGCTGGTTGTGCTCCCTCTGAAGGCCACAGGGAGAATCCTTTCACGCCTCCCCTGACTTGTGGCGTATTCCGGCAGTCCTTGAGTGCTCTTTGGCTTACAGATACGGCACTCCAGGCCGTGCCTCTCTTGTCATGTGGATGTTTGTTCCTTGTGTCTCTGTTTCTGGGGACCTCAGTTGGATTAAGGGCACACCACTCCAGTATGATCTCATCTTAACTAGTGGCTTGTGCAGCAACCCCAGTTCCAGATAAGGTCCTATTCCAGAGGCACACGGGGTTTACAGGTCCTTCGAGAGGACACAACTCAGCCCACACAGCTTCATTTGGCTTGTTTGCTGGGTGTGGTCCCTCTGCCTCTGTTCTTGCTGGGAAAGGCCCAGGCTTTAAGTGAAGCTTGTGGGGCACTGTGACTGTACTGTGTGTGGGCTGGCCAGGGGCGCTCTCCACGAGACCTGCTGCCTCAGCTGCTTTTAGACCTCCATAGAACCTCACTTAGTGGCTCCATATCGCCCACGGTTCTGTGGCTGTGGATATGGAGAGCACTGTCCTGAGGGCCAACAGGAGACTGCTGACACCACTTAGACACCAAGAGGGCATAGATGAGGCTTCATCACTGCCACAAACAGGAAGCACGGTCTTACTGTATGGACCCCTAGAGTGCCAATGGGGAGAGGACTTGGCAGAGTGGGAAGGGTCACACACTCCTTCCTGTGTGACCTCTTATTTAGGGATGCTATCCCTTGCTTGTAGACCATGTGATGTGCCTCTTCCTGATCCCTTTCTGAGTGACCCACCCAGTTCACAGAATGCAGATGTGAGGGTTCTAACTGCCTGGAGAGGAAAGGGAACAAACAGTTCCTCTTTGGTGTGTTGGCAGTCTGGCATACGACAGCAATTGACCATGTAGCTGAGAAGAAGTTACGAGGCAGCAATTGACTATGTGGCTGAGGAGAAGTGTGGCACTTAATGTATAATAAATACATCAGACCATCCCCCAACAGAGAAGCTCTGAGCTAGCAATTGACGGTGTGGCTGAGGAGAAGTACTGAGAATCTTGCAGGTGCTCCTGTTCTCCAGCCTGACGGTCCATGGGTTTAACAGGATACGCTTGGCCAATGTCATAGGCTGCATAAGCCTGAGCTGGAGATCTTTTGATGGTCCAGGATGCCTGTGAAAAATAAACTGTTTTGATTTGATGAGTAGAGGGCAAATGAGGGGAAATGCAGTCTAGACCATTCTTCACTCAGAAGGAAGTGACGATTGGAGAAACTTGGGCCCAATGGCTGTTTTCTTCTAGATTCCTGGATTCACATGGGCCCTTCTGCTGGCCAAGCTTGGGAGTCTTGTCCCATGTGGGGAGAGATGCTCTCCTGGGTTGTGCCATGGAAAGCACACCAAGGAAGGGGTTCTGAATGCATGGACTCTTTCTCTCAAGTAGTTACCAAGGCTGGGTCATGGCCTCTCCTTCCCCTAAAGATCCAAGAAGGGCCTGGCAGCCTTCAATTTCGTAGAGCTGCCACCTCTCCTCCCTGTGGCACTAAGGTCTCCTATCAGTCACATGGGACAGAGGAGCCCCAGGGAAGCTGAAAACTCAAGGTCTGACTGAGACAAGTTCTTGGCCTACCTGGCCCCGTCTACTGGATAGCATTAATGTAGCCACGGGGAAGACCCAGAATTTGAATATTATTTTTTCTGACACCCCCACCTCCCATCCTGTCCCTTTAGTAAGGCAGTGTAGTCTTTAAAAACATAGACCCAATCGCAAAACCCTATGCTCAAAACGCTGCAGGGCTCATCACTTTCTAGGAGTATTCTGAGCTGCACAGTGTCCACTGAAGTTTATAGGTGAAGTCCTGACCCTGGCACCTCAGAGCAGGACTGTATTTGGTGATGGTCCTTAAGAAAATGATTAGGTTAGAATGAGGTCACTGGGATGGCCCTAATCCAAACAACAATTGTCATCATAAGAAGAGATTAGGAAGCAGACACAGAGAGAAGACTTTGTGAGACAAGGTGAGGGGAACAGTTAACCAGAAGCCAGAGAGCTACGCCAGCAAATGATTCAGACAACACCCTGATTTCAGAATGTTCCAGAACTTTTAAAGTGGGTTGTAAAAACATTTTTATTAGTTAATTTATTTATTCACTTTATATCTCAGCCATAGCCACCTCCTTCCTGCCCTCCCAGTCCTTCCCTCCTGCTCTCTTCTCCCCTCCCCCATCCCCTGATCCTCAGAAAAGAAGAGACCCCCCCACCCCCACACCAGCTCATCAGGTTACATGGAGACTGCGCCCTCTTCCCTTTTGGCATGGCATGGCAATCCCACCAAGGGGAAGTGACCAAAAGCAGGCAACAGAGTCCATGCCAGAGAGATTCCTTGCTAGGGGACCCACATGAAGCCTGGGTTACCCATCTGTGTAGGGGGCCCTAGGGCCAGTCCAGGCAAGGTCCTTGGTTGGTGTTTCAGACTCCACAAACCCCTGTGAGCCCTGGTTAGTTGGTGCTGTTGGCCTTCTTGTGGAGAATGCTCCAGAGTTTTTGAGAAAATTCATTTATGTTGATGAAGCCACACAGCCTATGGTCTTTGCTATCATGGCCTGAACACAAATAACTAATGCAGAGATTAAAACCCAAGCTTGCCATATGACCTATGTGTCCTCCCACAGCCGTCCCTTCTTCTTCCTCTGGCTCTCCTGTGGGGCCTTTAGCGACACCTGCCTCCTCAGGTCATTGCTTCCTCTGGGCCTCTTCTGATTTCCTGTCCCCTCCCCCTCCCCTGCCTTCCCCATTCTTCAAGCTTTGCCTTAATGTTACCTCCTGAAAAGGAGGTATTTGCCACCTCGGTCCTTCCTCTAACTGAGCAGGGATCTCTTCCCCCTGCCCTGCTAGCCTCCTTCCAGTCGCCCCATTCCTTTGCAGGCCCTCACTTGATTTAAGCTTCGCATTTGTTGCCTTTAGGATGGAAGTTCTCTGACATTCCAGCACTTTTGCAACGACAGCACACTGTTGTAGTTAGTAGTGCGTCAGACTCGGTCACCTTATGCCTTTCTTGGGGACAGGAGAAATGGTGAGGACCTGACAGTGGCGAGGTGCAGCACATCTCAGCGTGTTTGAGTGATCCCCCTCTGCTGTCTTTATTGATCTCACTTTTCCTCGCACTGTGTCCCCGTAGTGTACTGTGCTGCCCGGGATAATGGGTAATCACATCAAATGAGTGTCACTGTTCTAGACAGGAGGGCAATTCTGCTTGTGGTCAAGCACTGGTCCATGACAATAAGTCCCTACTTGCTGGGGGCACTCACCATTTCTGTGAGAGATTACGATTCAGGTTTTAAAAAGAACCCCAAGAATCAGGAAGATGGCTCAACAGGTAAAAGAGCCTGCCGCCAAGCCTGATGACCTGAGTTCAAGGCCCAGAACTCATGTGGTAGAAGGAAAATACTTAGTCCCTCAAGTTGTTCTCTGGCCTTCACATATATGCATACTCACACACATATACAAATTTTTATGTTTAAAAATCAAGGCAGATATTATATATTTAAAAATATAAGGTAAGATAAGGTAATAAGGTATCAGGCAGCAGATATTATGTTGTAGAGGAGTTTATTAAATGAACATGATGGGGAGAAGGGGAAGAGGTTCCCGAGACAGAGAGAGAGAGAGAGAGAGAGAGATGTGAAGGAAGCTAGTCTTGGTCCATGGTTGATGAGGGAAACTTGACATGATACAGCAAATTAAAAGACCTGATCCTTGGCCTCAAAGACGTTGACTCTGGAGGCTATTCTCCCGAGAAATAGTACATCCTAAAGCATACCTGTAGTTCACAAGCTGCACTTCCATGTTCAGAATCAGGTCACTGTAAAGGCTGTTTTTACACAGTCTCTGCATAGATGACCCCTGGTGATGTGGAAAATTTTGAATGGCATTAAATAAAATCTTAGGAGCGAGGAGTGTGGCTTGGTCCAGAGCACAGGTTTACCATAACCTCCTGAGTTTATTCCTCAACACTAAAAATACGTTTCAAAGTTCAGAACAATGAAGATAAACAAATAAAAGCAACCATGATAGTATAGTATGGTCCCCAAGAGAGAGCCTAGACTGCACTAAGGAAGTGGCACACCCAACTCCCTAAGACCCCCTAAGGAAGTTTCTCTGGAAAATGTCTCCTCCTGGAAAAGGCTTATGAATGAATACACTCATTTATAAGCCCTCTGGGCAGCTGTTTTGTTCTTGATCTTTGACTGTTGTTTATAAATGGCAAACTGCCCTCTTTCCCTCCTTTGGAAAATCAGGAGCTGATGGCGCCCAGGCCTCCCCATGGCTGGCTTAAGGCACTTTCCCTCCCTGTTGTGAGTGAGCACAGACCCGGGCCCTGGCTCCCAAGAACAGCCTCTTTTGAGCACAGAAAGGAAGCTAAGCTTATAGAAGGGTTAGACAAGGGTCAGTCATGTCCAAATGCCCCACATCTCAAGAGGAGCGGGCTTGCAGTCCAATTGAGAGTCAACACATGGCTGAGCAGAGAGTTCGGTGGAGTGTCACACAGGGCTGAGTGGGCAGGGGCTTTCTTGTAGATAAGAAACAACCAGCACTTGGTCGATGTGGTCCCCCTACACTCCACCTTAATAGGCAAGTCATTCACGGGCGTTCCTCTACCCCTGGCACCTGTAGCTCAGCATTATCCCTGAGGTGGGAGTTGCCTCACCACCCTTCTGTGGTCGGCCTTAGAGCAAGTATGCCATTTTCACTATTGGAAAAATAACTCCCATTCTTTCCTTGATCCACAGGAGGCTGTAAACAACCTGAGCAGCAAGCATCTCAACTGAGGGGGGGAGGGGGAGGGGGGCAGGGGAGGCTGTGGATTAGGTAGGACCAGGTCTAGGCATAGCTGAATAAACTAGTACTGGCAGGCGAGGTGCTGCCTGGGGCACTCACAAAAGAGTGTGTAGAAGGTGGCCCCTGCCCCGTGGGTCATAAATCAGTTATCTCTTTGCAGGAAGCATTGTGGCAGTGTGCTGGGTGGGGGCGGGAGTGGGGGGAGGCTCTAGTTTGTTCCCGCACACCTTTTGCCAATCATGAAAGTCCTTAGCAGGGGACTCACGGACACTTTTTGCTCCACTTTCTGGTGCAGCCCTGACCTCATCCTCCAGGCTCTCCCCTTATGAAACAGCCCACTGTGCCCTGAATTTCTCAGCCATTCACCACCACCACCCCCATGCCATAGACTACTCACTCAGACCCTTAGCTCTTGGCTTCCCAGAGCCCCCAGTCCTCCCTGACTTCAAGGCACAATTCTAGTTGAAGTTTAGTGTTATTCCCGAGGGTCTCTATTTTGCAGCCATTTGCTCACACACTGGGCAGGCTCCTGGTAGAGGTGCCGGTGTTGAGTGGTGTCACAAGGCACTATGGTGTCGTGGTTGAGGGGGCAGTTGCTCGGTGACATGCCCCTGGGAATCAGAAGGAGACAAGGATAGCTGCATACGGACTGAGCAGCTGAGGTGATACAGCTCTCAGAAGCGACAACAAACAGTGGGAAGGCCCAGGGATTGGTGAGCCCAGTGCCTGAGGAGTGCAGCAGGAATCATGTAGGCCATCATGACTGAGCCACACACAAGTGAGATGTGTGAGAGTGGAGGAGAAGAGAGGACTGGGTTGTGGCATCGATGCTACCTGATGCCAATTGGTGTGTTGTCGAGAATGCTGTGTGTGAGTTCCCTGTGATCCTGGTTGTGGGGTGGACCAGCTCTAGAAGGTGAGCTGTGATCTGGGCAGCAGGCGGGGTTTCTAGTATTGCACCAAGGATCTCTGGGAAGCTGGCCTTACCTCAGTTCGTCTGCACGTTCCTCCGTTGCATCAGGCCTTTCTTTCCTTCAGGTCGGCTGCTTTCTGAAGACCCCAAGATTCCCCATCTGGGTGGTCTGCAGTGAGAGCCACTTCAGCATCCTCTTCAGCCTCCAACCAGAGCTCTTGTCCGACTGGAAGACTGAGCGGCTCTTTGACCTATATTACTATGATGGCCTGGCCAACCAGCAGGAGGAGATCCGGCTGACTATCGGTGAGACACCCTAACCCATCTCTTCAGGGAGCCTCCAGGCTGCTCCAGAACCAGCCTTAACATACCTTCTCGGGATACTCTTGGGTGGCCAGAGAGTGATGCTAGCCTGGCCACCCTGTAAGATAGTGCCATGGATGGTCCTTGAGCCCTTGATGGCATTAAGGGTGGAAGATGGAGTTACAACCACACTCAAGTACCCCATAAACTATGCTGATATGTCTGGATTCACTTTTATCGCAATAGGAATAATGGGAGGTTTTAGGATAGAGGAATAATGAGACCACAATTGTTTTAGAAAAAAAAATGATAACTAAAGGAAGGCATAGTTTTTGGGGAGGTTGGAGGTAAGAGGTCAGTTCACTGTCTAGGTAAGAATCAATGACCAAGAAGGAGGGAGGGACCAGTCAAGTTGGAGATGAGTGCATGATACACAAGGGATGGGATGGGTTCCTGCAGTTGCCTGTACTCAGGGCCAGTGCATCTCCACAAGATGATGTGAGTGCTTTCCCTCCTCTTTCCTAGATACCACCAAGACCACCTCAGAGGACAGCAGCAACAACCTTGTCCCTCCCCTTGAGCTCTGTATCAGAACCAAGTGAGTAGGGCCGACTCTAACTTCCTAAAACTCTCCCAGAAAGGTCAAGGTATGCATTGGTTGGGCACGGTAGGCCTTAGACCAACAGACAAACAGCTTCCTGGGTGGCCTGATCTAGAGGGATGTGATCAGGTGATACCATGGTGCAGCTGATTAGACACTGGGCTTATACTAAGCAGGTGTCTCCATTGGGTTGAGAGAGTTGGCTGACTTTTCAGGAGCTGGAGAATGGAATAGAATTGGGAGAGGGGATATGGGTGCCCACAACAGCAGTGCCTGCCAACCCTCAGTGTAGTAGAGCCACTCAGAATGCTGAGCAGGGATGCTCCTGTCTCAGAGGCACTTCGTCGTGCCTCATGCAGTGTCTTTGCAATTTGGGGAGGCTGTGATGCAGGCCATCTCCACCCCTTTCTTCCTAAGCTCTTTGCTGTGCCCCAGGCCTGGACTGTGCTCTGAAGGGCCTTGGGCTGTCTCTAGTAGAAGCCTCTAGATCATTTGGCAAGATCTTCTCAAAGTCTGCCATGGTGACTAGGAAATATGTAAAGTAGGGAAGCTGGGAGTAGGGGTGGAGGTGGAGGGGAGTGTCTCTGGAAGGCAACAGGGTCCTGGTTGCTTTTCCTGGGATACAGTGCCTGCCATCATGGTTCTGAGCATGAGTCCCAGAGCCAGGTGCAAGCTGGCTGTGATGCACTGGTCTTTACCTGTCCGACTTACTATGTCATCTGTAAAGTGGGGACAGTGGCAGTCATTGTCCTTGGGCACTCACGACTGGGTGCTGTCTCAAGAGGAATCTGTTTCCCTGGCTGGGGCCAGAGTCACAACCTGGCCCTGAGCTTCTGGCCACCTGGGATACATGTAGCAAACCTGGAGTCCAAGCGTGCTGCCCCTTGCAGACAAGCAAGCCTTCGAATGGGACTGAGGAAGAGAGCAAGGACTGCCTTGGCGCCGTGGAAACATCAGGAAAGGGAAGTGGGAGGGCTGCAGGCACATCCCCATTGTGCCCTTTCCCTCTCAGGCACACACAGGGATACAGCATTCCTGCAGGGTCATAGGCTGTCTGCTTTCATCAGAGGATTAGGGGACATGCAGGCTGCTGTCCTTTCAAGTACAAAGGGCCACTCATTCAAGGTGATGAGTGAAGGGCTTTGAAGGGGGAAAGGAGCTGACCCTGGCCTTGGCACCTAGAGCAGGCTAGTAGAGGAGGCCACAGCGTGACCTTTTGAAGGAAAAGGTCCTCAAAGGCCCCTAGGCACAGCCTCTACCCCTTCTAGACTGAGATGCTCCTTGGGATCTCCTTTTTACTTTATCTTTGAACCCCTCCCACCAGTAGTACCCCTTAATCTCTTCACTGCCATCTTTTGACAAAGGATTGTTCCTTGTTGGCCAAGCAGCATCTCTCCCCTGCCCCCCACCCCCCAGGCCTAGCCTTGTTTGAGAATGGCTCAGAGTTGGGGCCTGCCTTGAGGTAGCCTCTTGCCTCCAGATGGCTGGCATGGAGCTCAGTTCAGAGTTATCGAGGGTGGGCTTGGGGCTCTTCTGTTGCTGCTTTGTCTCTTGGGGTGATCCTAACCCATTCTACTCCAGTGAATCGTATGAGGTGCTGGAAAGCAGCTGGAGTCGGGGCTGGGCCTGGTTTTCCCTGCGCTCACTTCTGCTTCCTGTCCTGGCCTCAGATGAGACAGAGCCATGGGCTCTTCAGAAATGCTTTCCAGTGTTTGTCACAGAGAGAAGTAGCACTGTGTGTGTAGCATACTGGGTTAGGGGCACAAGGCCTAGGGACTCTAGAGGTCCCAGACCCCATGCATCCCTGGGTTGGCTAAGGAAAGCCTATGTGAACTCTGGATCGCTCACTGGGGAGTCTTGCCCCAGAGCTTAGGTCCTACACTTGTAGACATTAGCTTCCTTTAAGGAATATGCTAGAATTGGAGTCCCCAGGCCAGCTAGGGCCTCTGTGGTGAGGCCTGAGAACGTGAATTCCTATGCAGTCCCTGGCTCCTGCTGCTAGGGCCATCTAGGAAATTTTTCATTCATTTGAGTATATATATGTGAGAAAGTGAGTGAGTGAGTGAGGTGTGTGTGTGTGTGTGTGTGTGTGTGTGTGTGTGTGTGTGTATGAGTGAGTGAGTGTGCACACATGCCTACCTATGTATACTATGGAAGCCAGAAGAAAGCAGAAGATATCCTCTACTCCCACCCCCAATTTCTTTGAGGCAGAGTTTCTTGTTAAACTTGGGGCTCATGATTTTTAGATAGTCTAGAAGTCAGCAAGCCCCAGCAATACTCCCACTGCAGCTAGAGTTACAGGCTTATTCCCTGGGTCCTGGGATTTGAACTCTGGTCTTCATTATTGCTTGGCCATCACTCTTAACTCTAGAAGCATCCCTCTAGGCCCTAGGACTACTTTTGAGAAGTGCTGTTCTAATGATGAGTAAGGGCTTCCTTGGACCCATCCGTGTCCATCTGCCTTGTGAACCTGCCCTTTCTAGTTAGTTACCAAAGGAGGTACCAAGCGTGTATGGTAGCCAGGGGCCTGGGAACTCTCTTCCTAATGTGAGGTTTTTGCCTGCTGTACTTTCTCATTGTATTCGCCATGGTGGGTCTACCTGGCCAGTGACCACATGGGAGCACTTTCCCAGAGTTTTTCCCAGAATTATTCCCAGAAGGCTGAGTGGGTGAGTGAAGAGTGGACTGGCTGGGCCCCTGTCCCCTTGATTCATCAGATAACATGCCACTGTAATGGGAAACAGCAGGCCAGGAATCCTTGTCTGAGGGATTGGATTACAAAGCCTTTGCGTTTTGTTTTTGCTGCAGATTCTCGAACATCTCAAGAGAGGAACTTGGGAAAGTAGCCTCTGAGGTCACTGTGGGTCCGCTGGAGCGGTCTTAGCTGTGGGGGTGACATGAGGGGGCAAATCCTGCTGCCTCTAGACCTGCCTTATGGTGCACATAGTGCCGTAGTTCATGCTCAGGCCGCTGCCAAAATCAGAATCAGATTTCAGATAACCTGGTGAGATGCAGCCGAGTGTTCAAAATCAGTAGGTGTATGAAAAGTGTGGCTAGCTGGAGCACCTGGTGGGCGGGCGTGGTTTCCTTCTCATCCTCCAACTCTTCATGGAAGCTCTGCCTTGGTTCTTTAGAAGAAACAGCTGGATGAGAATTAGTTTCCACTCGCTGGGGGTTCAATCAACTGGAAGTCAAGTTCAGAATCAACCCTGATCAAACCCAGGGGAAGAAGGTCTCCTCCTTAAGGCTTAGTGCACGCAGGACTCATGACCCACCCTATAGGATGTACCTACCACATACCTGACCATCTGGCAATGTGCTTCGTCCCCAGTGGTGTGCCCACCCCTCCAAGGTGCCCACTCCGCCCACCCCCATCTAGCCCTTTCCTGTCACCTGGCTCTATTGTCACGGAGGCGTTGCACAGGCCTTCAAAGAGCGGCATCCTGATTAGAAACATCACGAGGTCCCTATGCTTTCCCTGTTCTTTAATCCGATGCACATCTTGGCCCCACAGAATCTCTTGTTACCTTTGCTGTGTCAGGAATGTGGGGTTCCATCTCTTGCCCCTTCCCCTGTTGTTCTGAAACTACATCAGGCGAACCAGACTCTTTGGGGGTCATTTCCACCAGCACACATTGACCTCTCCCAGGCTTCCATCCTTACTGGAGTGAGAGGGGGGAAAAAATGAAACCATTGTCAATAGGCCAAAGAGCAGAGGAAAGAGCTCATAACCGGGCCTGGGGCTAGGGACCAGATGTTTCTGTTTGGAGGCGCAGACAAGAAATGGAAACTAGTTCCCGACAGGGTCAGTGTCTCTGAGGACTGGGAGAACATTCACCTCCCTCAGAGATGCCCTGCCCTCCTTCCTCCTCCCATGCTGATAACCTTGCCTGGGCCAAATCCCGACTCACAGTGCCCCTTAGCCACAGGAGCTGTCCCTGGCTCCCTCCATCTGTGACAACCACACTCTTTGGATGTGCTGCTCTCCACATATTCCCAGTTTGCCCTAGCTTGTCACATCATACGGGTTGTCCTCCTGAACTCAATTCTGCCCATCTATTAGTCAGATATCATTGTGTTTCCCGAGCCACTGTGAGATCGAAAGTAGAACCACAGATGTATTCTCAGGCCTTTACAAGCAGGCTACCGGGAAGAGACTTGATACCCGATGAGCATATACAGGGGGAGGAGTTCGCCCTCAGTCACAGTCATAGAGGAAGGGAGTAGGGGGAAAGCGGGAGGGAGGGAGGGAGGGGAGGATGCAAGGGATGGGGTAACAATTGAGATGTAATATGAATAAATTGATAAAGCAGTTTTTAAAAACAAGGCGCTCTGAGCATGTGGGGAAAGACAAGCAGGCAAAAGCTCAGACAAGGGGAGAAGGCATGGAGGTGAGTACAAGACAGCGTGCCATAGTGTCATGTAAAGAGTGAAGAAAGACTTGGGTTTCCCTGCTGGAGACCTGGGAGAGCAGTGGGCTTCAGAGTAGATGTGTAAAAGGAGAGAGCTGGGGTGGAGGAGGGTCCCCACACCTAGGAACGCTGGGCATCGGGTGATGTCAGCTCTTCCTGAGCCCAGTCCAAGGGCTGAGGGCCACCTTCAAGCCAGGTGTCCTTCTGCAAGGGGCCTGGATCTGAGCCTAGAAAAGGATGGGTGGGCCAGGTGGAGGACTGGCCAAGGCCACAGGTACAGGGCTAGTTCTAGAACCACCTCTGAGTGCAGGGATGGAAACTTGTGTCCAGGCTATCTGGAAAAACCAAGGCCAGCAGACCGATCCCTGCATGCATCTGTAGCAGCTTGGAGCCTTGCACCGGGCCTGCCCTCTCTTTGCTGTTGTGGCCCCATGCGGACCCTCTTCCTATATGAAGTCCATCAGGTTCAGCAGTGGTCTGAATCTCTGTACAGGCTGGAGCTGACTGTACTGTAGTTATTGCCCCAAGGCTGGGGGCGTGGCTTATCTGCATGCCAAGACTCTTTCGCTGTTGATTTGAGCTGAAAGCTCAACTACTAAGTTGGTAGAGTCATTTTTTTCACCTTTGGGAATTTTTGCCAGTCTTGAAACGCTTTCAGCAATTACAGTCACGCGGAGGGCACCAAGTGTCCTGCAGTGAACAGAAGCGCTCCCACACCAGAAGTATCCAGTGGCAAAGTGCTTTGAAGTGTACAGTGTGTATACTCTGTCTCCTGTATTGCTGCCAAAGACAGCCTGGGCCTCTGACTCCAGCTGCACGTGTAGGCACCTCTGCACCTCTCCACCTCACCTGCTCACCTCCCTGTATTCCCCAGGCCTGCTGCAGCATTGTCAAGTCTCTTCTCACTCTAGACCATTCAGAGCAACTGTCACTGCTCAGCCCTTGCAGCATTTTAGATGGCCTGGGCCCTGGTTTCCCATACCAGAGCACAGTGCTTCTCTCTGCCGCCTTTGTACCTGCTGGCCAGCCCAGGAGGGCTGCTTTCCTTGTGAAGGGCTTCAGAACCAAACACAGACCTAGCCGCCTGCCAGTGAGGCTCCGTGACTGGCGTGACACAGATGTTGTTTAGCGACGGGTGAGTGTGACTCACTCTGTACTGAAGCCAAACCCCATCTTGTCTGTTGGGAGAGCCTAGGCTTGCCTGCAAGTGGGGCAGGCAGAGTCTGGGGGGGGGGGGGTGAATGGATATGAAGAAGGTGGCAGTACCGTCCCCAGGGACCAGGCTGAGGGCGGAGCTGTCACTCTTCTTTGTGCCTCCTTTCATCACCACTTGGGGATCTAGATTTAAGATGGTTTTTTTGTGTGTATTTTGTTTTTAAATATTAATTAATTTGTATGGGTGTTTTGTTCATCAGCTCCCATTAGGCTACAGTTATAGACAGTTGTGAGCCACCGTTTGGGTTGTGGAAATTGAACCCAGGACCTTCAGAGGAGCAGCCCATGCTCTCAACCACTGAGCCATCTCTTCTGGCCCCTGAGATGTGTTCTTGGTCCCCAAGACTTTGATGCTTGTACACAGATCTTACTAGAGCCATAAAAGGTTATTTAATAGAGCACTTCAAAACAGCAAAGATGAACAGGAAGAGATAAGTAAACTTTTCAAATAGTATGGCATTGTTACAGATCTGGAATTACGACTAAGTCAGCAGCTGCAGTAAATCGGGCCCCTCAGAACCCGGGATCAGCACCTCGCCACCTCTACCTGCTCAGTGTGCCAGGCAGAGCAGGCTCTGGTCCCCTGCTGATAGACCCATGCTGTCTCCCTGGGAACCTCATGAGATTCCAACCCCCAAATCTTCCCAACAGAGGCTCCTCATGTAATAGTTAACTTCTCCAAGTTACGTCAAGTTTTCTACCAGTACAGTGGCCATGTCTACTAATAAGGCAGTCAAGAGAAATGCTACAATGTGGTTGCACTCCATCAAAGTGGGTGTGTTCTCAGTGACCAAACCTGATAGAGTCCCCTGGATCTACCTGACGACATACAAGAAGCTTGGGAAGAGGTCTAGAGCTACGGAATTCATCACTGAGCTGCCTGGGTCTCCTTCATCTAGTAGATTAAGAGACTGGCCCTTGGGATTCTCACATGATAATTAATTAGGAAGGAGGAGTGAGCGCTATGATGAATGTAAGAGTGCCTTGACACTCATTTCCCAGCACAGGCTAGGCTGCAGATGGATCTTCAAAAAGGTGGTTCTTCCAGCACTGATTCTTGGAAGATCTTCTGAAATTGTTTGAGTATTGTGCCCAAAGCAGAACCAAATGCCTCTCTTGCAAGAAGCAAAGGACTGACTACCAAAAACCCACCTGAACCTATACGGGTGAGATCTTTCACCATTGCTGGGTATCATCAAATGACACCCAAAAAGAACACAAAATTTGGGAATAATGCCTCAAGTTAATATTTATGCCTAAGCTGGGTTTTCCCACCTACCTATTCTAGCCTTTTAAATAGTTTGGTTTGTTTGTTTGTGTTTGTTTACAAAAATTCAGATACCCAGCTTTCCTGAGACGTTGACTAGGGTGTACATTAGGGCAGTGCTCTGTCTTACACATGCCACTCTCATATCTTCAGTGGTGTGGGAAGTTTATCTTGTCCCTGCCATACCCTGATGGGGCTAATATGTGATGTTAATTGTTCTTTGTGGCCCTGTGCAACTACCATCTTCCACACCAAAGCACTCCATACGAGACAGAGGTGCATAATTTGCAACTAAGATTCATTGTTATTGTTGTTTTCCCCAAATAACAAGAAATCTGTTTGTTTCTTTGATGGGAAATGGGATGGTGTAAAACAGAAAATATGAGTTGGGAACTATAGTTTATACATCTATCAAGAAGATGTATAAGGCCAGGCATGGTGGCACACACCTTTAATCCCAGCACTCGGGAGGCAGAGACAGGCGGATTGATGTGAGTTCAAGACCAGACTGGTCTACAAAGTGAGTCCCAGAACAGCCAAGGCTACACAGAGAAAGCCTGTCTCAAAAAAACCAAAAAAAAAAAAAAAAAAAACCCAAAAAAAAACAAAAACAAAAACAAAACAAAACAAAAAAGTGATGTGTAACTTACAGGAAGGAAGGTGAGTTAGAAGACAGAGTGAGTAGGAATCCTGCTACCTCTGGAAAGGGTACTTTTCAGCCTAAGCACCAGAGATACGGAGGCAGCAGTGTGGAGAGCTGGAGGAGACAGCTGAGGAAGGAAGTGGGAGCTGAGTTGGAGGATGAGCTAATAAGAGTAAGGAGCACTGGGTCCAAGATGAGCCATTCAGTTGTCGCTCCACATTGATGGGGAGGTTTCAGGATTACCTGAGGATATCAAAATCTGAGGATGCTTAAATCCCTTCTTTAAAATCACACATCTTTCTGTATGGTTTAGTCTCTGGATACTTATAATATGTAATATTCAAGCACTTGCTATACTGTATTGTTTACAGAATAATAGCGAGGAAAGTAAGGCTGTACATGCTTAGTACAGGCTTGTTTCTTGGCTTGGAGGTGGGTGGGTGGGGCTTTGTTGCTATTGTTTCTTGATTTAAAGATAGTTGAACCTGTAGATGGGAAACCAGTGCTCTTTAGTTATTTATGGGGGTGTGACCACAGTATGTAACAGAAACAACTTAAAGGGGAGGGGTTTCACTCGACTCAGTGTTTCTACGTGTTCAGCCCATCGTGGTGAGGAGGGCATGTGTGGTAAAGCAGCTTGGTTTAGTGGAGAAAACATGTGTCAGAGGATGTTGACATCATGGTACACTAGAAAACTGAGTCTGACAGGAGCCAGGGCCTGGGTATCATCTCCAGAGACCTTCTTCTGGTGATCTCATTTCCTAAAGGTCCCCAGCTGGCACCACCAAGCAGGAAACAAGCATTCAAACCATGAGCCTGTGGGGGACATTTCAAGGTCCAGTCATTGCTCTGCAATAGGGGCCGCTGCTCCTGTCATTCTGTTAGGATATACTGCACTGTTACTCTGCATGGCTCTGTTCTCTCTCCTGCTGAAGTTCCAGGCTTGCCATTTTAGGCTTTTCCAGAGAGTTGCTGATTTAAAACAGGAACAGCATCTGTTTTTCCTTTGCCTGTGGCAGTTAGGATTTTGACTTGACTTCTGGTTTTGAAAACAGGACGTTGGTTCCCTCTCCATATGCTGTGAGACAGTTAAGCCCCACACTCCTACTCTGCCCTATATTGCTGCCTCGCCACCTCTGTATCCTAATTCATGGTGTCTTCCGACTACCTGTAATGGTAGATTTGCATAATTCTCCATCTGCTATAAATTCCCCTCGGTTGTTGAGAAAATCAACTCTACAGATCAGAACCAGATGTTAGGAGAGCCCCTGGTCTCACTTACAGTCACTGTTCCACTGGATCCGAGATACAACCATGTAGCTACTTAGTTCTTCTTAAGGCTTCATAAATCAGTTTTCAAAACCTGTTTTGTTCCCACGGTACTCACAGCCCTCCCTATCTTTCTGTGGCCCTGTGGAGAGATGCCCTGGTCTGCGGTCAGCTGTTCAGCCTCCTCTGCATCTTTTCTCCCTGCCTTTCCTGCTCCTCTTTGCACCTTGGACATCCCACAATATCTGTTTCCCTGGCCCTACACAGGTACCCCTGAAGGACTATTGCCAGGCACTGCTAGACAAGAAATGGTCCAGATGTACTTGGATGAATTAAATCATTAGAGAGCTTGTAGTGTCAGAACCAGGCACAGGTAGTTATGGCACAGAAGTACAAGTCACCTGTTACCTGTGTCTTCCCTGTGGTTACCAGGGTCCTCGGTGTCTTTATTGCATGCCATACGGGTGTTTAGGTTGGGTAGAGTGTGGAGAGCCAAGGGGCAAGGTGGAGCCCTCAAAGCCTACTTCCTGTGTCCTTGGGGCTCTGACACTCTTTTGTCACTTTCTTCATAGGTGGAAGGGGGCATCTGTGAACTGGAATGGCTCAGACCCCATCCTGTGACCCTTGGCTACATCGAATTCTATGACTTCAGCACCCATCACTGGGATGACCCCTGGACTCCAGGTCTTAGGGTCAAGTCTCTTAGAGGAGTTACTCTGCCTGAGTTTGCATGGCCACAGAGGCATGCGGAGCCTTCCAGTTTCTCCCATGAAGGGCCGTGGTAGGGTCCTGTGCACTGCTGAGGTTCCCTCCTGGCCCAGCTGCAACTGCCAAAGATGGGAAGGAAGCCATCGTAGACTCTGCTGCCTTTCGTCTGCATTCTTCCTGGACAGCCCTGTCAACAAGGCCTCTGATGTGGCTGGCCTTGGCGATTCAGGACCCTTGTTACTACAGCTTCCATAAAGCAAAAGTCAAGCCTATGACCAGGGCAAAACTTTGTGGTTCATTGGTATGAGGGGAGCACAGGTCTACTGACACCATGGCTAAGGTGGAACAAGGAGGTGGAAGCCCAGGACCCCAGTAGGCAAAGTATCTCCTAACCAAGATGTGAGACCAAACTCTGCCATTTGTCCCAGAGATGTCCTTGTCCGGGTTTCCTTGTCTCTCTAAGATACAAGCTACAAAGTCTAGAGAACCCAATTTAGGGAAGACCCGGTTCTCTTGTGAGGCCACATTGAGTATGGGGTGAGCCTAGAAGGAGGCTGGAATGGGTAGAAACCTACCCAGGGATTGACTTCATGTCCAGGCAAGCAAGAAAAGATGAGAATAAGCAGAGGAATCAAGTGTTGTCTTCCGCATGGCTGTGGGGAGAACTGACTGCCATTGAGAGTAGGCCGGGCTTCAAAAGTGCTCACATTGCAGAATAAGGAGAGAGGTTGGGTGGTAAGTTGGTATATTCTGAGTTTCACTTACTGCCTAGTACATCTCCTATGGCTTTCATCAAGGAGTGGGATAAAGCAGCAAGCTGGGGAAGAACTGTGGGAGAGACTGGCTGGGTCAAAGCCAGCATCCAGGGCTGCTTGCAGAGGTTCACAAGAGGGACCTAGAGGCAAAGCTCCAGACCTCAAAGTCCTTGTCATAGGGATACCCAGGTAAGAAACTAGAACTAAAATTGTGGTAAAGCTTGCAGGTGCCTCCACCCCTAGCTCAGGGGCCATGAAAAAGTGAGTACTTACTCAAGTGTCCCAACAGGTCACAGATAATACAGATGTTGGGGGTGAGCCAACTCAGAGCCCTGAATCTGGGCCTGGATGGTAGCTGATCTGGTCAGGGATCAAGAGAGGCTTAAGGGAGTCGTAGATGCTTCATGGCAGCCCATCTTTGGCTTCTATGTTTCCCCATTGGGGTTTAGGAGCCTAGCTGCTCTAGGGCTGTGTCCTCTGCAGTAAGAAGTTCCCATGCTATAAGAAGAGAGCCCCCCTCCCTCCTTTAGAGAGTTAGGGATTTGATGGGGATAGCTACCAAGCTTGTCTTGTGTCTTATGGCTAGGGCACAGGCTGTATCCTGACTGCAAATCTTTGGGGACGAAGGGAGGACTCAATTATGCCATAAGAGAAGCAGAGGGCAGGAGGGCTGTGTCCTGCACCAGGCTCCCACGGGGCTTGCTGTGTAAACTTTAGTGGCCATTCACAGCAGGTTCCCAGTAGAAATGCTTCCTATATCTCCTTGAAATGTTTATGCATTTGTTTTCCTTGGCCAGGGATGGGCGGCTGCAGAGTGCCTGCCTGAGGAAGTTGGTTTCCCTGCAATGGCCTTGTTTATCGGCCTGGGGAGGAAAAGTGTCTTTTCAATGAAACCCACTTAGTCTCCTTGCCAGGGGCTCTTTGGCAGCACTAAAGAAAACAAACAATTCCCAGCAATGCTGCAGGAGATTAACCTGACAAAGCACGGGCCTTGCTTTTCGGGCCTTGCTTTTCTAGGGGCCCAGATGCAGAGACTCAAGTATGATGCCTCGGAGAGGAAGGTGGGCAGGGCCAGGTACAGCCACTCCCAGGCTTAGAAGCAAGAACACATTCTCAGCAACACTCTCAGGGCTGTAGGAATGAAACACCTCATCACAAGTGGGCATTGTCCGCATAGAAGCATTGTTTCCTAGGGATGCAGTGGATAGGCTTCTGTGGCTCATAGCTCTCTCCCAGACTATTAAAATCATTAATGCCCACATACGTATGTGTTTAGGGTCCATAGTTCTGGCTCTATTGCTCTATGTGGAGACAGCGCTCTGAACAAACTGGCCAGCCTTTTCCCATTGACTTTCCTCTTTCTTTAGTGTTAGCTCCTTGATACAGAGATGGACAAACAAGCCATGACTGTTGACTTCTGGCATCATGGAGAGTATATGGGACCAGTGTAATAGCCACTTAGCTCCAAATTTTCATGAGTAAAGGCCTCCCTTCCCCTGGGATAGTCATTTGAACAGGGTGCTGTGGTTATTTTTACTTTCTAACCTTGATCCAGGAGTCCTCCAGACCCTACACTGGTCCTGGCTCTTCCTGAGAAGAAGAATCAGCAAGACAGTTCTCTCTCTCTCTCTCTCTCTCTCTCTCTCTCTCTCTCTCTCTCTCTCTCTCTCTCTCTTTCTTGATTCTTTGAGTTTCACATCATGCATCCCAGTTCTGCTCATCTCCCTATGTCCTCATATCCACCCTTGGCCCTTTCAGCATCCTCTAAAACAAACAAAAAACAAAACATAGAAAACATCTTCTGGAAGCTGTAGTATGTCACAGTGTATCTCACCATATATTTCTCTGTCCACACATCTTCACTTACAAATGTTTATTGTAATGAGTCATTGGTCTGATTCAAAAGCTGTGGATTCTGTGACACCATTAATATTGGATCCTCACTGGGACTCCTCCTGATTATCCTGTTGTTGCCCTGTGCTATGGAGATCCTTCAGCTTTGGATCAGTAGGACTGGCCCTTTCTCATGTCCCAGCTATTCATAGATGATATAGAATTTGGGGTGGGCCAACTCAGAACCCTGGATCTGGGCCTGGGTGGTAGCTGAGCTGGTCACTGCACCTTATCCACATCAGCAGGGTGATCTCTCCAGCTAGGCCACCCAGTGCCACCATCAGCAGGAAGCAAGGTCAACTCTCTTGTTCTCATGCCCTCAGGGCCAGCTTACCTGCACCCACACCTCCAAAGCCAGCTCTATTGTGCTGCCCAGTTAAAGCACAAGCTGCGCTGCAGCCTATGAGGAGCAGGGCCAGCTCTCCTCACCCATGCCATCTCAAGGCAGACAAGTGGCAGGGCCAATTCTCCCTCGTTTTTGCCCTTCTGGCAGCTCGCCTGTGCCTACGCCACCAGGGTCAGCTCTGCTGTACTGTCCAGGCAAGATCAGCGGCCACTCTCCTAAGTGCTACAGCCAGTGAGGGGCAGGGATAGCTCTCATGCCCTCAGGGCCAGCTCTCTTGAATACCACCACAGGTAGCAAGGGGGAGGGCATCATCCCCACACTCATGGACACCTCACAGTAGACAGTGGTGAGGCCAGCTCTCCCATACTCTCACTCTTAGGGCAGTTCACCTGGGCTCCCTCCACCATGGCCAGCTCTACTGTGCTGCCCAGGAGAGGCGCAGGGCCAGCTCTCCTGAGTGCTGCATCTGATGAGGGCCAGGGATAGCTCTTCTGTGCTCATGACCCTGTTGGCAGCTTTCCCAACTGCCAGAGGTGGTGAGAGGCAGAAGCATTACCTCTGCTCCCATGCAACCCCACAGGCAGATGAATTGTGGGGTCAATTCTCCCAACCTTACACCCTTGAGGCCAGATCCTCCACACTCCAGGCACCAGGGCCAGCTCCACTGCTTTCTGGTGCTGCTGCCAGTGAGAGATGGGGCCAGCAGCCAGTGAATGGCAGGACCACTTCTGTATAGCCCCTGGACATTCATGTGCTCCCACATGGCTGCCCCTACCAGGGACATTCCCATGTTCTATAGTGGTAATATGAGGCACAGACATTGACATTGACCCCCGCAGCTGTGTAGCCACAGAGGCAGATCTGGCCCTCAGCATCAGCTTGTGCTGGGACCTCACAATGGCCCCAGGTGGCAGGGCTGGTCACCCACAAGTCTCAAGTTCCATCTCTTCATCATGCTCAAGCGGCTCGTCTTCCCTTTCTTTCCCATCCAACCACCACATCCTCACACATCGTGGTGGCTCCCACTGCAAGCAGTCCCCGTGTCTGGAGAGCCCTTGGATGACATCCTCCATCAGTACTGTGTGGTGTGGCATCAAGCAGGTATCTATGGATTACCTGTGCTATGCAGGAGCTAGACAGTTCTTACCTGTATACCGCAGCCAACCTAGAGGCTGCTCTTTGCCACCACAGATAGTTCTGGCTCCTTCATTTCTCAGGATGTCTGATGCTGGGGAGTTATACCCTATCTATTGCTTAGGGCAGGCCAGCTCTTCTGTAGGGGACACCCTCTCCCCTCTCCCCTTTGTGGAACACCTTTTTTCTGTGGAATCCATTTGAGAGTCATATGAAGCCCATATGGCCTTGCCTGTGCACACTGGATCAGCTCTGGCCGTCACTGGATCAGCTCTGGCCGTGTGCTCATCACCACAGCTTTTTTCATAACTCTCTCTGGGTGACTCAGCTGCCCTTCCTTCCACCAAAGGTGGGCATTGTGCATTTGGGCACATTGTTTTCTTTTCTTGTTTTCAAGACAGGATTTCTCTGTGTAGCCCTGCCTGTCCTGACTTGATCTGTAGACCAGGATGGCCTCGAACTCACAGAGGTTCACCTGCCTCTGCCTCCCCAGTGCTGCAATTAAAGACGTGCACCACCATCATCCAGCTGGATACATTGTTTTCTAGGGATCAAGTGGGTAGGTGTCTGTGGACCATAGCCTTTTCCCAATATGTATTAAAGCTGTTAATGCTCACATACATGTGTGTTAAGGGTTCATAGCCCTCTACCGTGTTGCTCTACTTGGAGACATGCTCGGCAGCCCATTGCAAGCTTTCAAGAAGTTGTCTTGGGAACTGTCTTACTTGGCTTTAGGAGCAAAGACAGTCCTTTCTGTCCTTGTGTCTGGTGCCTCTACACAAAGACACTCTTGCCCCCTTCACTTATGGCCAGTAGGGTAGTGATGGCCTGCTTGGTTCTGTAACCTTAGAGTGCCACACAAAGCATTTTCCAGGACAGCAGGGTTCCTGGAGGGGGAGGGGAGGGGGTCAGAACTAGGCCAAGGCTTAGAGATGCCCTAAGGCAAGGCTGCTTTCAGACTTGGCCTGATTGCCTCCAGAGTCTCTGTGTCACTGGGATGGGACCAGTGCTGGCCAGGGGAGCGCAAGCCCCCAATCTGCTGAGAGTGAAAAGACTTAGTTGACACATGCTCTCAGCTCCACTAAGCAGACAGCAGAGGACTTTCTCCTGTTTGAGGTGCTAGTCTTACTGCTCAGATTGGCCCTCAGAGCAGCAGCATGCACGGACTGTCTCAGCCAGGCTGCATCCCGGCCCCACCCAATCAGAGCCTGCATTTTAAAGTGGTGGGACAGTTCCAGTCTGAATCACTCTGCTTTCAAACTTGTGATTCTCATGAAATACAGAGGGGCACATAGGAAACTCACCTCGTACGTCTGTGGGGAGGAAGCTGCCTCAGTATCCACCTGACCATATGTGGCTCTGAGCACTTGACTTAGCTGGCTGAGCTTTTGTGTCTTGTGTGTGAAGCTGCAGCCTCCCAATACCCTAACACAAGGGGAGCTCACACGCTGAAGCACTTAGAACAGGTCCCAGCACACTGGGGGGCTTAATAGATGCTTCTTGCCAGTTTCTCCCAGAGACGAAGAAGCTCTTCTACCCTGGGCTTTACAGCATAAATGAGTAATTGAGTGAACAACCATTCCAGATAGAAAGCACAGTGTGAGCAGACAGACCATGGCAGTCACAGTGTCTGTATACCTCATTCTGGGGGAATAGAGAGTGTTCCAGAGGGCCAGTGTCAGGAACAGAGAGCAGATGAAGACCCCACGTGTGGTCAGGGTAGGGCACTTTCCTTGAAAACAAGATTTGCTCAGAGTTCTGCCAGGTCTCTTTCCCTTCAGGTGAGAGGTACACAGGGTGGAAGCAGGGGCTGCTGGTAGGATGGCAGCATAGGAAAAGAGCCCATGAGTGGGTAAGGTAGTAATGTCCTATGCTACCACAGGCCCGGGTCCTAATACGGCCACCAAACCCTCAAAGGATCTTCACAGTTACAGGAGGCAATCAAATTGGGCTGCCAAATTTCTCGACAGATATTTGACTCCACCCACCAGAATTCTCCCTCCTCCCTAATCATGCCCTAATCCTCACAGGGCTGTGGGAGGTGTGATTATCAGGCAAAAATGCCGAGCATGTGTGATCATGGAGATTGCTTCATGCACACTGCAGGATGGGGGGGGGGGGTTGGTGAGTAAATGGCATAGCAAGGCATAATATGGCCAGGATTCTTATGTTGCAGAGTCTGGAACTTCTAGTAGCTCTAAGCAGTCCCCGGATGGCCCAGGACTCCAGTAGACAGGCTGAGGGCTCAGTGGTGGCCATAGTCCACTGGCGAACCATCTGACCATGCTGTCTCTCTTGTCCCCAGTCCCATAAATACCCATTTCGACCCTTTCTTCTCTAAGAGAGTCACTAAAGACCTTCTGTGTCTCTGCAGATGGGTAAACTGAGGCACTCTGCTTTTGTGGCAGTTTCTTGGAGGCCAGACCACCAGGTAGTACTTGAGCTGGGGGGAAGGGATCTAGCCTGCTTGTCCCTGTGTTCTTCCCAGCACCCCCTCCAGCCCTAAGTGAGCTCCACCCACCTAAAATCACAGCGGCAATCTTCACTTCCCTATAAGTCTCTCACTACCGAAGCCTCCCTTAGTGTCCCTTGGCATGGCTGGCTCCTGGCTTTGGCTTCCATGTCTGGCTGTCATATCCTACCAGTCCCATGGACTGCCTCCACAGTCTTCCTTTGGAAGCCCCGCCCCCCACCAGGCCCTTCCAGGATGCTCTCGACTTTGCTACCACTGCAGTTCCCCGACAGTGGGTTCTGGTCAACACGTGCACACATGCAACCACCTGCACACACACACACACACACACACACACACACACACACACACACACACACACACCTACACATACACATGTGCAGCCCACCTCTTAGGCACTGTGCTGCTTTCCTTCTCTCTAGGCCCAGGGCTCTTCCTTCCTTCCAGGTACTGACCCAGCTGAAGGTTACAGCTACAGTCTTAGAGAAGCCCTGCGCTGTCACTACCCCCTCACCCCCCACCCCACATACACACACAGCCTGTCTCCGCCAACAGCTTGTCGCTGAACATTGGGCTGGGCATCTAAACCGTTGGTTCAGGGTGTTCTGAGATTAAACCTGCCGCCTTTCCTGTGGCCCCTGATAAGGGTGATCCTGGGTGTTTATCTGGTGTGTGTGTGTGTGTGTGTGTGTGTGTGTGTGTATGAAGTCTGACAAACTCCAGCTTCTCCAGGGAGCCTCAGAACACTTGGTAATAAGCACAGTGCATGGCCACCTCCCTGTGGCCTCTCACGTTCCAGGCGCTTGAGACTGTTGGTGTCAGACCATCCCTGAGCCCTGCCCTGCCCTGCCCTGCCCCTTCCTGTCCCTACACCTGGGGCCCGATTAATAATTACATGGGGACAGCGTGTAAACAGTCATCACTGTGCATGGGAACCTGGCTCTGAGGAAAGGTTGTTCAATATTGATCTCTTGACCTGTGCCCTACACAGTCACAAGCCCAATTCCTTCTTGGGTGACTGTGGGTGGAGCAGACAGAGAGGCTTCCTCAAGGGATAAGGAGTCAAGTTAGATCCTAGGGGAAAGGTAGTGATGAAGCACACACTGTGGGGGGTGGGGGATGGGTCATGAGGTGGGGAAGAAGCAGGGGCCCAGCTACCAAGTGCAAGGGACCTGGGGGATCTAGGCTTGATGAGAAGACTAAAGATGTCAGAAAGGAATCAAGAAGGATCTGTAGTTCTTCCTATGAGTACTGGGGACCACAGAAGGCTTTAGGGCAGGGGTCGCCCCAAGATGTCTTCAGAAGACTAAGATGCCAACAATGTGGACAGTAGACCACAGAGAAGGGACTGGCTTCAGCTGGGGCTAAAGCACTAGGCGGGAGAGATTAAGGCAGCCTAGGAACCAGTGGGTGGGACTGTGTCCTGGGTTCAAGTCCTGATGCCATCCCTACTTCTAGCTTGGCCTGGAGCAGCTGCCCCCTCTGTTGGCTGCTCTGGCAACAGTCTGTAAATCACCTCAGCCTCAGATGAAGGTTTCCTCGATTCGCCTGCCTTGGCAAACCGTGAAGGAAGGGCCTCAGCTCAGAGAGGCGCCAAGCCTTTGTTCAGATTCTGGCCAGAACTGGACCCATAGCTCATTGTTTCCCTTACTGTTGGCGACCTTGGGCCGGATGGCAGGAATTGCTTGGCTCCTGCAGGCTAGTATTGTAGAGTACAGGCAGGCTGGTAGGCTGGTTCTCAGGCCCTTGGTAGTCTTGGGCAGGCTCTTCCTATGGGGATACTTGGTGTCCCTATTTATGTTTTGAAGGTGTGAGATTAACACCCCTCCCCCAGTCATTTGGGGTCTCAGAGGTCATTGTGGGAAAATGCTTAACCCCCAAGGACTGAGATATTCTGCCAGATTCTAGTCCCAGAATGGAACTCTGGCGTCCGTGTCTGGTGCCAGGCTTGGGGAGCTCTTCTAGACCCATGGATTAGAGGCTCAAATCTCTCTTCCTCTGCTGTTGTCATCCTGGGTTTTGGGGATCCTTGCTCTACCATTCATGGGTTGTATGCTATAAGACAAAGTAGGGAGATGGGATACCGGAGTGTTGTTTTGGATTTTTAACCTTGGAATTTGCTTGGTTTAAGGGTTAGTTCCTTTCTCCCATTTATGTCACCTGAGTTAAATTACAACACAGTGGGCTGGGGCTATGTTAAAATGAAGCCTTAAATTCAGCTCCCACTACTACATAAACCTGTAACCCTAACATTGGGAGGTCACTTGAGAGTAGCTCTAAGGATAGAGACTGGGGACTAGGCAGTGTAGGACCTGCTTAGGTCTTTCCTCTCAGTCCTACCACCCTGTGCCCACACTCACTCACCTCCTGAGGGAGGTCCTCACTCAGCTCTGCTGCCCCTGCACTGGCCAGGTGGGAGGAGCAGGCTTCCTCCTACAGAGGCTCTAGCTTTTGCCCTTTCCAGCATCCCCATCAGGGTGCTCCAGACGGGCTCAGGCCTCCTTATCTGTACATAGTGGAAGAAGGGGATGCAGACATCTCCTCTGCTCAGAGTTCAGATAGGGAGAAGAAGACAGATTCACACAGCAGGAACTGGGGACGGCAGGAGCCATGCCTCATGGGAACCTCCTCTGCGCCTGGCAGGGCTAGAAAGCCAGCCTTATCCCTTCTTCTGTTTGGACCTTCCTCTTCCTACACCAACTCCCTTCCTTGATATAAACAAATCTATCTGCCGTATTCCATCCTCCAGGAAGCTTTTCCTGATTGCCGAGAAGAGGTGGGGCTGTTCCGCTGCCCACAGACCCACATTGCCACTTCGTGTCCTTAGGCCAGGGGCTCCGTTGCCCTCACCCCATGCCCTGCACAGCGACATGATGGACCATCATAGATTTCCTTTCCATCCTATCTGTTGTCAAGGGTGCTTGGCTGGCTGGTATCCAAGCCAGGGTGCAGTGTGCAACATCCCCCTGGGCACGAGTGCCAGTTTTGGCCCTGGGTGGGCATCAGGAGCATAACATTATCATATCTGAACCATCTCTCGGGATGAGAGATTTATCATATTTCCACACTGAGCCGAGCCCCTCCCATAGCACACCCAACTGTGCACAGTCTGTTTGTCAAGTCAAGTCTCTGACTATAAGATGTGTTTAGTCAAGTCCCTGGCGGCCAATGGTGTTGTCCATTCTTGCAGTGGCTATCCACTCAGACGGAAGTACCCATCAGTTGTATTCAGTCCCTGATACTGTAAACATCTAGCTGTGTCTCGGAGTCTTACCAACTTGGTCCCTTAATACTCCTGGTGTAGCCCTGGGACTAGTTGGCATCCCCTGGGTGTGTGTTAGAACACCGAACTCTTAGATTCTATGCAGTCGGACTTAGGAATCAGAGACTGCAGTTTAAGAAGGTGCCCTGGGAACTCATGTTCCCGTGAAAAGCTGAGACAAGCTGGGGACTCCTTACATGGATGCTTCTAGAAAAGACGTGAAAGTTCCATACAGAAATGCCTGTTATACTTCCCTTCTGCCCTCTGTGACTTGCAGACGCCATCAGGATTCTTGGTAGCCTTGATGTCTGTGAAAAGCCAGCCTGGCTTTGACTGACCCTTAGACTTTGCCCTGGTAGGGTTAGGTTCTGAAGAGTTTAGGGCAGGGCACTCTGTACACACTGGGCACTCTACACAATGGTTTCAGAAGGATGAGGCAGGTGATGGGCATGCGCCCCAGATCAAGAGGGATTGTGGTGCTGGGCTTTCCTCAGTGACAGGCAGGGAGGGGCGTTATCATTCCAGGCTTGGGAGCTATGCTGCTCCTAGGCTAGGGCAACCAGCTCTGAAGACCTGGAGAGGCCCCCTGAGAAGCTGCAACTTGAGACGATGGGTCCTCGGGTCCCCACTCTGCTCTGAAGAGCTGCTACAGTGTGGAAGTGAAGACCACACTTGGACAACGGCACTGATGTGCAGGCCTGGAGCGGGCAGCTGGGTAACTAGGAAAGGATGAAAGGAGCCATTCAGAGCTGCCCTGCCATGGGGCAGGCTGCCTGGGAATGGAAGGTCAGGGCACAGGATTCAGCAAGGGGCTTTCTCATCTGATAATGTATTCATAGGCCTTCAGTTATACAGCATCTGTGGTCCAAAGCCTGCCTCCTGCAGGAAGGCCCTGAAGACTTCTTGCCTCACCAACCAGCCAATCCCCCGTAGCACCTATCTGTGACCTGGGCTCGTCAATCTTTCTCATAAGTGTGGGTTCCCTGCAGCTTGCAGACCAGGGCTTGGGTCTCCACTTGTGACCCCATCCTAAGCCATGGGAATGATCAGAGGGGAGGGGATGCACTATTCCTGGCTCATGAGTGGCAGGTCCTTCTTGGTGTGCCCAGGGCCCTGCTAGAGGCACTCTGCCTGGCACGGGGAGGTGGTAGCCTGTATGTATGATATTTAGGTAATCACTTAAGCCTGTAGCCTCAATTGTGCAATGTAATTTTAGTGATCAGGGGAGGAGTTTGACCCAAGTGACTCGAGAGCCCCAGAGTAGATGACAGGGCGTTCCTTGAAAGTCACCTGTGGGCCACAGTAGCAGAGCAATACCACAAAACAGGAAGAATGTGTATGGATCTGGGGGTTGGACCTGGATGTGTGTGTGTGTGTGTGTGTGTGTGTGTGTGTGTGACAGCAGGGGTGGGGCATGTCATCATTTTCTCATTAGATGAGACAGTGATTGCCTGTGTGAGATGATCTTGCTGGCCCGGTGGGCTCCAGGAATGTTGGCTTCTCATGAATAGAATGCTCAGATTGACACAGGGAGAGGGGTCTCCGAGGCAGTGGGGCAGGGACTGGCCCTGCTCACTCTGTCTCCCACCCCTGGTACTCAGGCCACTAGCCTGCCACAGAGTTCCATGATACCTGAGGAGATAAAGCATAAACAAGAATGTTCTCATAGGTGCCCTTCTTTGTCTTTGCTCCAATGGGGCCTGGCACACACGCCAGCACTGGCTGGCTGGTGGGCTAAAGATGCCTACCTCCATTCAGCTTTGAGAACGCCCCCCCCCCCAGATGTCCTGTCTGCAGAGCCTGGTCCCCTCCTGGCCACAGGCAGAGAGAGGACTCAGGGTGCAGAGTGCTGTCAGGAGATGAGAAGAGACTAGCACACAGGTAGCCAACAGTATCCCCAAAAGAAGAAACATGGAGCTAGTGGCCCCACTGCTGTATTCCTCCTTTTGGGGTTTGTCTTCTATATCATTAAACTCAGCTCCACGGAAGGGGTGAGGAACGTCGGGTCCCTAGATTATGAGGCTCACAGGTGGCAGTAGCTGCGAACGCTTGGAAGGGACATAGGGCAGAAATACAGGGACCAGGGCTACTGATAGCAGGGCCACAGTGCATGGTGGCGGTTCTGACATATGAGGAGCTATTTTTCTTCTTTGTGGGCACACTCATACGTCTATGTGAGTGTGCCTGTGTGCACACACTCATGTACATGGCACCTATGTGTGATGTCTGCATGTGTGGGTAAATAGGTATAAGCTATGCTTGTTTGCATTCATGAGTGCTTGACCATGCAAATATGCTGTGTGTGGGGGGCACATACAGTACATACAGTCCATGCATAATCAGGGAGAGGCAGAAGGGACAAATAGGTCTATAATGTGACATGTGGTAGCGTTAGAGCTTGGATGGGCTGTTAAGAGAAGGTCAGGGAAACCAACTCATGGGAGCTTGTTAGAGAGGTTAACCAGAGTTAGCCTCATGGGGCAGGGGTTGTGGTTGCTGAGGGCATTTGCAAATATTGGTAGTGGACCAAGCCACACTATGTTTTTGTGGGCTCTGGATTCCTCAGCACAGCCATGGCTCCAAGGCTCTGGTGCCTGTGGGCAAGTAGTGTCACTGGGGACACAACTCAGAATGGGAGGCTTTCTTGGTGAGGATGGTTGGGACCCGCTGAGCTTTGCATGCTGGGAACCTGAACCCCCCCCCCAAATGCCAGAGAGACTCTGGCCCTGGAAGTCCCCAATTCTCCTGCAGCATCACCAGAGGAAGCCCCCTAAAAGTCAGATTTGGTTGAAGGTGCAGGACTGGTTTCGGTGGTGGTTCTTAGCAGGTGACAGAGCCAACAAGAAGCAGTGAGGAGTGGCAGAGGTAGTCAGACCCCATTCAAGGCTGAGACCCGAGTGCCAGACCAGAGAAGGCCCAGCCTTCAGAAAGGAGGTATACCCTCAGTAGAGACATTGCCAAGGTCTGGAGGCTCTCCTTTGTAGCCTGATGCCCATCCCCAAGCTCTGAGCCATGTTTTCTTTCTTTTATGAGCCCCAGTTTCTCCAAGGACTTGAGAGAGCAAAAGATTTCTGGATCCCTTCTTTTGAAGCTTTATAATGCAACAAGGTGAAGACAGGCAAAGTCTAAAAAAGGCCAGAGCAACAGGGAGCAGGAAGCTAAGCTGCAGCTGGGCTGGGCCCAGAGCAGAGAAGGAACCCAGAGTGAGGAAGCCCTCCCAGACCACATACACACGACACTTCCTTTCAGGGACCCATTGAGCCCCTGTCCTGCCCTGCCTTCCCTAAGGGTGTGGTCTGGCTGCCCATTTCAGAAGCCAGCAGCAGTGTTCTCAGCAAGCAGGAGGACACCACCCTCCTGGGCCATCAGGGACTCCCATTGCAGAACAGGGCTTGAGAAATTGTGACTATACTCCTTCGTGGAGGTCTTTGCCATCCCTCAGTGGGTTGGGATAGAGACAGGGGCAGCACTGTCTCCTCAGGCACCCTCCCTGGACCTCAGCCTGATTCTTGAATCTCCATTTTTTTAATTTTGGGCCGTGATCCTTCATCAAAGCACTATAGACTCCACAAGGCCAATGGCAACGTTTTTCCATTCTGTCCCAGTCACTTTTCTGCTATGGCCAGAGAATTGCTGGTAAAAGATTAAAATAGAAAACCCCACTGTCTAGAAATGGGTGTGGTATTGCCCCTCACCCCAAAGACAAGAAGTCTGGCTAAAGGCAAGTAGGGGTGAGGGTGAGGGTAGGGAGGGGCAGGGTGAATAGGAGACAGAAGCCTAGAAATTATTAAATTGTTCCATCCCCAGTGAACCACTGGGGCCCTGCTAAATCCGTTTTTGATTTAAGAGTGATCGTATGATGCCTAAATGCCCAGATGCCGCCTATTAGACAAGGAGGAGGCCCCTCCCTTCGTATGCTGGGAGAGGCGGGTGTCCTTCACTTGAGAGCAGGAATGAGGGTAGATGTCCACTAGAAATCCCACCATGCTCGGCTCTCTGCTCAGCAACCTGAGGGACTCAGCCTTTTCTGGGCTCAGTGTGGGATGGTCCAGGGTGTTGGGACAGTGGAGGCCCTGCACGGGCATCTAGGAAGGAGAATGGATGACACTGTGGCAGGGAAGGGATGTGAATGGCCACACCAGATGTGGTGAGCTAGGGCACAGGAGCTGGGAAGGGAGGGGCTGACATGAGGCCAAAATGCCCTGTGAGGAACCTGAGCAGTGGGCAGAGAAGCTGAACTTCAGAGACCCTGAGAAACCCTCTGCCCTGGTTTTTCAGCAGAAACACTGTTGGAGGGGCTGGGTTTATCTCCAGATCGACACCTCTGGCCATGAATTCCTGAGAGAACAAGCCTATCTGGTAGGCCAGGAGGGGAAAGGAGCTCCTTTTCCTCAGGCCTATGAGGGACTATGCTATCTTCCTGTCCCGCTTCCCTGTTGTTACTTCTAACTCAGGAAAGCTGGAGCAAGCCTGGAAAACTCATCCAAACTCTTGGTGAGCTTATGGTGACTGGAGATTCACATGTACTGCCAAGTCCCTTCCTACCCCACACTCTGTATTCCTGGTGGGCCTTCACAGGGAAGATGAAACCATTGCTCTCCCTGACTGGCTTGTTGAAAACATCTCCCTGGTAAGAGGTGGAGATCTTTCCTTTCAGCTCCTCTGTCCTGCATGTTACCAAAGTGACAAAGTGAAAGATGGACCACACCCGGGCATGGTTCCTTTCCATATAACCTAAGATTCCTATCTTTAGCCTGCCTCTGAGGCTCTGTCACTGTCCTCTGAGATGGAAGTTCTATGGCACTCCAAAGAAATAAGACAACTCCAGACCATCCTAGGAACAACCAGCTCTTACTGGCACGGGCCTCACTGGGCATGTCAGGAGTCAGGCACATCTGGAAAAGCACTTGGCAGGACAAAACCAGGCCTGTCACTAGGGCCCAAGTGACCTCAAGTCCTGCCTGGAGCTTGGGCACTAGGACAGAGATGCCATCGACTTTATTTAGTCTGGCCTGAGCCTGAGAGCGAGTTCACAGGAAGGACACAGGAGCATCGGGACACCCTGAAGGAGAAGCATGGCCGGAATCAGGCCTTGGACGTAGGTTCCCAGGGATGAATGCGCTGTCGCGACTCTGGCTGCCTCCTGCTCCTCTGTGATCTCACCTTAGATCCGCTGCTGACCTCTCCACCTCCGTTATGCACATTGCTGGAGCTGTTTTCTCCAGCACCCCTTGCCCACCCTGAGACTTGTAGCCCAAGGCCCTTGCCTTTTGTTCTGGGAGAGTGAACTGGGTAAGGTTACCTGTGGCTCGGGACCCTTCCTTGGGGGATGGTACTTAAGGTCCAGGATTAAGTGGTACAGCATTCTAATCTCCGTGTCTCTTCTTTTGGTATATCACTGATAACTACCCTGGCCTCAGCAAGGCACTGCCTTCTTTCAGCTTGCGTCTCCTGGTCAGCCAGCCTGGCGTGTGACAGACCACTAAGAGAGGTTGAGGTATAGGGCCTTTCAGCCTGATATCCAGCCAGGAACCTTCCCACTTTTCCACGCAAACAGCCAGTTCAGAATTGCAAGGCCCCGTTGGCATTGTGGGAGGGTAGTGACAGATAAGGTCCATATTGATATTTTGGGCAATGTCTACATTCTGATGGCATCTCCTTTGCCCAAAGGATGAAACCATGTTCATAGGCTCAGTTGTTTTGAGGTCTAAACAGTTTGTGAGTTTATGTGGTAGAGAGAAAGCTTTAGGAAGACAAGGCGCTAGTCTGTGTGGCCTATGGCTGTTCCTGCCATATCCAGAATTGTGCTTGGCATGCTGCTCGTGCTAATAAAATACCTGTGCTAAAGAATGTATTAGTAATTTCCAAGGGGATCTTGCCACTGCTCCCAGCATGCATGTATGCATGCATGCACACGTGCATACATATACAGACATAGACACACGTACACTAGCAAGCCACATACTTCAGCCACAGACTTGGTATTCAGGTACTGACATAGCTGCTTGAGATACACTTAGGTCCACAGAGGCTCGTATTTCTCAATTGGTTCTGATGTACTGTTCTGCTGCCTGGCCCCACACCAACCTCTGGTGTGGGCCAGCTCCTCTCCCTACTGTTTTCCTAGAATCTTCTTGGCTGGGTTGCTGAGCCAGACAGCATCAGCTCTGAGCCCTGCACACCCTTACAGACAGATCTTTAACTAGAGGCCCCTGGAACTGAAGAGTGAGTCCCTTGATGGGGCTGTGTGTCACTATCAGGCCCCAGGGGAGCCTCTCCGAATCTGGGATGTGGCAAAGAGTCCAGAAGGTGGTCCATCATACTAGCTGCCTCTCTAGAGGGTTAAGAAACCTTTGATTACCTCCACCTGCCCAGGCTACCTGGGCAGAGGGGCCTGAGCAACCACTCCACCTCCATTCAGAGTCCTTCCCTCTTGGTCTTCTAAGCATTTGGGTGCATGATGGTGAATGCATTCTCAACCGGCCACCTGCTTCCATTAAGCATACCATGGGATCCCTACAGGTCACATCCGGTGCAGCTAGACACAAAGTGACCCTTGAGAGACAGTATTATTCTCTCTAGGGTGGACCCCAGATAGAAAGTGCTTGGCCCTACCTTGTTTTCCCATCTCTAATGGGAAAGAATCCAATGATCCTGGTACGGACTGAGGTGGGAAAAGAGGGAACCTGATCATTCAGTCCCTGCCTTGTGGCCACAGTGAGAGCCTTGCTGTTGGGCCTCCTTTGCCTTCCAGCACACTCAAACAGTAGGGAAGTGACCAGTTCTCTCGATTCTAGGGGTGCACAGGGAGCAGGGTGGAGGCTGGGTCTACAGCGTGGCCTCCTCCCATCCTACTATTGGAAAATGCCTCTGGTCTCCCTCACTTTCCTCTCTCTTTGTTTCTGTATTTCAATTCTGGTTCATTGTCCTCTCTACCCAGTTTGTGTTCTTCCTGTTTCTGAAGTATTGTTGTTGTTGTTTTAATCCTGTGATGCTAAGGATTGAACCCAGTGCCTAGACAAGTGTTTACCAGTGAGCTGTATCCCTAGCTCTTCCCACCGCCCCCTTCTGGCTGGGAAAGCTCTTTCACCATCCACCATCACTTGGATGATGCTTCCAGTCTCTTGGCCTCAGCCTGTGTCTCCCATTCTCTCCTTTTCAAGTCCAGCGGCCAATCCTTCTATCTCCCCAGTAACCTGTTAGCTCCGTTCCCTATGGGGCGGGGGGGGGGGGGGGGGAGCCCTCAATATCACCACTTTCCTCCTATGGCCCTCAAAACATGGACTCAAATTGTTTTAAGTTTGAGGATTTGGGGGTGTTTCCCAACAGTCTTGCCTGGCTTAGGCCTACCCTTGTCTGCAGAATGATTAGACGGTTCCTAGAGAGCTTCTCTACCCCCCCCCCATCAATGGAGGCCTGCATGGTGAGGGGACACCCCAAAAGTGACATACAACCACTTGGCCCAGGCCAGGACATTGGAGGCCAGACTGACCCACAGATCTCTGGGCCTGAGGACATCAGATTACTAACCTTGCTCAGAGTGGGATGGAACAGACAGGCAGATTCTGGTGCCACCTTCAGGGAGGGCAATGTCCACCCTGAGAGTCTAGTCAACCCCTATTCCCCGCCCCTTCTAGAGTGCCTGGCTTTGCCCTCAGTCACCCTTGAGCTTTGCAGGCTGGGCGGGGACACCTGGATTTCTCTGCCCCCCCCCCCCCCAAGAAGGGCCAGCTTGGAAGAATTTCCCAAAGCCTATTAGAGCAACGGCTGCCTCCTGCCTGCCTCCTCAGGCTGGGCAGGGCCAAGGGCTGAGGCGGGTGGAGGGAGCAAGGGAGGGCAGCAGGGGGAGAGGAGGAAGGAAAAAGTTGGCAGGCAGACAGCAGAGCCCTGTCTGCATCCATCGCAGAGAGGAGGCCCGTGTGGTGTGGGGCGGGCCAGGAGCAAGGAGAGGCCTTCCTCCCTTTGTGCTCCCCCCACCCAGCCCTATAAATAGGCCCAGCCCAGGCTGTGGCTCAGCTCTTGGAGGGAATCAAGCACCAGGCATCCAGCGGTTAAGTCGAATCCCCTGCCAGCATGGCTAGCGAATTCAAGAAGAAGATCTTCTGGAGGGCTGTTGTGGCTGAGTTCCTGGCCATGACCCTCTTCGTCTTCATCAGCATCGGCTCTGCCTTAGGTTTCAACTACCCACTGGAGAAAAACCAGACACTGGTCCAGGACAACGTGAAGGTGTCGCTGGCCTTTGGTCTGAGCATCGCTACTCTGGCCCAAAGTGTGGGTCACATCAGCGGTGCTCACCTCAACCCAGCTGTGACACTGGGGTTACTGCTCAGCTGCCAGATCAGCATCCTCCGGGCTGTCATGTATATCATCGCCCAGTGTGTGGGAGCCATCGTCGCCACTGCCATCCTCTCGGGCATCACCTCCTCCCTAGAAGCTAACTCACTTGGCCGCAATGATGTGAGTGGGGTTATCTCAGGCTTGGGGTCTGTAGGGAGGTACAGAGAGGGCACTGGCTCCATTTGCACACTGTATAATGGAGACACTGAAGAACAGAGTGAATGGTGAGGGGTTCTGAGGTCATGCTGAGAACTGGGGCTAGAATTCAGCTATGCCATGGGGTCTCTTTACTGCCAGGTGCCATGGGCATGAGAGAGTCACACAATAATGGTTGTGCCAAAGTCCCCTGCAGAGTGTCTACTGCCAGGAATAAGCTGAGGGGGAAGTTAGCCACGTGCCAGCAGGTTTTATCCCTCCACTGGAGTTTCTTGACCCTCTTCGGCCCTACCTGGGCAGCCACGTTTCTCTTTTGCAGCCCTGGGCACTAGGCAATCTCTCCTTATTGTCCCAAGCCCATTTTATCTGGATACCTAGCATGTTTAAAGGCACTTCTGCAAGTGTCTGGGCATGACTCCCTTGTAAAGTTGCCTGGGGTTCTGGGTAGCACTTAAGCCTCACCTAGGTCCCCAAGTAAAGTTCTTCAGGAAGTCGGGAGACAGAACCCCCTTTCACCCCCCTGCCTCCCAACAATCAAAGTCGAGGGAACAAAACTCCCTCTGGAGTTGTTGGAAGAGTCTTCTAGATAACAGTCCAGGAGAAGGGGTCGGCTCGGTGGTCCTTGGCCACTGAACGCTGTGGCATATGCTCTTTTGTGTGGGGAGGTGGAAGTGAAGGTGCACGCATGTCTACGTGGGCCCTGAACTTGTATAAATTGTTTTCACGTTGATGCTGCTCTTGAGAATGTGTAACCACTTGTGCCCATCATTCCTGGCTTGAATGATAAGCCGACTCTGGGAGCTGTATGGCAACTGTTCAAAAGAACTGCCCCTGGGTTACTCCACACAGCTAAGTGGCCTCAGTTGTGGTTGCCTGGTCACAGACCTTTTCCAGCTTCTTAGCTAAGTGCCCATGCCGAGTGCACTTGGGTTTAGTGGGAACCAGTTTAGCGGGACTGTCTGAGTAAGGGTATATATAGGATGATGTCACAGATGGGAAATAGACTGGAGTCCCTCACCAAAGGCAAAGACTAAAGACAGAGTGGAGGCACTTGCCTCAGAGAAACAGCTGACTGGACCCTGGCAGGGTAGATGCATGGGGACAGGGGCAAAGAAGTGGGCCAGGGCTCCTGTGCGCTGGGTGGCTGTGGGTGACTTGATTTCTCTCATTTCCCAGCTGAAGTTCAGGTCCTGGAGATGGAGATGGGGAGGGAGGTGCAAGTCTGGTGCCCTGCCACTGGGGTGAGCACTTCTGTGCTGCAGTGACACCTCAAGATCACACTTTTAAGTCAACCTCTGCTCAGCTGGAGATTGAAGATTAGCCCTGTGGCTGGAGTTTAGACTTTAGCTAGAGGAAACTTGGCTGCCCCAGGCAGGCCTAAGGAGCAGAGTCAGAGAGGCAGTGTCTCTTGAGACTTCGGTCTCTCCAATAGGAGCAGGGCTAGGTGCCTCAGTGAATTCCTGTGAGGAGGTTCAAGTTCCCCCTGAAGTGGGGGTTGGGGAGGAATGGGTGGAAGCAATGAAGGCTCCCTGTGGGGAGGAGGTTGAGACTCCTAGGGCTGCTTGTCTCTTCCAAGTCAAGTGACAGGCAAGACCTATGCCCTTGCTGGCAAAGGCCTCCTGTTCTCTAATATGGTCATCCAAGGCAGGGGCGGAGTGGGATAGCTTCAGCAGCACCTGATCTGGCTACACCCCACTTCTGTCTCCATACCCACCCCCCCCCCCAGTTTTGCAGAGTTGTCAGAGTATATGCGTCAGGCGGGATACATACAGCTGGAGGAGAAAAGCTTCAGGCTAGTGTGGGGAAGGAGACAGGAACCCAGATTGAAATCCTGTTGGTTGTTAACTACCGAATCTTCTCGGAGCCAAGAATCCTGAGGTACATCTCCCTCTCCCCCATATACACTATAAGCTTATATTGTTGGCTGGCGCTAACTACCTCCCCCAGAAGTGCTTGGCATAAGAGGAACACCAGCAGCAGTGTATGGAAGGAACCAAACACTGTGGTGGGGTTCCTACTACCCCCTCCAAACAAACAGTGGACCTTGGCTTGTAGGACAGCCAAATGACTCTCCTCAGGCACTGGCTCCTGCATCTGGAGTGACTGATCTCAGTGCCTTAGAGGGACAAGCAGTCAGTGGCACAGGTGGCAGCTTCTTTCCTCCACATCCCTGGGGAAGGCTTTCACAGCTCCTCTGCCCCTACCCCCACTCCACTGCCAAAACCTGGGTGGGGTGAGTTGTTGGCATGGAGATTTCCAAAGAAAATAGAGGGGAAAGTGGCAGGAAGTGGTTGAGTGAGTCAGGGGGTGTCCCTCAGGGACATAGTAGGGACAACTTTCTCCTGACTAAGTCAAGGCTCAGGAAACGCCCTAGAGAGACCACAGGCCTCCTATAAGCCCATCGGTCCCTTCTGGGTTAAAAATCTGGAGCTGAGTTTTCACCCTTGCCTACAGGCTCTGAGGGTCCCTTCCCAGGGTCAGCCACTTCCACCCTATGTTGCTCCATGCAATCGGCTGGGCTTAGATAGCCAAATTCCCACCTATGAACCCGGTGAACAGGATATAAAGGGCGTGGCTGGCTTTGGGAGTAAAGGATGCTGGAGCCTTAGATCCTGGCATCCTGGCTGTTTTCATTCTTCCCCGTTCTGGCCCTTATCCTGCAGAAATGACTGGGGTTGGTTGTTGGCTGCTGAGGGTAAGGCTGGGTCAGCCAGGATCCCTGGTTTGGGCAGCTTGTGGGCCTGAGGCCAGATAAACTGCACAGCTGCCTGTGATACCAGGCAGGAGGCAGGTGAGATAAGAGGTGTCAGGGCGGGCCAGGGAACTTTTGAACTGGAAGGATGGGAGGAATGCCAGGAGAGCTCCAGAGGGGTGGACCTACAAGAACCCAAATGTAGGCTGAAAAGAAGCTTAAGGAAGATGGGGCCTAGAGGCGGTCATTGAGTTTGGGTGGGCTGGGGTCATGGTAGGAGGCAGGATTTTGAAGGTAGAAGGAACTCTGGGCTTGAGCTGGTGTCTGAGTGTGTCTGGAGGGGACCGTGCTCACAGAGCCACCTGGGGCTCAGACAGAAGGCCCATTTATTGTCTTCAGGGTCATCTGTTAGCCCTATTGATTCAGGATCCAACTGCTTCTACCTGCTCTCCCACCTGATATAGATCTGGTTTTGAATGCCCGCTCTTCTTCCAGTTTCTCGGGTGTTAGCCATGAGGAGAGAGGGTTTTCCTTACCTGTAGGCTTACCAGGGTTGAGGCCCCTGCTACCCACCACTGGGGTTCAGGAGTGGGCTATAGAAAAGAAGTGTAAATTTCCAATGCCCTAACCCAGTCCAGCACGGCCAGGGACAGAGCTGGGGGCTGGGTGTAACAGCATAGCTGGGACCTGTAATTAGCGTTTCCAGGCAGAACCTAGGAGGGAAAGGGCAGGGGGGAGAGCATAGAGAGGTGGAGCTTTGTGGCAGGGTAGACATTCCTTCCCACAAGAATTCTGAGGCTGGGTCCTCCATAGCATCTGTTGAACAGTACAGCTGGTGTGGTCTACCTATCCCAAACCTAGGTCCACCTGGGATAAGTATTTAAAAGACAATGCTCCAAGAGGACATACACAAGTGGCCTCTGAGGAGAGCTGCTCCCTCCCACCCTGCCCCACCCCAGCCTCAGCTCCTCTGCCCTGGTACTCCCCATCTCTAGCCCAGGCAGCTTTCAGCAACTCACCTCGAAGGCCCTACACAGCCCTGCTCTCCAGGGACCCACTCAGGGTGTTCTCAACTGCAACCCACCAGGCCTCTCCAGGCAGGTCACAGTATCCACTCCTAGGGGTGTCTGGGAAGCCATGGTGGCAGAGAGCTTTAAGTTTTTGCTGGTAGCCGTACCATGGGAACTCCGGTCCTGTCCCATCTGTGAGTCTCAGGGCTCTGGAACAGTTGAAACTTGAGTCTCCTGCCTGCAAATACAGGCAGGAAAATGTCCGTGAGGCTCAGGAGTGATCAGGGACCCCTCTGTCTGGGCCTTTTTCAGGAGACTAGAGGGAGCCCTGGACCACAGTAGGTTGGCACCCAGGTGGGATGAGCTGGAGCAGGGGTCTCTCTATTCACCCAAGCAGCTAATGTCCCCAAGCATCCCTGAGACTGAGAATAAAGCCCATAGACCGAAGAGAGTGGGTAGGCTTGATCGGCCCTTCCAGGACTTGAAATCCCTGTAGAGACTCTCCAGAGGGGAGTTTCTGCTCCATATAAAGATTTGTTGTTCTTGTAGTTGTATTAAATTCAGGAAGCAGCGTCCTCAAACAGATCAGCCCCCTGGCTCTAGAAATATGCAAGTTGGACCCACCCGACAAGGAAGCTGCTCTTGCCACTTCTGGCTGTGCAGTGTAGGTGGGTGGCATGAGGTTCTGTGACCCAGGCTTTGTGCCGAGCTGAAAATAGGAGTTGGAGATTTGAACTCAGGTTTCTGGGTGCTGACTGGAGGTGCCCACCTGATTTCAGGCAAGGAGGAATCTGAAGACTGCCTTGGGCTGGATTCTAGGCAAACACCTCCACTTTGCAGTTTGGAAAACTGAGACCCAAGCAAAAGGATGGATCTTTGTCAAGGTTGCACAATGAGTGATGTCAGGGCAGGTCTGTGCTTCAAACATTCTACAAACATGTGCACACACGTGCACATGCATGACATGGGGCCAAGAACATGCTCTCAGCACTGCTTGGATCTGGGGTCCCAGGAGGGGGACGGTCCTCAAGGGAACCTCTTCCTTTCCCTGCTCTGCAATAAAGAAAAGGAGGAAAGGAGTTGGAAACCATTGCTTTGTGTATTGTTTCTTGTCAGGAAGATAAAATGGCTCTGGGAGCAAAAGATTCTGGGCCCTTGAGACCAGCGGCCTTCTCACTCACTCACTCGTTCCCTTTGTCACTTCCCTCCCTTCTCCAGCTAGCAGTGGCACTGCCCCCGTGGGTGTGAAGCATGAGGGGGCATAGTGACGCATTCAGAAACGCCATCAGACACACCAGTGCAAACACATAGAAACCATCTGGGACTTTGTGCTGCTCAGAGCCGCTTGCTCTGCAGAGCATGCCCAATGTAGTGCCTTGAGTAAAAATGAATCTTGGGCTACGCTTGGGAGTACTTGGCCAGGATCCTGTCACCTTGTCTAAATTTTCTCCAGGGACTTAAACAGACTGACTAGCCTCCAATCCCAAGGTGAGGGTTTCACCTGCTTTCCTTTAATCAAGTATTGCTAGTGGCATGACATAATTCTTGCCTGTTTTTGTATCAGCCTTTCTTTGACTGCCCCATTCTATCAGTTTCTATGGGGAGGATTATTAAAAACGTTCACTTTGCAAATAGTTTGATCTGACTCTTGTGACTGTCCATTTTAAAAAATAATTTATTTTTAGCCTAAATTGTTTCTTTACTGTCTATAGGTTTAATATTTTTATAGTCCTTAGATCATGTAATTATTCTGTAATAAGCCTTTTAAGGTCTAACAAAAGAGAAGGAGCTTCTCGCTCCCAGACATATGGCCACGTGTAGACACAACCGACAGTGGTCCACAAACTCACACAGCTGTACACTGAGCACATGTAAGTTCTAACTGAGAGATGATGAGGTGGAGCCCACTGCTCCCTGGCGGGCTAGTGCTGAGTACTGGAGACAGTGGGGTGGGCAGACAGCCATGTCTCTTGAGCTGTTCCTTGAGAGCAGAGGCTGAGCCTCAGCCAGGGCTGGCCCTGGACTCTGTTGCTCCCCAAGGGTGGGGCACTGGAAGCCCATCCTCAAAGTCAGGGCCCCATGCCTGGGATTCTGTGAGCTATTCTGGTGACTTGCCTACAAGTAGCAGGGAGGGTTCAGGTAGGATGGCATAAAGAGGTCAATCCTGGGCTGGGACACACTGCCAGTCTTGAAGACACCTCCTGCCAGCAGCCCATTTGAAGCTGGAAACAGTCTGTTCCCTTGGTAGCCAGCACATCAACCTAAGAGCTTGGGGTGACATAAACCCTGAGGTGAGAGTCCTGGCCTCACCACCTCCTTGTTGAGCATATGTGCCTGCTCTGTCCTGTCACACGTGAGTCTCAAAGGCCACTGGCTGGCCTCTCATCTCCCAGCTAAACAGTAAAAGCATAGGCTCTTCATTCTTAGGGCTTTGTCGGAGTAAGCTGTCTTCTAAAGCAACTGGAAGTCCTGGAAACTATGCGCTTTCAATCCATTTCATAATGAGCCTCCCCTCAGAGGTTTTTTTTTTTTTTTTTTTTTTTTTTTTTTTTTTTTGCAGAGCCCTGGCAAGGCTCCCAAGCTGGGAGGGACAAACACCCAGCTAGATGGCAGGTGGAGTCTCTCTTCTCTGTGATGCTCAAGGGCTCAGACTATCTTAGGAGGGTGTGGCGGCCGGGAGCAGACTGAAGCCTAGTCCCGCCACTCCTTAGAGCTGGCGAGTTTGCACCTTAACCTACGATCTCACCTGAGTTCAGCGATCAGGAGTGTTGAATACTTCCCAAGAGCTGCATGGCCTGCTCTACCACTCACACCTGCATTCACAAAACCGAGTGTTGCTCTTTCAACGTTAGTCAGTGAAAAAAATCCAGGCACAACTAGACACACATGCCCAGACGTGGCTCTTTTCCAGTGATAAATGACAGCAGCTGGGCTTGGCCCTGTTTGAGTTGTTTGAAATGTATGGGCTGTACACAATCACTATGGCTTGCCTTTTCTAACCTCCCTTTCTTGGAAGGTGACACAGACCTTTATCATTTCTAACCTCTTACTGTTTTCCCAGATGTACGTGGCTCGGGTACACTAGGCAGTGGGAGAGCTGTGGTCATTAGCCTCAGAGGCAAATGAGGTGGCTGGGGGAGCTGGTTGCTGCTGGCAATGGTAGGAGACCTGGGCAGTGGAAGGGGAAGGCTGCCAGCCTTATGGCTTTGAATGCTTAGGAGTAGAGTGCCGTCCAGAGTTTCCAGGCCACATGGCTGCCTCCTGCTTCCTGAGACTCAGACCTCTGGGCCTGGAACCAGGGCCTGCTTTGCTTTGTGTAGAAAGTGGTACCTTGAGTAGGGCTTGGGACTCAACCCTAGTTTAGAACCAGGGGAACAGATAAACTGGCTCTGGTTACGTCCCTGAGAAGAGCAGGGTGGGGATTGAATGTGAGCAGGAGGCTTAGGGACAGCTCCATTAATTGGTGAGGAAGTGTTCACCTCAGGACCCCTGCCAGCTAGCAATTAGGCCAGCCCAAGAGAGTAGAGGAAATGGAGGGAGCGAAGCCATGAATGTCAGTGAGGGCCACAGGCTACCCAGGCCAAAGTGGAAATAACAACCGGGGCCTTCTAGTTGGCCTTCCATCAAGCCTTCCTGGCCTCAGGCAGCCTCTGCCAGGAGATGTAGCTATTCTCCACATCCATCTCCACCACCTGGTAGTCCTGGCCTTTTTCATCTTCTCCACATGCCCAAGACAGGCTTGTGACATCTGAATCTTCTGGGTGTTCTTCTAGAGTCTAGAGTCCAGACAGCTGACACCTTAAACCCATTTTGCAGATAAAGAAACTGAGGCCCGGAGAGAGCCATTTTCATGGTGCCAACAATAGAACCTGAACACTGGCAGTCTGCCTCTGTTGCCTGACTTTGCTGTGGCATGATAGTTAGACATCACCCCAGAAGGCTCAGTGGCCATAGGGGACACAGCTTTGGGGCAAACCAGGAAAGGCGCAAAGCTGGGGCTTTAAGACAGTGGAGGGGATATGAGTCACTCCCTGAGAGCCAGCACTGCAGACAAAGGAGGGAAGAGCATTGTTCTTGTGAGATGGCCTGAGAACTGGGGAAACCCCCTGAAGAGGTGGAGGTGTGCCTCCTACCTAGGACCTTGCGGAGCACCTGGAGGCTTTGGGGATGCCACCACTCAGTCTCTCCTTGGGTTGGGCATGGAGAAGCATCCCAAGAGCTTTACCAACATGGCTTAGGCCCTCTGGTGTGGGTTCCACCAGCCCTCCGACTTGGAGCAGCTATCTGGATCCCCTGGGAGGGGTCTTCTCAGTGCAGCTGCAGGGATGGTATGGTTCCAGCGACTTTGTGGCAGTTCTCATTCCTTTCTTTTTTCCATGAGTCATGTTTCCAAAAGTGGTTTAGGAGCAGGGGCAGCCAGACTACAGTGGTGTGGCCCATGTAGCCAATGAGAGGGAAGGCAGGGCTGGGGCCAGGAAAGAGAAGAGGGGAGAGAGGAGATCCAGAGGGCCAAAGGAAATGGAGCTAGGGAAAGCTTTGGACTTGAAAGAAGAAAGCAATACCTCCACTTGGGTCCCCCCAACCAACATTTTCCTTCTCCTATGGGCATCCCTGACCACCTCCCATGTCTGAGGCTCACATCTCACCTGAAATGCCAGGTGTGTCATGTAGCCAACAAGGAGGCCCTGCTTTACCCTGGGCCTCTGAGCAGAGTGAAACAGGGCCTAGGCAGGACTGAGGATCAAGCCAGAGCACCAACAGTGTGGGACAAGGCCTGATTTTCATCACGTGCTTTGTGCGTCTGGCCTCCTGGGGTCACACAATGAGAAGCTCAGTAATAAGTGGCGAAGTGGTTAAAGATTGTCTCTTGATGTCTGGCCCTGGTGCTCTGGGAATCTTGTTATGCTCGCCACCTGCCCAACTCACTGGGCCTTCTCGCTTTTTCTTCCTGGCAGCTGGCTAAAGGTGTGAACTCCGGCCAGGGTCTGGGCATTGAGATCATTGGCACTCTGCAGCTGGTGCTGTGCGTTCTAGCCACGACAGACCGGAGGCGCCGAGACTTAGGTGGCTCTGCCCCTCTTGCCATTGGCTTGTCTGTGGCCCTGGGACACCTGCTGGCGGTGAGTAGGGGGAAATTCCCAGGTTGAGGCCATGGGGAGGTCAAGGCCAAGGCAAGAGCTGGTGAGCAGGGCTAGTGTGGGCATCAGTGGTACTTTGGATGGAACTTCTACCATGGGGGGGGGCGGCGACAGCAGACCCACTCTGGGTGCCTGAGCAAGGACACCAGAACCTCTGATGATGCCCCTTTCTCTGCTGAGATTGATTGTTCCCTTGTCTGCTCTCTCTCTTCCCCCACATTCCCTGTCACTTTCCTTACACCCCTGTTCGTTACATGCTTCCCTTCCAGATTGACTACACTGGCTGTGGTATCAACCCTGCTCGGTCATTTGGCTCTGCTGTGCTCACCCGCAACTTCTCAAACCACTGGGTAAGTCACCTGAGCACCCAGATAACATGGTGGGAGCAAGTTCTACCTGACCCTTGAGGCATAATTGTCCTCTCATTGAGATTCTGGGAGAGAGGCGGGGCAAAGGAAATAAAAAAAACCAAGGCCTGAGATGAAGGGAGGAGGGTTCACATGGGGAAAAGGTTTGCGTTTAGTCTCCACGTTGGCCAGCTCAGACCCACTAGCCTGTACACTGCCCTGCCCTGTCATCACAGCAGTGTGGTGGACAGCGGGGCTCAAATCTTGGCCCTGCCACCTCCAGATTTAGCAATGTCGAGCAGGCGTCGTGCCTTGGTGTCATAGACTGCAAATACTGTGGGCTTAGGATCGCTGCCTCTCTCAGGGTTGTTAGCATCAGGACAGTACCCATGTCTGCAAGCAGAGTTCTGAGAGAGAGAGGAGACCTCACACAGGGTTTAGCTCTGGTTGTTACTGGTCTGTGTGCTCCTGGATACCCTTCTATTAGACAAGCCCATATCTGGAAACCTTTCAAGGCTGGGGGAAGGGAACAGTAGCCATCCTGAGGAATGGGCTGCCACAGAGATGCCTGTACAGAAGCCAGGACGTGCCCAGTACACATCCTGGTCTGGGCCCACCCTGGAATCAGAAAGTAGTGGGCTGGTCTGTCTGCTTCTGACTCAAGACAGATGTGGGGGAGATTCCCAGAGGGAGGGGGGTGGTGTGGCCACCTGTCCTCTAACTGCTCTTGCTTCTTTCCTAGATTTTCTGGGTGGGGCCATTCATTGGGGGTGCCCTGGCAGTGCTGATCTATGACTTCATCCTGGCCCCACGCAGCAGCGACTTCACAGACCGCATAAAGGTGTGGACCAGTGGCCAGGTGGAGGAGTACGACCTGGATGCTGATGACATCAACTCCAGAGTGGAGATGAAGCCTAAATAGATGAGGCTTGGCCTGGGCATCCATATGGGGGTGGGGAAGGGATGGGCGGAGGGAGGGGAGGGCTGAAATCATATTGTAGACACTCTGACAAGCTGACCAAAGTCACTCCCCAAGACCTGCCTGACCTGAGTGGTCCAGCCTCATCTGGCCTGGCAATATCACTGTCTTTCTTTCTGTTTCCTGGTCTCAGAGCTTCCTGGGGACCGAGATTTGTCAATGCTGCACCTCGCTCCCTTGAAATCATGGAGGAGTGAAAGGGAGGGACCCACCAGCTAGTTGTCCCCTCAGAGTGTGCTAGGAAGTCCTCTTTATCCTAAAGTTGCCCAGCAAGTCACCCACCTTTGGTGCCTGGGATTTTGCCATTGTTGCTTTGTGCCTTTGATCATGGCCTTCCTTGAGCAGGCAATTTTCCCCAAAGACACTTGGAGGGAGAGGAGGTCTGCTAACTTTCCCCCTGACTTACCTCCAGGACCCTTCCCCTTAAACTCACTGTAAGACCTTGGAATTGTCCCTGTGTGTTCATTGATCTCATCTGCAAAGTGTCAAGTAAGGGACAGCTTTGGGGATGCTATGTGGACTTACCGCAGGTTCTAGAAGGGACAGTCTGGACAGCACTGCTTTGTCTACTTGGCCTGAGCCCTTTCCAAACATCCACAGCACACGAGCACATCTAGATGAGCTACACAGCAGAGGGTGGTCCAGGATGCCGGGAGTGCCTGTTCACTGAGCCTTCCTTTAGGCAGAATGAAGGCCGTTTCGTGGTAGAGGAAGAGCTCGACACTCTTTTATCTAGCTCTAGTTGGTCTGCCCGGGGAACTCGGCACCGCCTAGATGATTGTTTCAGTTCTCCAGTCTCCCTTGCAGTGTAGATGTGGCATTTACTAAGTAAGGAGCACTGGGCCATCTGCAGCAGCATGTCTGAGGAGAAAAGCAGCTAGATGTGTGGAGCAGTTCTGGGATAGATGCCCATGCTGGGCACACGGGGGCTTGGATACCCCTGCTTCATCATGGTCAAGGAGGCTCCTCCTGCCCTGGCATATGAGCTCCTGGATGGGTGAATTTCATTAAAGCCCGGAGAGCGGGCTCGCTGTGTGACTCTAGTCAGAGTTCTCTGTGTATCGACCTGCTGATGCAGCTTCTGCTGCAGCCCAAGGAGAGTCTGCTCAGGGGTGGGTGTCTTGTATTCAGCTTCTAGATTATTCCTATTCAATCCCATGAGGCCAGCATAGCTCTACCACTGTGCCTTTAGCCCCAAACCGAGAGACACATTCTTCAGGTGCTTAGAAGCAGCAGGACGGCCAAGGGGCCTCTGGCCTCCGGGGCATATCACAGCTGTACACTCTCCTCCATTCCATAGCAGGCACTATAACCCACTTGACAGATAGGGACACTGAGCACCCCATATGTTCAACTATATCATATTGGGTCCATCTTAGTAACCAAGGCCATGTCTGGCCACTCCCTGGTCAATGCAACAGACTCCTCTCCCCTCCAGCTTTTCCGTTTCTGCCTGGGCAATGGCTAAGGGCTGGGAGGGGGTGGTGGTGGTGGTGGTGAGGGTTATGCTAGAGGGATCAGGGGAGGCCCATCCTACCTGGTTCTGGCCACTGTCATCAAGGACCCCACGTCTGTCTGCTCTGTGTATGTTTCTTTGCAATTGAAATTTCATCTTATGGTAAGAAAATAAAGGACAATGACTTGTAAGGTCCTCCAGGCTTCCTGTGGTTTTTGCCTTGTTGGTACTGCAGCCCCACAAAGGGAGTCCATATTGTCCTTAAAAGGGGGACTTCTGAAGATGTGAAAATCTTGGGGCAACTAACTATGGGAAGTAAAGGAAAAGTTCAAGCCAGTTTAAATGGAGTAATAGGTGTCATTTTGGGCTCTGGAGGGTGAAAGAGTTAGGGAGAAGCAGGGTTGAAGTCCTAACTCTGTTAACCTCAGGACAGTCTGAGAAGCCACAGCTCTGTCAGGTCTCTACCCCTCCCTCTGATCACCTGGAAGCCCCACCCATACATGTGTCTTGGGACCCTCAGGGGTTGGCTCATCAGAAAAAAAGTGCAGTGCAGTGCAGTGCCATACAGATATTTGGATCCAAGTTCCTGACACTGACTCCATGTGTGACACAAGAAACACTTCAGGTAACCGTGAGTGTAGCCACTGGGAACAGGCATGAACAAGCCTGGTCCTTCTACAGAGGCTTCCTCTGGGAGGTGATAACCCTCAACCTCTTGCAGTGCTCTCTATATCATAAGCACAAGTGTCCCCAGGGGTATAGGCTGACGGGAGAGGGGGGCAGAAGGGCTCAACATTCTGCCATGTTTCCTGATGACACAATAAAGATATAAGAGGTAACACTGTAGAGGGCTTAGTGTTGTTGGAATGGTGTTTCTTACTGAGTGCAGTGTACACGAACCCTGGAGCTGCTGCAGCCCATTCAGACTTCCCTGACATCTTCCTGGTGAGGTACATGTTGTCAGAATTAGACAGTGACTGCCAGGCACGTTGTAGAGGCCAGCCCAAAGCCTCAGCCTCATCCATGGTTCTTCTTAGTCTGCCTCCTCCTTCTCCTTCCACCCTCTAGGTCTAGGTCTCCAGTGCCCTCAAGCACTGTGGGAACCAGTTACTTAATTTCTCCTCAGCTATTCTTGCCTCTGCTCCATTCCACAATATAACAATATAGCTTTTTTTTTTTTTTTTTTTTTTTTTTTTTTTTTAGTTTTTTGAGACAGGGTTTGGCTTTGTAGCCTTGGCTGTCCTGGACTCGCTTTGTAGACCAGGCTAGCCTTGACCTCACAGCGTTCCACCTGCCTCTGCCTCCTGAGTGCTGAGATTAAAGGCATGCTCCACCACCACCTGGTATAGCCTTTCTTTTTTTTTTTAATTTTTAATTTTAATACAGCTGTTCTTGTATGACTTCTATAGAATCCTAGAGTATAGAGGCAGCTGCTGGGGTTTCTGAGGTACCTATGAGGTACTAGGGACCTTTCTGTCACTTACAATATTAGAAGATAGAGCCATCTGCATTTTTAAAGGTTGCTTGGGTTCCTGCAGGTGAAATCAGTTGCTCAAGGCTACCTAAATTGGATGGGAGTGGGATTGAGGTTTGAGCTGGATCTGCCTGGCTTCAACAATTGGCTGTTTCCATTCTGTGATGCTGTCCTGTTCTGTTGCTATTCTTTATAGATTTAGCTCTGAGCCAGCAGAGAAGGCACACTGAGCTGCAGCTGCTGAGTCCACTCCTATAGAGTAAGAGGGAGACAGGAAGGAAAAGGGCTGTCCTGGTGCAACTCCCAACACTATGATAAGCCTACTCCTTCTGGATAGACACATGTGGTGATGGCTTAAGGTGCCACCAGTCTGAGACTGCTTTCATAAACATGTACCTACTCCTTACTTGAACGGAATATGATCAGCTTGTTCATAGAGTATATGAACAAGGGAAGGCCAATGCTGCACCACGAGGAACAATAATGCACCAAGCCAAGCTTTAGACGCCAGTAGGCTTGGGTACAATAACTTTGGGGCTGGGGCTGGAGAGGTTGCCAGAGGTTAAGGGCACTGACTGCTCTTCCAGAGGTTCTGAGTACAATTCCCAGCAACCACATGGTGGCTCTATATTGTGATCTGATGCCCTCTTCTGACCCGAAGGTGTACATGCAGGCAGAGCACTGTATACATAATAAATAAATTAAAACAACAACAACAATAACTTTGGGGCCAGGCACTTCCTCTAGCACTGGTGGGACCAGTGCTCCAGGCATCCATCTCCCCTGGTTCCTCAGATTTTGTTCTGTTTGGTCCAGCACAGATGAGTGAGCTTAGGAAATAACTGGAATGGGACGGGGGCTTCTTGAGTAAGCAGAGACCCTTGTCTGTTTTGTTCATCAAATTTTAACACATACAGCAAATTTCCTGAAAGCCTCCAGGACTCAACCTTTGTCCCCAGGCCCCTGAACAGTCAGGTGACTAAGCACATGAGGTGCCTTGGTGGGGGGTGTCTGTCACCTGCTTCTAATTGTGACCTTGCTGAGACTAGACTACGGGTCACCCACCCCTATGAAAACTATCCACAGCCTTAGCTGGAGGATGATTCAGCTGGCACGGAAGGCCGTGCCTTCTGCACCTGGCCTACAAGGAAGCAGGATGTGTTCTAGCAGCCACTGAATCCTAGAATATTTGTCTTTCCATTAAACTCACAAGAGCAAAATGCTGCAACATTACCATTGTCACACTCCATCGGAGGCCCCTGACTGGGCCTGGTACAGATTAGAAGACTTTCCAAACCCTCTTTGCAGGGAATACCAGCCAGAGGCCTGTGGTCAGTGTCCTGCCAGTGTGAGGTCAGATCAGTGTTTCTATTTTTTTTTTCCTTATTTGAGACAGGGTTTCTTTGTGTATCCCTGGTAGCCCTGGCTGTCCTGGATGCCCATATAGACCAGGCTGGTCTTGAACTCACAGAGATCTGCCTGCCTCTGCCTCCCAAGTGCTGGGATTAAAGGTGTGTGACACCACACTGGGCCTCAGATTAGTGTTTCTAAACATGTAGAAGTCTGTAATCCTTCCAGACCCTTATCCCCCTGCACCACTGACCCTACTCTGTGTGTGTGTGTGTGTGTGTGTGTGTGTGTGTGTGTGAGAGAGAGAGAGAGAGAGAGAGAGAGAGAGAGAGAGAGAGAGAGAGAGAGAGAGAAACAGACAGAGAGACAGAGACAGAGATACAGAGAGAGACAGAGAGCAGAAGAGAGGGAGAGAGACACAGAGAGAGACTTAGAGAGACAGAGAAAGAGAAATGTGTGAATGCATGTGCGTGTGTGCTTGTTCATGTGTGGGTGTGGGTGTGGGCATGCTACAGTGTTCTTGTGGAGGTCAGAGGACAACCTTCAGGTATCAGTATTTGCCTTCCTATCTTGTTTGAGATGGGATCTCTGTATCAGGCTACCTGGCCGCTACACCTCTGGAGATTTTTCTGTCTTGCCTCCATCTTTCTGTAGAGGGACAGTGGGCTTACAGACGTGACTGTATTCATTATTTTCCTTTTTACTTTTGTTGTGGTTTTGTGCGTGGATTCGGAGGATCTGACCTCAGGTCATCACGTTTTGTGTGGCAAGAGCGTTTATTCACTATGACGTTTCCCCAGTTTCATATTCTTCCTTTTAACAACTCAAACTCTCCACCAGGATCAGGGCATTCTGCTGTCTGGCTGCTGGGGACGCCTAGAAGAGGATGGGCCTATGCAGGTGCTCTGGGATACATCACCTGATGAGCAGATGTGACCTATTGTACTGGCCTTGATGCTGCCACCGTTATCCATGGGCCCAAAGCAGGCTTTGGTGATACCTTAAGGCAGCTACTTGCTACTCGACTAAGAACCACAATACCTGTGGTGAACCTGATAGATGTGTGAAGGGTTCTTTTCCTTTGGGGTTCCCAGGCTGGTCCTCAGCATCCTTGGAACCAAAGCTAGGAGCCCGGCTGGAAAAGCACTGGAGGAACTGGTGCCAGGCCCCCACCCTCGATGTGGCCAGGCCATGTGTGGGGCCATTAGGATTTTTCCATAGCTCCTGTAGAGCATACCTTTGCTGGTCAGAGGCTTCTCAAGGAGGGGACAGTGATTAATGTTTTATGGACGAGCTGCTGGGCGTGATGCCTTGTTTTCTTTAGGTTTAGAATACAATGAAGACGATGATTGGAATCTGCTGCCTAGCAAGGGGGCTGGGTGAGGCCATTCTTGGGAGGCCAAGGACCAAAGGTGCTGGCGTTTACCAGTCGTAGTGTCCAAAGGGAAGGTGGGTGAAGCCTTTGCTTACAGGGCTATTTTTTACCAGGTCCATGGGACCATCTGCACTTTGGGACCAACGCTTCTTGGGGCCTGTGACAACAGGTGCTTAGCAATTTTAAGAAACTCGCTGCCTGGGTGATTCTCCTTTATGCTAGCAAACTACTTTCACCACATGCAGAGTTCACTCCATCACTCTGGCACCTGGGCCATAGCTCACCGCCTGGGCACAGGGAGAGGGTACCACTGATGTGCAGCTTCAAGGCGACTCGGCCGCACTTGGTTTTGTTAGCTTTGGGTTTTTCTGAGATAGTCTCCAGGTTGGCCTGGAAGTCTCCATGTGTCTAAGGACGATCTTGAATGTCTGGTCCTCCAGCCTCTACCTCCTAAGTGCAGTGCCACCAGGTGTGTTTTATGTAGTACTGGGGGCTCAATCACAAAGGCAAGGCAAGCACTCTACCAATAGAGCTGCATTCCTGGTCTCCATTTCTGTTTTCAAACTACTGTAATTCTTTCAGGTGGGAGTACACATTTAATTCACAGAGTTGTCCATTCAGTAAAGCTTAAGGCCCAAAGAGTATGTGCACATGCACTTGTGTTGGTCAGTGGGGCAACTTTTGTCTCTTATACCCTGTTTTGATCCATCCGTCTATCTGCTCAGAGACACTCCTTCGTAGTTAACTGTCCCTGAGAAGTCCAGTTCAAGCCTTGAGGAGTACTCAGGCTCAGGCCTCTGAAGGATTGGCAGCCTAGTCTAGGACCAAGACTGCCACACAAGCAGAGGCCACAGGACTCCCCATAATCAGTGACTTTATTCACTGGCACTGTTTGGTTTGCCTACCTCCATTCTGATGTTCACATCTAATTAGCTCAGCTTAGGTCACTGCAGGGGCTTGGGAGGGGGACTAGTGAGCACATGTTTTCAAATAAGTTGCAAAGTAAGTGACAACATCATAACTTGTCTGCAGTTATGACATTGTAGGCAAGGGAATAGAGACTCTGCAAATGAGTCTAATCCAAAGAAGGGGGTTAATAAGGAGAGACAAATTCCTCAAGGGTTGGAGCACACACTGGCTGCAGTCTCTGATATTCTGGAAGGGCCCAGTGTGTCTTGACATGTTATTAACAGAAGCTTTTTTATTTTTTAAACTTAGCTAGCTGGGCACGGTGGTGCATGCCTGTAATCCCAGCACTTGGGGGTGGGGGCCGCAGAGGCAGGTGGATCTCTGTGAGTTCGAGGCCAGCCTGGGCTCCAAATTGAGTCCAGGACAGCCAAGGCTACAAAGAGAAACCCTGTCTCCAAAAATTAAAAAGAAAAGAAAAGAAAAGAAAAGAAACTTAGCTTATATTGTTTGTACTGCAGCTCAAATGGAAAACTGAAACCAAAAAAAAGAGATAAAATTTGTTTACATTAATTTTAAAATTGATGATAGCATTTATACCTTTGAGTTGTTACCCTCTCTTGAGTGTCACTTTAGTGTATGTGTGTGTATATGAGTTCAGCCCACTGCAGGGGCTGCTAGGGCCTCAAGTGGAATGCCCACACTGAATCTGAGCTGACTATGGAATCCTGCCCCCACCCCTTTCTGCTTATTTATTTGAACTGCAAGGAAGCCTTTCTTTCACTTGAGTTTTGACCAACATGAGGGTAGCCACAGGGCAGGCTTCATTGCTGACTAGAGGGTCTCAGTATTATGTGCATAGCAAACAAAGCCAGCCCCAAGACAGCTTTGCCAAGTCAGGCAACTTTAATGTCTCTATCCACTTTCTTTGTTGATATTTTGAATGAACTCATCTCTTTTCTTCCCTGCTACCATACAGTGCCATTGCACTCCCCTCTCTGTGGTAATCCCCCTGCCACACACAGAGAAATAAATGCTAAATTTGCTAAGAATACTGGCCACCTGTGTCTTCATTAGGCATGCTTCCTTGGCTGACATTTATAATAAAGAAGGTACAGCATAGAGAGAGCTAGTCCTGTGTATCCCTCAAATCAGGCTTGGGAGGCAGGTCTAGCACGAACAGGGGCCTTGGAGTCAGCATCCAGAATGTGTTTTTCCTGCATCCTGCATGTTCACCTATGTCCTGGGACCTGCCTGGAGGAGAGATAGATGGGCAGAGATTTCCAGGCCTTCATCACACCTGCTCTTTTTGCCTCTTTACAGGATCTTCTTGTCTGTCTCTCTGCAGACCTGAAGAGACTTCTCTGCTCCTCTTGTGGATTCCTACGCCCTGAGATGAGATGACTGCTCAACTGCTCGTGAAGTTCCCGGAATCACTGATGCGCCTGGACTGTGGCTGATGGCCCAGGGCACTGACCACGCGAGACGGACTCCAAGAATTGCACACCTGCCAGTGACCTCCTGAGCTGGGAGGGGCGGCAGCGCATCTGCCTCCAGGAATGTAGGGCTCAGAGACACCAGAGCAGAAACTCTCAGGGAGGCTGTGGCTTTGCTTCCAGAAGATTCTGAGAGCTCCAGCTCCCATTTCTTGCTGTCCTTCTATTTGAGTGGGAAGCCACCGTAGGCCATCCGTCCTTGGTGAGATCTTGGGAAGAAAAATAATCCTAGAATGTTAGATCTGAAAGGAGCTAAGCAGACTTGGGGATCTCACCCATGGGGGGTTTTCCATTCTGTTCTGGCCCGGATGTGTGGCCACCACTGGAGGATGAAGGCCAACATTTTACCCAGAGAGCTGTGGTACCCACCAACCTTCATCTCCACCTTGCCTCTGCTTGGCAGCCCCCCTTTTCATCTCCACCCCTGACATATGGTATCAAGGAGAAGGCTTGAGGCATGTCATCACAGGCTATACTTACAGAATCCCTCAGTATTCTGGCCACAGGAATAAAACCCAGACTGGGCAGATGTCCTCACATGCCTGCCTGTTAGTCCATATCCCCTTGCCACATGTGTCCAGGTAGAAACAGCATGCTGCCTCCTCAGGCCCCGAGCCAAACACTTTTGGAAGCTGCTAGAGGGCTGTGTTCTAAAGACCTGCAGAAGCTATTTGCAAAGCCAGGTCCTCCTGACCTTCTTCTTCACCTCTCCCTGCCTGGAGACTAATCTCCTGTTACTGATCTCCTACAGAGCAGGTCCTAGGACTTAATGAACCTAGGAACAGCTGAGCCTTCAGAAGTGTGGCAGAGCCGAAGGTACCTCTTCATACTCAGGTGCTAGGATGGACACATCTGTAGGTGGGGGCCAGAGAAGAGCTGAGGGCAACCGGAGAAACTGAGGCCAGTGGGAAGGGATCCGGTCTAAGTCAACGGAGGCTCAGTGAGCTAGAACATTTCCTTCACCCTGAGCTAGCCTTGACTTTCGCCTTCGCCTAATGTCTGCTGTGGTGTTTTGGGCCGGTCCCTGTTCAGCCCTCACCCCCCAAAAGGCCTTCCCATCCCCTGGACAGCACTGCAGTGCAGGAGCCAACAGCCATGTCTTTTGTCCTACCTAAACTGCAGCCTTCCCGGCCCTACCCATCCACTTTTGGTACTTTGAGTCCCCAGGGATGTGGGGACAGGCTCAGAACAATGGAGAGAAAAAGGACTTGTTTGCATCTCAGTTTACTGGCTGGCCCCCAAAGGCAGAGTAGGAATGCTGTTTTCCCTGGGTATTAAGTTGGGGGGGGGAGGACTAGAGTATTGGGAGATAACTGAGGAGCAAGGGCCATGAGAACTGCTGGGAGAGTTTGGGGTTCTCAGTATGTATGCATTTTGTAATGGAGTCTGGGCCTGGATATTGGGGACCCCTGACTACAACCCTCAGAGTAGTGAGCAGAGGGGTCTCCAATGTGCACGCACTGTGTGGCACTCTACAGGGACTTTGTAAACACACTACCATACCTGATGCTGATAAAGGAGCTGGGAGTGAGGCATTCCGTACTTACGTCTGACAAATCTGTCTTCAGCTCTTACTAGGTGTCAGGGACTATTCTGGCTGCTGGGTATTAAACAGAAGGGGCAGTGTTTATATTTTATGAAGAATAAATTAGAGAAATTAGATAGCAAGCCCAAGGTTGCTAGAAAAGGCAGACTGGGATGCAGAGCCGGAGTTGGAGTGCTCTGGGCTGGGGCTCTTTCCACATCTGCATACTGGCTGGCAGGAAAAGGCCAGGTGGTGAAGCCGAGGACTTCAGACTACCTTGCTGTTCACATCCTGTTCTGAGCAGCTCACTTCCTGTCCCAAGCCTCATTTTCCTCAAGCAACTTCAAGGCCGTTGGCCAAGCAGTGAGTAATTGCTCCTGGGAAATAATAGAAATGGAAGGCTTACACAAGAATATGTAAATTGTACATGCTCACTTTTGAGCAAGGTCTAGGCATTAGCTTCTTCGACATCCATAGGAAGGCAGGGATGACTCCCCAGCAGGGCAAGGGACATGCCAAAGCATCCTTGAACTTCACGTGCCCCGGGCCCCTCCTAGTTCCCCAGAACTGGTCCTCGGGTTATCAGGGGAAGCAGCTGAAGTTGTGCATAAACAACCAGGGCAGGCAGGGACACGGGGACATGTGTTTTATAAATAAAGGTGGGCGGGACAAGGACAGATCAGGTAGGAAGTGGGGAGGGGAGCTGTAGGGAGAGGCAGAAGGCCTTAGGTCTCTATTCTTACCTTGGATTTACACCCCTTTCCCACTGACCAGGCTCCTCCTCAGATCAGAACTGTCTGTCAGGCCCCTGCACCAGCCCCAGTAGCCCTAAAGGAAGCCCAAGGGGCAAAGTCCTAGCCCAACCCCATGTTATCTCAGAGGGATTAGGACTGGTTTCCTCTTCAAAGTCTTGCAGACTCTCTGGACCACACCAGGACACACTCTAAGTTTGTAAATGGAACACCAGGTGCTCAGAAAAAGGAGGGAGATAATGTGTGTGTGCGCACGCGCGCGTATATGCGCGCACACATGCCTGCATAAGCACATGTCCTACTGTTCACTCTCTCTTAAGCTTTACTGTTCTTGCTTGGGACACTGTGGACATTTTATTTTTTCCCCTTTCAACTTTCCTAAGACACTTCCATTATTTATTTCAATAAAAATTAAATATGCAGTCAGGTACTGAGGTCCATCCCTATAATTCCAGCACTCTGGAGGTGGAGGCAGAATTAGGAATGGAAAGTCAACCATTGTGAGTTTGGTGCCACCCTGAGCAGCACAAGACAGAGTCGAACAGCCTAGCTTAGAATCTGGGGGTCTGATGCCAGCCACATGATCTTCAACGATCACGGTGCCTCAGTTTCTCCATCTGTAGAAAGGGTCCCATCTCAAGAGGTCATTGTGGGATTAGCCTCCCACACCATAGTGCTCTGGCTCACCTATCTTAGTTCTCCAAATCTACAGCTTCAGTTCTGTTTTACCTACACTTTAATGATGAACCCCCAAGTGGGGTCAGGCACAATTAGGGGGGCTGCAGTGTAGAGTGAAGAAAAAAAGTAAAGAACCAGGCCTAAAGGAGCTACTGGTGAGGGCTTAGGCTGGAGGTGTCCCACCACTTCCTCCATCTCCTTGTGACTCCAATCAGAGTGGCTGGCCCTGGGGTTCTGGGACACTGGGGCCTGAGTCCTGACTTTGTGGCTGGGTGTGTGACCCTGGATGGGTCTGCTGTCCTCTCTGGTTCTATGTTTCCATGCAGAATGAGAACAAGTGAAAGGGTTCCATTCCTGCCTTGGCCTGAGGACACTGTGCTTTACCTGACAGGCCCATGGGCCAGGGCCAAGCTGGAATTCAGCTGTAGCCCCATTTGTTGCTTCTCAGCTGGGACTTGGCATTTCTTCCCTCAGGACACTCCCATAGAGCTCTGGTGCTACTACTCCCTGTCTTCTTTAAGCTAGTATGTAATAACTGCTTTCCCACCAAAACAAAGACTTTATGGGTTTGAATAAAAACATCACAGGGATGACCACACGCATACGGAGCTGTGTCCCTAGGGGTCCCCACTTAGAGAATGTTGGGTGCCTTGTTTTCTCCTGCAAACTCAAGTCAATTATCCACAAAGGGCACATGCAAGCCACAGCTGGGTCTGCCCAACCCACAGCAGCCCCTGCTCCAAGGAAGAGGGCAAAGTCTGTGGAAAAGTTGGAAGTTTATAAAAGAATGAGTTATCCATGTACACATCAAAGCACTCGTCCGCTGCAGGAAAACAAAGTGACACGTTGTTCCCACCTCGCTGGGGCTGGCTGGGGGCCAGTGCTCCTCCTTACGCTTGCCTCTCACACCTACCTTGCCCTTAACCTCCACCCCCTTAGCAGTTGCCCTGATGAGCAGTTGCCCTGGAGAGCCCTGACTGTGTCTGGTAGAAAATGAAGGAGGTAGCCTGGAAACGAACCAGGGTCTGGGCACAGTGGCATTGGGTGGACAGGGTCAACAACAGGTAAAGGTGTAGAGTGGTCCTTCTACCCTCACTGGGGAAACTGACATTCTCTTTCTCCATGCCCTAATTGCTTTTCACAGGTGACACTGGGCATTCAATGTCCAGTACATGAACTCTAGGGACACCGACCATAGAAAACTCAGTCTAGCTCTTACCTTGACTCCGATTCTGACTCTTGCTTTAAGCCAGAAGACACCCTAAATAAACCCTGGGCAGAAACAGCTCTGAGAGTGACCTATGAAGCCTGGGTCAGCACAGGCATCAGGAGAGAGTGGCCAGTGACTGCATAGCTATGGCTAAGAAAGGCGTGAGGATGGGGCATCTGCCTTTTTTGAGCTATCCATTTGAGGTGCCAGGGTCCTGGCTTCTTCCAGACCAGTGGTTCTTGACCTTTCTAATGGTTTCAATACATTTCCCCATGTTATGGTGACCCCCCAACCATAAAAGTATGTTTGCTTCTACTTTATAACTGTAATTTTGCTACTATTTTGAAACATAATATAAATATCTGTTATGAAATGGCGGGCGAGAACCACTGTTCTAGACTGTTTCTTTTCTCTGGAAAGACGGCAACATGAGAGTGAAGCTGGAGATTGTGGCTATCTTGTTCTTGCCCTGAGTACACCCTGCATGCTGCAGCAAAAAGTCATTTGAGCCAAATATCCAGAGGCAGCTGACCTCCTCACCCTGTCCATGTCTAAGCTCCCAGCCCCAGCCTGAGTAGGTAATTGATTGGGGCCCTTGACATTGGTTGGAATGCTCTATGGAGTCTGTAGTTAGAAAATGATGTAGTTGCTCAGGTTCACCACCAGGAGTGGTAGGTGTGGGCAGGACCAAAAAGTCTCAGTGCTGCTTTACAGACAGCAGGCTGCTCTCAGTGTCAGGGAGAAGGCAAACGCCCACTATCAAGACGTCCACCTGGTTATGGGATGGGCAGAAAGACTTCACCCTGCTATCACCAGTACTCACCCAGTGTGGTAAAAAAGCACTACCATTAGCTACTGCCACAGTTTAAATGTAACTGTATATGTAGTTTCCAGATAAATTTTTCTTAAAAATTAGAACATTGGAATCAAAGATAATGCTTGTTTTGGCGGTTTACCCACATTGCAGTACCCTGTGCTCTGGCTCTGGAAATATCTAGACATGTAAATAGACACTTTTATATGTAAACATTGGGTTTTCTTTTTGAAAAAGTACTTCTGTACTTTCTGTTCTTCTCTTAAAACCTATGTATTTTAACTATATTTATTGAGTAATGATTTACATATAATGTAATTTATTTATAAATGTTAAGTTTGGTGGATTTCACCCAGTGTGCATAACCATGATCATGATCCCTGGAGTGTCCCTAGCATTCCTAAATACTCCCTTCCCAGCCCTTCACTGTTCATTCATGTATCCCCTCTGTGCCCCGACTACCTCTCAGTTTTCCTGCTGCTGCAGTGATTGTTCTTATAGAACTTCACCTAGCAAGAATTACACCGAGTCTGGCATCTTTCATGCAGTACAATACCCTTGGTATTCATCTCTGTGGTGTGTAAGAGCTATGTCTTTTTAATTTTATCAACTAATATTCCATGGCATATGTATGCTATATGGGCTTCCACCAGCAGTGAATATCTGGAGACCACTGCAGAAGTTACACTGAGTTCTCCTGGTGGTAAATCTCACACAGACACAGTGTAGTGACCAAAAGTAATAATCAGCATTAACATTGTATTGTCAATAACTGCACGCCTTCTCAAGACTAAGATCCAGTTGGGATTCCCTGTCTGCTCTAAGCTGCATTGGTCCAGCATTTGGTTAGCACCCCTCAAGTGCCTTGTGCAAGGTTGGGCTTGGAGAAGATGATGCACGTCCTCATTACAGCCCACCAAGATGTACCCAGCTTCTTACTTGAGGTGAGAACTTCAAATGCTTTACATCTGATGGCTTTCTCCACTGGTAAGGCACCATTTCCCCCGTCACATCTAATGCACATCTGGGAAAGGGGATTTGCTGGCAGTGATCGCTCCTGTGACCTTTTTTTTCCTTTAATTAAATTATTCAGATTACATCTCAATTGTTTTCCCCTCACTTGTATCCACCCATTCCTCCCTCCCTCATGCTTTCACCTCTTCCCTAGGTCTATGACCAACGTGGACTTCCTCCCCCACTATATGGTCATAGGCTATCTATCAAGTCTCATCCTGGTAGCCTGCTTATTCTTTCTCTGAGTGCCCCCAGGCCTCCTTCTTAAGGTGATGTGTCTGTACCTTGTCTCAGTCACTTTTACTGATTTGAATTCTTCTGCAGGGAAGGATTCTTCTCTGTCATCTACTTACAGCACAGTGGGCATTTGCTCTTCTCTTTAGATCATAACTCCATACCTTTGCTCTTTACTTGGCTACTTGCCTGCCCAGGATCTGCTGTGAGAGTTCTGCTAGGCTTGCTACTTGTCTTGTGATGCCCAGGTTTTCTCCCCAGTTACTTCTCTCTCTCTCTCTCTCTCTCTCTCTCTCTCTCTCTCTCTCTCTCTCTCTCTCTCTCTCTCTCTCTCTCTCTCCCCTTGATTACTTTTGCTGCTTCTGGCAGCAGAAGAGGTTTCTCTAGGCTCATCAAAAATTATTTACGATTTTTGTCCCATGTCATATAGGACCTAGGTCCTACATTGTAGGTGGTATTTAAATACTAGCTGAGTCCCAGTTGCAGTGGAAACATTGCTGCTTCTGAGACATCATAGACCAGAACTGGGACGTTTGTGAACGCACATATGTGCACACACGTATGTTTATGGGTTGACAAATCTGTATATTGGTAGTCTATTGAGCTGTCAATCAGTCATCCATCATATATAAAAGAAGTCTAATTTATACTAACATTGAATTCTTGTTTAGCACACACTGTTCGTTACTCTTTACCTTCCTAACATCCTATCTGTCCCGTCATACAGTACCCGTAAAATATTGCAGACTGTTTGTGTTATATCCTGGTTAAACACAAACTGACGCAGCATAATATATGTACAGTTCTTTTAGTCTTTAGCCTTACAAGGTCAGATGAAATACTTAGACCACATTCCCTCTCTGTATTCACTACAGAGGACTATGTCATACATCTGTAAAGGAAGTTTTAGTTTCTTTAAAAACTCAGTTATGTATTGTGAATATATTTTTGCTTTAATCCCAAGTGAGTCACTCAAATTAGTATTCCTGCAATCCCAGGGACAGCAAATGAGGAAGTTGAAGGTGATACGGTAGATACTCCTGGGGAAGGCATTAATATGTGCGATCAAGGACAGTCACAGCCTCCTGTGACCACTGTCCAAATGCGGGACATCATAGAGATTGAGTTCCCAAATTTATAAAAAGGGGCCACTGCTGAAATATCAACAGCCTTACCCCTAAAATGGTTATCAAACAGACCTGTGTGGAAAGATCAGTGGCCCATAAAAAAAGAAAAACTACAGGCACTTGAACAACTGGTCCAAGAGCAGCTGGAGGCTCACCGTATAGAAGAGTCTACCAGTCCATGGAATTACCCTGTGTTGTAAAAAAGAGACCAGGAATACGGAGGATGGTAATGGATTTAATAGCAGTGAATAGAGTAATTCTACCAAAGGGTCCTTTACAGCCTGGAACTACCTTCTTTGTTACCTAGATCTTGGCCTACAATAGTAATTGTCTTAAAAGATTTGTTTTTTTTCACAATACTCTTGCATGAGCAACATAAGGAAAGGTTTGCTTTCTCAATATCAACTCTGATCAATAGTGGTCCAATAAAGAGATACCATTGGAAGGTACTTCCACGGGGAATATTAAATAGACCAGCTTTATGTCAATACTTTGTGTTACAGTCATTAGAAATAATTTGTAGGCAATTTATATCATTTACCAGATAAATCTATCATTTACCATTACCTGGATGATATTTTTGTTGGCTGATTTGGGTGCGGAGACTTTAGAGAAAATGCTTAAAGAAACACAAAGAATTCTGCCATGCTGGGGATTACAGATTGCTGTAGAAAAAATGCAGGCCAGGCGTGGTGGTGCATGCCTTTAATTTCAGCACTTGCGAGGCAGAGGCAGGCGGTTCAATGTGAGTTCGAGGCCAGCCTGGTCTACAAAGCGAGTCCAGGACAGCCAAGGCTAACACAGAGAGACCCTGTCTCAAAAAATCAAATAAATAAATAAACAAAATAAAACATTTGACTGAAGAAATAAAACAAAACAAAAAGTACATATCCTTTTAACAATTTAAAAAAAATTAATGGGAGATATTAATTGAATGAAGTCTACAATTAGATCAAGTACTTATGAGTTAAGTAATTTGTTTAAAACATTACAAGGAGATTCAGGGTTATATAGTCCAAGATGTCTAACAGCTGAAGCAGAAAAAGAGTTAACCATGGTAGAACAAAGACTGCAAGATTCACATGTGGGCCAAATTGATCCTAAACTTGATTGTGTTTTGGTTATTTCGCCTTCAACTCACTCTCCTACTGGGCTCATTATGCAAAAAGAAAATAGTATTATGGATTGGATGTTCTTAACACATAAACCAAGTAAAAAATTAAAGATGCATGTAGAAAAGGTTTCTGAATTAATTATAGAAGGTAAAATAAACCTATGTCATTTGTCAAGAGCAGATCGGCCAAAATTGTAGTGCTTCTACATTGTGGGTAAATGAAGATTGTCAAAGAGCTTGTAGTAACTGCTTGGGAGAAATTAATAATAAATATCAAAAAAGTTAATGTATACAATTTTTAAGAAGAACTAATTGGATTCTTCCATGTATTGTAAAGGGAACACCACTTCCTGAGGCACCTACATTCTATACTGATGCCAACCAGATGGGAATGGCAGGTTATAAATCAGACAAAATAAGCAGGGTCATCAAGACGCCATATACCTCAGTTCAAAAATCAGAATTTAATGGATCCCTAATGGTACTATTAGGTTTTTCTGAATCTGTTAATATAATTACTGACTCTCAATATGCAGAGGTTGTTTTGCAAATAGAGACTGCTGAATTTGTTTTTGATGCCTCAGAATTGACTTTGTTGTTTGTGTGGTTACAACAAGCCACCAGAACTAGAAAGTATCCATTTTATATTACCCATAGAAGGTCTTTTATACAGGTTTGCCAGGTCCATTGGCAAAAGAAAATGAGGAAATTCATCAATTACTAGTAGAAAATGAGTTAGAAGCCTCACAATTTCATGAAAAACACTATATTAACAGTAAAGTTTTAAAGAAAAAAATGCTCTATCACTTGTCAACAAGCTGAAAGTTCTATGTATTCTCTGTATAACCAAACTCCATTACTTGCTGTAAGTAACCCTCAGGATACGAAAAGAAATGAAATATAGCAGATGGACAGGTTTCACTTTGCAGAATTTGGAAAACAAAGGTATGTACATTATACATTGATACACACTGCAGGTTTTGATAGGCAACTGCTTTAAGTTCTGAAAACCCTGATATTGTAATTACACATTTACCTGAAATAATGGCAATTATGGGTATACCTGCACAGATTAAGACTGATAATGTACCCACATATGTATCCAGTAAGATGAAGCAACTCTTTGCATATCATAAGATAAAGCACATTGCTGGTATACCACACAATCCTAAGGACAGGAAGTTGTAGTAAAAGCTAATCATACTTTAAAAGAGATACTTATTAAATGAAAAGGATGAATTAAGACCCCCAGGCACAAACTAAATAGTGCTTTGTTAACTCTAAATTTTCTTAATATTGGTGAAAAAAGAACAACAGCATCTGAGAGACACTGAGTTACAGAAAAAACCTGAGGAACTAGGCCAACCAATATGCTAAAAGCATTTGTTGATATTAGAATGGAAACCTGCAGTAGTTTTGAGATGGGGATGTGGTTATGTTTGTGTATCTACAAGGAAAGAAAAATATGGTTACCAGCTTATAAAGATTACATCTGATTGGGGACTGTCTTTGCATGGCAGTGACTCTTTTTAAAAAATATTTTATTAACTAATTCATATTACATCTCAATTGTTATCCCATCTCTTGTATCCTCCCATTACTCCCTCTCTCCCACTTTTCCCCTACTCCCCTCCCCTATGTCTGTGACTGAGGGGGACCTCCTCTCCCTGTATATGCTCATAGGGTATCAAGTCTCTTCTTGGTAGCCTGCTATCCTTCCTCTGAGTGCCACCAGGCCTGGCCTCCCCATTCAGGGGATGTGGTCAAATATGGGGCACCAGAGTTCATGTGAAAGTCAGTCCCCACTCTCCACTCAGCTGTGGAGAATGTCCTGTCCATTGGCTAGATCTGGGAAGGGCTTTGAAGTTTGCTGCACATATTATCATTGGCTGGTGTCATAGTTTGAGCAGGACCCCTGGGCCCAGATCTGCCCATCATAATGTTCTTCTTGTAGGTTTCTAGGACCCTCTCGATCCTTCTATTTCCCCATTGTCCCATGCTTCTCTAACCTGGAGTCCCAATAGGATATCCTCTCTCTAACCCACTTTCCTGGTAAGTGAAGACTTTCATGGGACATGCCCCTTGGGCTAGTGTCCCGGTATAAGTGAGTATATACCATTTGACTCTTTCTGCTTCTGGGTTAACTCACTCATTATGATCATTTCTAGTTCAATCCATTTGTGCACAAATTTTGGGAATTCCTTGTTTTTAATAGCTGAGTAGTATTCCATAGTGTAAATGTACCACAGTTTCTTTATCCATTCTTCTACTGAGGGACACTTAGGCTGTTTCCATGTTCTGGCTATTATGAATAAGATGGCAGTGACTCTTATTGGCTACATTGTCCTTATGACATTCCATTTTTCATCTAGCATGGATGTAGATTTATATTGCTTTCCAAATGAACTTATAAAGTTGGCAGATGCCTTTTACCTGCTCAAACACAGAGAAGAAAATAAATCTTTAGCTGATTTGTGTGCACCTTGCATTTTATAAATATACATATCAATGCAGAAATGTACCTATAACATTACCTTTAAAAGCATGTTTATTTTCAGAGCAAAAGACAAGATAACAATAAAGACAAAACAAATAGCCCAGATGATTCAGTCTCATAGACTGCCTCAGTTACCATTTCCTCAAGAATTTACATCCAGGTGAACTTCAAAAGGGCCAGCCCAAATGATTGATCTCACAGAGACTGGACAGAAAACTCAGAGACTGGACAGAAAAAGACATAGCTAGCTTTTCCAGCACTTGGCCAATACCTTTATTTTCTAAGGGTACCAAAAAGATGTTTTTATCTCCAGTTAGTAAGAAATAATTTTAAGAACACAGTGGCACCATTCCAAGAGGTGGGGTAGGTGTTTTTGGTTGTTGGTGAGTCATGGCTTGGTCATGGTAAGAGAGGAAACAACGTAAAGGTTAACAATCAGAAAACTCTTTCTTTCTCCCCTCTATCTTTCTTTTTCTCTTATTTATCTCTCCTATCTAGTGTTAGGGCAAAGGAGAGAAAATGATAAGCATAATGATAAAATGATAAAAGAAAAAAGAGGGGATGTAGCATTATAGGATAAAAGGTAAATTATTGAATCTACTAGTCTCAAATATTTTGCATTGGTTTGGATAATTATATATTGATAGAAATCTAAGATTGTTTTGTTCAACTCTTGGTTAATGCCTTATACCTATACAACTCATTTATTGTACACTGATAGAAATTTAAGACTGTTTTGTTCAACTCTTGCCTAATAGTCTAGATAGATGTTTTTAGGTTGATAGATACAAGATATGATAAGAAAATGATTTAGGCACAGAACTTAGGAGTTACAAAGATAGAATAGATAGTGGAATACTTTCTCCAAGATTGCCAAATACAAATGGACTGGACATTGTAAATGTAACTCTTAACTGACAGTTCTCATAATTATTCTTATTGTATATAGTTCATTAATGTTAGAGAAAAGGCCAGTTTTGAACAAAAGACAGACATGTAATGGAAGTTTTCGTTTCTTTAAAAACTCGGTTACGTTATGTAAACATGTTTTTGTTTTAATACTAGTGTGGGATTTTAGTTTGTCTGCAGCTAATAATTGCCTCATGCAAGGGTGTGGTCTTTGCCAGCTGAAATTAATTGAATTCTGAGCACTCTGAGGGGTATAAAAAGGAGCCTAGAGGGAGACCAGGTGGCGGTTGGACGACACTGATGGAGGACTGCCTGCCATGTTTGCTGGTTGGCTGTTTACATGGCCTGCTGGATATCCTGATGACTGAGATTAGTACTGCCCCAAAAGACCCTGATGACCCTACCCAGCTGGAAGAAATAAAGAGTTCTATGCCTCTTTTTTTTTTTTTTCCTTCTCACCTTCTTTTTCTCCTACCTATAGGGAGTTTCCACCAAAACATGACCCACCCTCTCACAGGTCTATTTTCTGCTAACAAAGGTCATGAGGCTGTCTTCAGTGGTGGCAAAACAATCCTACATCCCATACTTGGGACCAAAACAAAAAACACATTTGCATGACACAACTGAGTCTTCAAAGAAACAAGAAGCTTCCACTTCATCACACCCAGGCTAATGAAATGAATCTAGCCTCTACAAACACATGTGTATAGGTGAACTTATGTGTTCAATTAGCCTGGTCATACCCCTTGGAATAGGATTGTTGGCAAGTGCATGCTTAACTTTAAAAAGAAACCATCACTTGGCTGCCCGAAATCCTGTGTTCATTTGGAGAGACACCATGAATAAGCAGGACAGCTTCCTCAAGGCTGGAGCCTCCTAATTCCAGAGTGGGGCCAGGGTTGTCAAACCCTGTTAAACTAGGGCCTGTCATGCTGGATTGTGAGACCTAGATCTTGTAGCTCATCTGTCAAGTACAGAGACAAGTTCTGGGTTCTCGAAGCTAACTGTCGTGCCAGGGTCTTGAAACCCCTTGAGCTTCAGTCATTAGAATCCTTGGTTCTTAGCGATTCCCAGCTCTCTGGAACTCTTAGGACTTATTCTCAATGACTTGGCCTTTCTCTGTTGCCCTTACTGTCTTAGTGTTTATTCCTTCTTTCATAGTGTCAACAGTTTCTGCTCCTGTCACCCTCTGTCATGCCCCTCAGTGGCCTCCTGGCTCCTAACTGGGCTGCAGACCCACTGGCTCTGGGCTCAGAAACTTCCTGTCATGACCATTCTGTGCATCCACCTCATGGCACTGGAAGCGTAGGAGTTTCTACTCACAGTGTTGCGAACTCCGCTTCCTATATTTTGGGCAAAGATCAAAAGCAGATCATCCAAAACCATTCGGGGAAAACCTTTAGTGTAGGGGTTGATACACCTGAGCGAAGCTTGAAGAAGTGGATTCCCAAACAGTGAAGCTCAGCCAGCTTATCCGTTAGAAGAGGGACAGGCACAGCCCGTGACAGCTTCTAGTTTGACCAATCACAAGCCTCCGCAACCACCCACCACAGGATTTCTGCTGAATCACTGAGGAGGTGCCCCTTCCTGCTGCAGGATGGCCAGAGCTTTCTGCCATATGAAGTCTCCCTGACTTGTGCAAGGCATCCAGAGAGGTTGTGACTGGAGCAAGCTCCCCGCCCTCTCTCTCTCTCTCTCTCTCTCTCTCTCTCTCTCTCTCTCTCTCTCTCTCTCTCTCTCTCTCTCTCTCTCTCTCACCCTCTCCCTGAACAGAAATTGTGATTGCAGTGTTCCTGAGACCTGCATGGGCTTCCCTATACACATCTAGCATGTTCAAATCAGCTAAACTGCTGCATGACAATCTGACTGATTGTCTAAGGAGGAGTTGTTTGGTTGACATCTCCCAGCTCAAGGCGATCAGCACAAGGGGAAGATTTGATAGCTGTCTATCAAGGGAACAACAATGACAAAATCTACCTCCCCAGTAGCTTAGCTTATCTGAAAGAAAGCTAAAGATCAAAGAGTGCTTATAGTAAGGACTGATGACATCAAGATTTTTTTTAACAGTGTTTAACCTCTGGCCAACTATATTTAGGGAGATGTGGGCCCTTTGAGTCATGACCTCCACAGGCGTGGCTTGCCAGATATTCTGCATATCAGATATTTACATTACAGTTCATAACAGTAGCACAATTACAGTTATAAAATAACAACAAAATAATTTTATGACTAGGGATCATCACCAAAATATGAGGAACTGTGTTAAGGGATGGCAGCATTAGGAAGGTTGAGAACCACTGGCATAGAGTGTTTTCAAACTCAGTAGGACTGTTTTACATTCTGAATGAAAGTTCCAGAGGGCTCTAGTTGCTCTGTATCTTTGTAAATATTTAGTTTCATCAGCTTAAAATTTTTTAGCCATTCGAATGGGTGCTATTAGGTACATAGTTTATATTTTGTAACTCGTAGTTTTCATTTTCTTAATGACCTATGTGGAGAATAGTCTCAATGCTATGTGCCAATGACACGTCCTCCTTGGGGAAGTATGTGATCAGTTGTTCGGTTCATTTAAATTTTTAATTTTTTCCCTTATCGGGTTTTGAGTGCTGTTTCTGTATTATTGGTGCACTTTAAAAACAATAAGCTAGTTTGGTGGTTTGACTTCTTTTGTGTGTGTGTGTGTGTGTGTGTGTGTGTGTGTGTGTGTGTGTGTGTGTGTGTGTGTGTGTTCGGAGATTTTTTCAAGATTCATAGCTTAAGACTTTAAGAGCCCACAGCATCCTGGTGAGACCTTGAGCTCCATTCCTTAGTTAAAGCAGGGTGATCAGGGAAGCTTAAGCTGCAAAGGTCCAGCCGGTGGTTTGTCTTCTTATTCTTTTTGTAAGCAGATGTTTTAAATCTGTTGGGAAATAATATGCTCAGTTTCCCCTCAGGTTGGTTGTGATGTGAACAGTATGTACTACGGACAAACTCAAAGACACACAGCTCACCCTGAACTCTCTTCAGGGTTATTTATTGGTTTTGTGTTTTAATTTAGGCATATGATCCTCTTTTGGTCAGGTTTATAGATGCTGTGAGGTGTATATTGATAGTCACTTTTTTCTTTCATGTATGGGTCTTCAGATGCTACAGTGGTATTTGTTAAAGGGATGGGCCTTTCTCATTGAATTACTTCTGCACCTAAATGTGTGTGGCTCTATTTCTGGGATTTCCATTCATTTTTGGGGCTGTTTTTTTCCCAATACCACACCACCATGTTTACTGTAGGTTTGTTATAGGTTTTAATATTGGATAGTGGGCAACAGACCTGAATATATTATATTGCTCATAATCTCCTATCTTCTCGCCAGCTTGTGGGATTATTTCAAGGGACATGTAATTTTTAGGGAGTGGAGCCTGGACAGCAGGAGGAGGCATGGCTGCTTCCAGTGCTAGCCTGTATCCTCCATTTCATGTCCTGTAAGAAGCCACACTTCTGTCATCACAGAGCCATTCTACTGTTTTCCACACTGTGGTGGCCTGGGATTACTCTGAAAACATGAGCCCAGGCAAACCTGTCCTCCCCCGAGCTGTTTCTGTCAGATATGTTTTCACAGCGATTAAAGCAGTTACTACCACAGTGGGTCTTCTAATGTCCCTCCTTCAGCAGAATTTGTTACCTATTTTACTTCCTTTGGTTGTCTGTAAGATTGCTAGAATTATCTTATTTGTGTCTGTAAAAGCAGCCACATGATGCTATGTTGGCCTAAACATCAAATCAGAGAGAAACTTTTTAATAATAAAGTTGAAAATAAATTGGAAAATGTTACACATGTGTACATTTATATATTAATCAGTTTATACATTAATGGAGTTCCATAAGATTTCTTCATATATCCAACCTCCCTATACCCACTTAGACTTTTAACCTCAAGTATATTCCTGTCTCTGCTTTCATGCCACCTATGTACTAGTGTCTCCTCTAGATGAAATATTTTGTGGGTTGGAAGGTCAGAAGTTTCCATATAGCTTTTTCATGTATGCTTCATTCTGGCTAAGCCTCCTGCAAGCATCTAATTCCTCTATCTACTCCACTCCAGGCTTAAACCTTTCTACACCCAGTATCTCCACCCTTCTCTTTTTTCTTACTTGCTTTTAAGTATTGGATGTTGACACCCAGTGCTCCATTTCCTAGTGTCCCGCTTCCATATGAACTCTAGATTATGTTCAAAACAAAATATTGAAGTTAAGATTTACTACAAGAGGGAACATGCTACATTTGTTTTTGTTTGCCTGAGTGACTTCACTCAGTATTAGTTTTTTTTTTTTTTTTTTTAGCTCCGTCTATTTGCCTGTGTCTTTGGGTATTTATCTATTGTGATGATAAGACACCATGACCAAAGCAACTTAAAGAAGAGTTTATTTAGGGCTTACAGCTTTAAAGGATTAGAGTCCACAACTATTGTGGCAGCAGCAAGCATGGGGCTGGAGCAGTAGTTGAGAGCTTACATCCTGACTTGCAAGTAAGATGAAGAAAGACCTAACTGGGAATGGCATGGAATTTTGAAATCTCAAAGCTCACCCCTAGTGACAAACCTCCTCTAAAAACTCCTTCAAATCTTTTCCAAACTGTTCCACTAACTGGGGCCCAAGCATTCAAATATATGAGTCCATAGAGTCATTCTTATCAGAGTCACTACATTCTGCAAAGGTCATGATTTCATTTTTCTTACAACAGAGTAAAATCCTATTGTGTATGTGTACCACATTTCCCTCCTCCATTCATGAGTTGATAGACATCTTGAGGGATTCCATTTCCTAGCTATTGTGAATCAAAACAGAAGATATTGAATATGCACTATCTCTATAGTAAGATATAATAGTCATTGGATATATGCAGGAATGATATGGCTAGGCACATGGTCGTTGTACATCTAGCCTTTAGAGAAACTTCCAGATTGATTTCCACTAATGGTCTGTAAAGGTCCCTCTTTCTCCACATATTCCTGACCCTGGCCCATCTACAGTACAACTTAATCCACTAACTAGTTCTAGTAGCTTTTCTGTAGTGTCTTGGATTTTCTACAAATTATGGTATGTACTAAGAGAGATCCAGAAGAAGATAAAGACAAAAATTGCTCTTCTTTTTCCATTGACATTTACAGTTCCTGACTTTCTTTTGATACTGAGTAGGAGTACGGAAAGACGCTCTGTTCTTGGATCCAGTCTTAGGGGAAAGCATTAATCTTTTGTCATTTATCACCATAACAGCACTGCATAAAATTTATCTTATTTATTTATGTATTTATTTTTTTAGAGAATTGCATACATGAGTACTGTATCCATATTGTTTCTCCCCTCACATGGCTTCATCCCAAGATTAATAGCTACAAGTCAATGGTTGCCGAGAGAAGCAGTGAGAACCTTGACAGATTATCCAGTTCCAAGCTGTCAACTCTAATCACACATACATATAAGAAACACTTAACAAACTTATTAAGTTTATTACAAGTTTATATGCATATGTATAAAATAATTAAAGAATAAAAGACCATGACTTTGAAAAGGAGGGGGCACACAGGAGGCATCGGAGAGAGAAGCCCACTGCAGCATGGGCAATGGCACATGACAGCTGCATTTCTGGAGGCCTCTATGCAACTTGATGGCAGCTCATCTCCTGGGATCTCTTCTCATCATCGGTTGTGTTACTGCCTGTATATCCTTGAGAAAGACTAGGCACTGGACAGATACCCTGGTAGGTAGACTGATAGGGAGAGAGCCATGGCTTGGTAATAAAGATGGTAAACTTCAAAGATGGTCAGCTTCTTCCTCATCCTCCTGAGCAGAGACAAAAAGCCTGGTGGCTTAAAACAAAGGCCCTGTGGGCCTTTTCTCCTGCCCGTAGGTCCCCTGCTGACGGACTGGCTCGACAAGTTCAGTGCTGGATCAGGACACCTTTTTCCACGTTGTGGTCAATCAGCTATCCTGTCTTTCTTCAAATCAACTGAGCTTAAATCAGGGGAGGAAGAACTTTCGCACTTTAAAACCTCCAGCCTCCGAGGAGAAGCTGGAGTCGACTCCACAGTGCTCACTGTGCTTTGTAGAAGGTCTTTTCCCCGTGTGCCTGTTGTATGTGTGTTTCCTCACCCTTAACAAAAACCTTCTAAAAGCTACTGATTCTATCTGCTCCTGTTTGCTGTGTTTACAATTTCCCCAGCTGAGACCGGGCGTGGTAGCACACGCATTTAATCCCAGTACTTGGAAGGCAGAGACAGGCGGATCGCTGTGAGTTTGAGGCCAGCCTGGTCTACAAAGCGAGGCCAGGGCAGCCAAGGCTACACAGAGAGACCCTGTCTCAAAAAAAAAAAAAAAAAAAAAAAAAATCCCCAGCTGTTTCCTGTTGTGTTTGAGAGTTTTTTTCCCCCTGCCCTTTAATTATTTAATTATTTAAAGAAAACAGACCTGATCAAGACCCTTAGATAGAAAGATTTCGGGAAAGGTCTTGTGGATCTTGTAAGTCTCTGGATCTTCCTGAGTCTTAGAGTTTTGTTAGGTTTCTGAATCGTGGCTTGTATGTGCCAGTCTATTGGAGGCCATTTACCCTCGGGTTATCCAGCCTTTGTCTCAACGAGGAATGGGTATACGATATATATTACTGTTTTTTTCTTTTTCTTTTTTTTGTGCTTCCACATCGCTCAGGCTTATCCTTTGCACCATCATGTTCCATAGCTTCACCAGTCAGTCTCCAAGAGGCTCTTTTATTCCATAATGTTACCTGATTATGTTTCCTGTCCTGGGCTGATACTGTGGCTCCCACCTGCGTGCTGAATCATGGGTTTTCACTTCATCTGCACTAAAGACTGAACCTGAGGGCTATATTCTATCACTTCTATGACATTCTTTTTTTTTTTTTTTTTTTTCACTAACCAGTTCTTCACTTTTGGACCCTGGAAAAGACTCTTCAACACAGATGTAACTTATACTCCCATTTTCTTATGTTCTTCAAGCAGGAAGAAATACAAGACAACACCTCCGTCTCATCCACATTCTCTGTTTTTCCTGCCAAATGAGAGGCTAATGTGTTAGTGTCTCAGTCACTGTTTGGTTACTGTGAAGAGACACCATGGCCATGACAGTTAAGAAAAATCATTTAATTTGGGGGCTTGCTTACAGTTTTATTAGCATGGTGTGGAGCATGGTAGCAGGCATGGCAGGCAGGTGCTGGAGAAGCAGTTGGGAACTACATCCTAATCCACAGGTAGAGAGAGTGAGACTGAGCCTGTCATGAGCTTTTGAAACTTCAAAGCCCTCCCCAATGACATACTTCTTCCAACAAGGACACATGTTCTAATCCTTCCCAAATAATGCCACTTGCTGATTCAAATATATGGGTCTTTGGGGGCCATTTTTATTCAAACTACCACAGCTAGAGAGCATCTTCATGTCTTTTTCCTATTGTAACCCTTCCTTTATGTGGGAAACTTCTTTTGTGGTTGCCGGCTAAGCATCAAATGACTGTCTTTTCATTCACAGCAAAGGCCATAAAGTTGACTCCACAGCCTGATTACAATTGTGTCTTAATATGCTACTTTTAGAACATACACAATGTTCTCCAGCCCATCAACCATTTAGGAGGCTATACTTCATTTGTGTGGTTGACTCCATTCATCCACGAGGCATGTTACCCCACTTACAGGAACATGACCACCTTTAATCCAAGAACTTTCTGTTTATTGTAACGAGTCATTGGTCTGATTTGAGATCTCTGGCTTCTGTGACACCATTAATATTGGATCTTCACAGGGACTCGTCCAGGTTATCCTGTTGATACCCTGTGTCATGGAGATCTTGCAGCTTTGCATCAGCAGGACTGGCCCTGTCACATGTGTTCCAACTGTTTACAGATGATATAGATTTTGGGGTGGGCTATCTCAGAGCTGTAGAACTGGGCCTGGGTGGTAGCTGAGCTAGTCAGTGCACTGGCTCTTCCTTATTCACACCAGCAGGCCTATCTCTCCAGCACTACTCTAGCTAGGCCACCTCATGCCTCCATGTTCAGGAGACAGGGTCTGCTCACCTTTCTCAAAGGCCAGCTCACCCACACCCATGCCTCGATGAAGGCCAGATCCACTGTTCTGCCCACTCAAGGCAAGGCACAGGGCTCATTCTCTCTGCTTTCATGCCCTTAGGGCCAGTTCTCCCAACTACCGTGTGTGTGTGTGTGTGTGTGTGTGTGTGTGTGTGTGTGTGTCTGTGTGTCTGTGTGTCTGTGTATCACCCATGCCACCTCATAGTGGTGAGGCCAGATCTCCCTCTCCCATCCTCTTGACCTTGGGGCTGGCTCAGCTGTGCCCCCTCTGCCAGGGACAGCTCTGCTTGTTGCCCAGGAAGGATGCAGGACCTTCTTTTCCCAGTGTTGCATCTGGTGAGGAGCAGGAACAGCTTTCCACATCTCATGACCCTGTGGTCAGCTTTCTTGACTGCCAAAGGTAGTAAGGGTCAAGGGGAGAAAGGTGACATCATCTGTGTGCTTGTGGCACCCTGAAACAGAGGAGTGGTGGGGTCAGTTCTTCAACACTCATATCCTCGGGACCTACTCACCCACACCCCTGCCAGCAGGGTCATCTCTACTCTTCTGTCTGGGCAAGGTGCAGTGCCCACTCTCTGAGTGCTGTGTCTATATGAAGGTTCTAGTGCTAACCCCATGTGCTAGATAGTTTTATGTCAACTTACACAAGCTAATGTCATGTGAAAGAAGGGAGCCTCTGGCTGTACAAAAGCCAATAAGGCATTTTCTTAATTAGTAATTGATGTGGGAGGCCTCAGCCCATAGTGGGTGGTACTACCCCTGGGCTGGTGGTCCTGGGTTCTGTCAGAAAGCAGGCTAAGCAAGCCATGGGGCGCAACCCAGTACCTAGTACTCTTCCACGGCCTCTGCATCAGCTTCTGCTTTCAGGCTCCTGGACTGTGTGAATTTCTGCCCTGACTTCCCTCAGTGATGGACTGTTACCTGGAAGTGTTAAGTCAAATAAACCCCATTCCCCCGAAGCTACTTTGGTGAAGGTGTGTTTATCACAGCAACAGTAACCCTAACCAGAACACAGGTGGGGAAATAGAAGCTCAGCAAGACGTATGGCAGCAAGTGAGTGGTGGTGTCCACTCACATCCTGGGTGATGCACGACACCAGGGTGTTCTAAAGAAATGTGTGGGAAAGCAGAAACAGGCAGTTAGTTCATTCTTGCCTTGCTGACCTTTCAGACTGGGTGGATCTTTGCATGGTTGTGCGATCTCTCTACTGTACACATCAGCCCCTGATTGCCCTCCTCCCCATCCTCAGCCCCTGTCTGCGGTAGTAAAACATACTGCCAGACATTGTTAAATGTCTCCAAAGGGAGCAAAGTTTCTTCATTAAGTGCCACTCATTTAAATAATATGAACTGTAATGAATTTTTGCTGTAGATTATTAATACCACTAATGCTGGTGGGAAGGGTGCTGATTGTGAAGTATGATCAATCAATCCTGCTGCAGTGGCCTCTGTCCCCTTTTGGTCATGTCTTCTCTGCAGCCATTGATTTCTTCCAGCCTGAGTCTCCTAAGCCTGCCAGAGAGAAACCTCATGTGCTGTGTGCCACCCACGCCGGGCAATGTGTGCAGAAAATATTTTCAGCATTTTGTTGACAACGAGTAAGAGTGGAAAAATAAAGCCCCGCTGATGTCAGATGATTCCTAAATGCAGATGTGATGGTGGGGAGCTTTCCACATTCATGACACAGGCTCGCTGGAGACACATCTGGCTCTCCCAGTACAGAGGTCAACAGCTCTGTAAATAGACATGGCCTTTCAGTGATCAAGACCACCGACTTCTCACGCCATTCACAGTTGTCAAAGGTGATATTCACTTTCAAATTCCAGGTTCTAAGCAAGATGTAGTCTGGTTAAGGACAGTGTCACTGGCCTGGCCAATTGAGAGATTGTGTTTTAAAGTAAAAATAATTACAGTGATTCTCTTCATTCCTATAATGGAAGTGGATGCCCTGGTCCTCTTGAGAAGCTCAGCTCCTCCAGTAAGCCTCAGCTTCTCCTTTGGACAGGAGGATTATTGGGAAACCTTGCTTAGCTCCATGTGAAGTTGGTAGCCTTGATGTTGCAGATGTCACTTTACCATCTAAGTGTCCCCATCAGGTAAACAACGTGGCACAATGTAAGCACAACATAAACTGTGTTTACCAACTGCTTCTTTGTTCTGTGAGGCCAGAGATTTGAACCCGGAGCCTCACACATGTTGAACAAGCACTTTACCACTGAGCCACACTCCCAGCCCATTGTGGCCATTTTTTTATAATGCTCTTTTGAACCTTTCAGGCTCCACTGTCACCCACCCTAGTTTTTGGTCCCCTCAGCTCACCCTTAGCCCTATGGAAGAGAATAAGAGCATCAACAAATCTTAGGCTCCTTAAAAATCTGGGGCAGCCCTGGGTTGCCTCCTTATTTTCTGAGGTTCCTTCACTCTTATGCAGGTATAGAAGGCCTCTCCAAGTAAGGCCATTGGGGAACTGGGCTCAGGAAATGATGGCATCTGCAACATCAGGGCTTTCAACTTCACATGGGGCTACACAAGGTTTCCCAATAATCCTCCTGTCCAAAGGAGAAGCTGAGGCTTACTGGAGGAGCTGAGCCACTCGAGAGGGGCATACTGACTAAGCGGAACAGTGTCCTGTGGCTGCCATCTCTCTGTGCCCTACCTGTGTGCTCTGGGTTCTTGCTTTCAGGACAGGCACACCTCAGACATAGAGGCAGAGTGAAGTGCTGTATTAGAGCTCAGCCACCCCCTGCTGAGGACACAGAGTCCCATTCTGGGCTGGCAGTAACACAGTGTCCCACCATCCTGCTCAATATTCAGTGAGGTGTCCCTCCTGTTGGCCCTGCCTACACAAATAGTTACTGGGAAGGTGAGGCAGCAGCAGAGAACACAGCCAGGAGAATGCACCAGTAGAGACAGACTGGGAGGAAAGGGCCAAGGCTCATTGAGGCTGACTGCAGGCACCACTGCCATGAACAGCCTGTTGCGGGGTACCTGTGTCCTGTGCTTGCTGAACCTGTGCGCGGTTGTAAGTAGCCAGCTCAGACCTTTTTCCCTGCTCTCCTCCAGCTGGGTGGTGACAGACTGTGGTTGGGGAAACTCCTAAGTTTGGTGACTTCCTCTTCACTCCCTCTTCCCCCCCCCCCCCCACCTCCCACTAATCTTAGATCCTGCCTGGAACTGTTTTCCTGGAAATGGTTTTTGTGCCTTCTTATTCCGTCACCCAGGCCCTACATATGACTCCTCTGGGGGACCTGTCCTGAGACTCTGTCTTGAAGTAGCCGAGGCCAGATAGGGTCTCCTGGTCACACTTGAGTCTGTCCCATCTCTAAACCATACACCCCAGGCTGCCACCTGTTCTATCTCAAAAACAAGCAACACTGTCCTGTCTCCCGTTTTCTTGTTTCTCTTCAGCATGGCTTGTTCCCAGAAGGGAGGTGGCCAGGGACTCTGTGGGGACTGAAGAAGTAGTAGATGTCAGCTCTTCCAGATGTGCCATCTGGGAGATTTTCCTTTCATGAAGCCAGGCTTGGAGAAGCTTTGGGAAACCAGCTACTGTTCCCTGGACTGTGCACTGGGGTGTGGGAAAGCCAAGAGAGGAGGCATCTCTGAATAGGCTGCAACTTTCCAGTAGACTTTCTGGGTAGCTCACAGCAGCAAGGGGCAGGAGGGGAGGCATCACAAGGCACTAGGTGGGAGCATATGGGGACTGAGGCTACCTTCTTCTTTTACTGCCTTGCCAGGGGTGACCACTCATCCTAACATTTCACTGCTTTTCACTCAAGATGCTGGCATCTGCGGACCACAAAGAGTACTGTGTGACACTTGAGCCTTCATTTGCCTCTGTGTAAAAAGAGAAATTTGAGAGGGAGGTGTGGTGGCTCCCACCCGCAGTCTCAGCACTTGTGGGAGCTGGATGAATATCATGAGTTTGATGTTAGTCTGAGCTACACAGAGAATTACCGGCCAGCCTACATAGAACTACCATGCCTTGGGGGGGGGGGGTAGGGTATCAGTGATTTGACCTGTCAAAGTCTGGCATGTGAGTATCATGCATGTAAATTCCAAGAGCTCCCTATATGGTGCAAAGGACTCACGTTCTCCTGTGTACACAACACCATGAAAGCTTGATTTGAGTGAGGGAACCCTAGACCAGAGGGGTTGTTCAGCAGCTGGTGTAGATACAAGGTTCAAGACTAGAGTTGACCACTGTCTCTCAAACCTTGAGGTGAGAAGCTGGTCAGGTCAGTGAAAGGATGTGTGTGTGTGCACGCGTGTGTGTGTGTGTGCTGTATGTGTGCATGGATCTTGCAAGAGTACATCTTGAGAGATGTTACAAGTTCTCACTCTCAAACACCAAGTCTTGGACATACCTAAGGTCTCTGCCTGGCCTAGAGCACTTGGGCTCCAGATGGCTTCGAAATCACTCTTCAAAAACACAGAGATGCCCAGAAAAATTTAGAGGCCATTTCTTGTAACCCTCAGCCTCTGGGAGGTATCCAGCCTGCAATCCTCATGATCACTGAGCCATACATGAAGGCAATTTCTTTCTATCCATCTAATGATCAACTCAGTCACGGTGATACAGGACCTCCATGCATCCCCATGTGTCCATCTTCCCTTATCTCTTTGACTGTGTGTCTGTCTGAACACTCATCCATTCCACCAGCTAGCTCCCACTTCCAGTTCCTCCTTCCTGTTTGTTATTCTTTTACCTCAGCCAGGAGCTATTGTCTTCTCACTCCCCCATCCACCCATATACTCTTAGTCTACACATTTGCTCACGTAACTTACCTGAGACATGTCAGAAGTCCAACACGCTTGTCAGTGGACTAACTCCGAATGGTTGACAGGGCTGTGGCCCTTCTGAAGTCTCCTAGCCTGGCCTGAGACATTTCTTCATCTTCAGTAAGCATCATAGCTTTTTATCACCCCTTTCCATAATCTCCTCTCTGATTTGATCCCTGTGCCCTTTGTGATGACTTTGGGAGCATTCAGATAGTCAAGGACATCTTGGACACTCAGATAGTCAAGGACATCTTCCTGCTTGGAGATCCCTGATCATATCTGCTAACTCTCTTGACTGTGTCAGGTGACACACTCACTGGGTTTGGGGATTTGGGATACGGATATCTTTGGGAAGGAAACATTCTTCTGCCTACAAGGTTGTTTATGCAGAAATACTTCCAGGGCCCAGAAGTATAGAGGAGAGGGTGGTGAGGAAGGAGGAAACACTATGTCAAGTACTAAAGTGTCATAGCTATGGGATCTCTAGAGCTTTCTTTAACATGCTTTAGAATTCACTGTCATGTGATGGAAAAGTGTATGTCTCTCTCTTCTTCCCTACTCTTTCTGTCCCTCCTTCCCTACCATTCTTCCTTCTCTCTTTCCCTATCTTTCTTCTGCTCTTTCCTTCCTCTCTTTTCTACCTTGCTCCTTTGTGAACATCCCCTCTTTATTCCCGACTCCTTTCTCTTCTTCAGGACCAACTACCCATCAAACATGCCTTGACATCTGAGGGGCAAATTGGTCTTTCTCAGAATCAGGGCACAGAAGTCTATCAAGCTTGGTCTCTGTCTTTGGGTCAATAGAGCTAGATAGAAAGGAGGCCTCCAGTTGTCTTGGCTCACCTTGTCATTATTTCCCATAGGCACGGGGTTATCTTCATTCAGAATGTGACTTCATCACTCAACTGAGAGAGGATGAGCTCACATGCCTTCAGGTGGCAGAGGAGACCAGCAACACCTCCCTGGGTATGAGGGGGTGGGGATGTCCCTGATCCTGACGTCTCCTCCAGCATTGCCTTTCAGAATGCCATATCAATTTCCCTCATAGGTCACCAATGTCTCCTTCCTCTTCACCTAGGCTGCCCTGTGACCTGGGATGGCCTACTATGCTGGCCTCCAACAGGCTCCGGCCAGTGGGTCATCCTCCCCTGCCCTGACTTCTTCTCTCACTTCAGCTCAGAGCCAGGTAAGTGGCCTAGGTATGGCAGGGGCGGGGAGCAGGTGGTCCTTTCTTGGTTGCACATCACTTGATTTGGTGACGGGCTGTCGTGAATTTCAGTGTCACCTTTCTCTCTTCTAGTGTCATCCTGAATATTTTCGTCATCTTGAATGATGATTGATATAACACCAAGCTCCCAGTGCAGGACCAGTGTGTGTGTGTGTGTGTGTGTGTGTGTGTGTGTGTGTGTGTGTGTGTGTGTGTGTGTGTGTGTGTTGTGATCCACCAGTGCTGTCTGGCTGTTATCAGGAGGTGATAGATACCATATTGAGTATGGTGGGGAGCATCCCCTCTTCCACTTCACCTCCTGGCCTTCCTGTCTCTGGCCTTCCAGTCTCATGGGGCACAGGGTGGGTGCCTGTTTTCTTCCCTCCTGCCCTTAGGATATTGAGGTCCATTGGTCCACTCTGTGCCCCCCCCACATGAATACAGAACTTTCTTGGACACTAGAGACAGACCACACTGTTCTGGAACTCCGGCCCCTGGAGAGGAGGACTCTTCAATCCCTGTGTTTAAGACCTCCTTGTGCACACCCCACAGGGGCACTTGAAAGCTAGGGCCCTCCCACCATGTTTTGGGAAAGGGAGGAATTCTGTAAGCAGAGACTCTTGCTTGCCTCTAGGGGCTGTGAAGCGGGACTGTACCATCACTGGCTGGTCTGACCCCTTCCCTCCATACCCCGTGGCCTGCCCTGTGCCTTTGGAGCTGATAACCGAAGAGGTAAGGGACTCCCAACATCTTGGAGGAAAAATGATCATGTATACTGGTAAAGGTGGTAGATTACGATCTCAATGGATGGCTGCCATTCCCACAGTAGCCACCGTGGGGGCATGGTAATTACAGGAGATGCCCAGCAGATGGCAGTAAAATGCCTAGTGAAGGCGGCCCATTTAGATGACACATGGGCTACTTTGCTTTGAGGGAGAAGGAAAGCCAAGGGCAGCCTGAAAGCTGTGGTCACTCTCCTCTTAGCCAGCATTTTCTGTTCTCGGTTTCCAGGGTGAGGGTGGGTGGGTGGGTTGGCTTTAGTCGTTTCAGAGGAAATGGAGACTGCAGGCTGTGCTAGAAAAGGGCGTGTTTGCTTTTCAGGTCCTCAACCAGTGGGACAGTATACTAGACTGTGGTGTGGGCAAGTGGGAGAAACTCAAGAACATGGTGATTGCAGAGACCCCTAGCTCTGGGCAGCATACCACACACTGTGCATAGATCAGGGTCTTCACGGGGCCCATTCACACTCACAATGCCATTTCCTTCTGCCCTCAGCCTAGGAGCAAAAGCACTGGTGTGCTTATCTTTCAGATGAAGAGACAGGTCAGAGAGGCACAGGGATTGCTTGCAATGAACAGCAGAGTTGGAGTAGAGCCAATGCCTGGCCAAAGTACTATAATGGTCAGAAGGTTACGACCATCAAAGGGACGTCGTGCAGGGGGCAAAGAGGATGAGAGCAGGGATGCAGACACTGCCAAGAAAAAGAAGGCCCTGGAAGCAAACAGGATGTGCTCCCCCCCAACTGAGACTGATTCAAACATGTAGGGTCCCCAAAAGCCTTTTCCTGCTTGCCTGTGGCTGTTTCTGGTGTTCTGCATGTCACCATTATGTGTTCTCAAGCTGGTACTGTATTTTTTGGACTATAAGACGCACCTGACCATAAGACACACCCAACCATAAGACACACCCAAACATAAGAGACACCCAGTTTTTAGATCAGTAAAACAAGAAAAACAGTGAAAACAGCAATTGGACCATAAGACACAGTCTAATCCCCCCCCCACTTTTGGGGGAGGAATGCATCTTATGTTCCAAAAAATATGGTAGTTAGTTGATATCAATAAACCAACTGTGCTCGTGTTACTCTCCGGGGACAGGTAGTTTCTTCTTGCTCTTCTCACTCCCAGTGTAACTGTGAAACCTTAGCACCTCCACCTGCAGGCTCGGTGCCCATATGGGTTTTTCTGTGGTATCAGTGACTGGGCCGTCGGTGGAGCTGCAGACTCCATGCTTGAGTGCCAAACCTTTCTTCTGCTTCTATTGTCCCCAGAAGTCCTACTTCTCGACGATGAGGATCATCTACACCACAGGCCACAGCATCTCCATTGTAGCCCTCTGCATGGCTATTGCCATCCTGTTGGCTCTCAGGTTTGCTGTCCTTGCTCCTTGCTCAAGAATTTTCACTGACTGTCCCCTACTGTCCTGGAACCAAGTCTGGTTCTTTGCCTGGATAGTCAAGAGGGGCTCTGATTTAGGCGAGATGCCTTTTGCTGACTTCTTGCCATTTCCCCTGACATGTGGGCCATCTCTTCACACACCAGACCTCTGTTCTATGGCCACACTTTTGCTCATGTAGAGCATGTTCTGTTTGTTTCCAGGGCCTTCTTTTTCTTGGCAGTGGGCTCATCCTTGCCAACACAGGACACCTGGCTCTCATCGGGTTCTGAGAATCCTCTTTGGCCCCTGCATGATGCTGTTTTTGATGATTGCTACTTTCTGACCATTATAGTACTTTTTGGTTTGGTTTTAAGTATTGGGGATTGAACCCATGGTCTCCTGCATGGGCTCCATCACGAAGCCTACCCTCAGCTCTTACTGCTGGGTGTAACGGCTTTCCAGCCCTCAAAAGCTGAGTTCTCCATGGGTCTATGCCTCAAAAGGTAGTTCTCTGATCACTCAGTGATGCCCCCAGGCTATTTCTGGGTTGTGGCTGCCTCTGTACCCTGAAGGTGGGACTGTGGCCTCTTGCTTCTGTTCATGAACCTAGCCCAGGCAAATGCTGGCCATCTGACCTTCTGGGTCAAACTGACACATCCTGCTCACTTTCTACTCACTTTCTACTCAGTTCGTTTGGTTTGATTTTATTTGGTGTGGCTCTGGGTGCTCTGCACTGGCTCGCCTTCTGCCTAGCGCCTCAGCCATGCCAGACCCATTCTAGGCCCTGGGAAGTCCTTTTGCATCCAGGCCTCTGCATTCATGTATTCTGTCCTTTCCAGGAGGCTCCACTGCCCCCGGAACTACATCCACATGCAGCTGTTTGCCACCTTCATCCTCAAAGCCAGTGCTGTGTTCCTGAAGGATGCTGCCATCTTCCAGGGCAATAGCATGGACCACTGCAGCTTGTCCACTGTAAAGGCTGTGGCTGGAGGGAGTTGGGGCAGAGGGAAGAGGGCAGAGGACAGGCCTGAATGTGCCCCTACCTGTTGTCACACACAGTCTGACCCTGTATTTATGGCCAGTGACAAATGAAGGAAGCCTCAAGTTTCCCCCACACATTCATACATCGCAGGGTCAATCTGAGATGCTCTTTTTTGCCAGGGCCACCTCATAGCCATTATTCTCTTTCCTCCAAACTCCCATTTCAAGTTGGTCACAGCAGATCCCATGCTCAGTTAGACATTTCATTGCTTTTAATGAGTATACAAGGACTTGGGTGGAGCTTGGCCCCTCTTCCCAGAAGCACCTAGGGAACAGGAGGTACCCAGACTTGGAGACTACTGGGTAGGGAAAGCTGAGAACTAAGAGAACGAAAGGGCTTCAGGGAGGAGGTGGCCTTTGGGCTACATCACAGTAGAGAGACAGGGAGGAAGCTGTTAATGTTAGGAGAGTCTGGGGCAGAGCCGCCAAACTGGAAGTCAGCTTAAGTCTTAAGTGGAAAGGAGAGGAGAGGAACAGACTGACAGCTGAAGGGGGTCAGAGTACAAGGACTTTCAAAGTGTTCTGGAAATGAATAGACAAGTGACTTCTCAAACCAACAAGTGGCCTGATTTTGTTAATGAATTAATCACTGAATGCAACTGTTGTGCTAACTTAGGCCGGGTGGCACACCAAGTACTTTACATGTGTTATCTCCTTTGATCTTAAAATGCTTTGAAAACCTCACTTTAATCCCATCTTGTTAACAAGGGGCAGCTGGCCTGGTCACCCTGCCACAGTTGGGGGAACAGATAGAGCTTGGGCAGCTGGGCTCAGAGGCGGTACTGCTGCCCACATAGGCAGGTGAGGGAGGAGCAAGGCAGATGGCTGCATGCATGATGACAGCATCCTATATTCACTGATCAAAGCATGGGTGCATGGGTGAGAAGTCCATGGCTGTCACTTTAAAAGAGAACCTAGGAATGGCACATGGCAAAGAAAATAAAGCAATTTTTAGTGACCCTGAGACAAGTCCATGAGAGGTCTTGGAGTTATTCCTTCACAGAAACATCGCAGAGGCTGAGATGGCTTGCATCGTTGAGAGAGAGAGTACAATGAACACAGCCTATCTGTATGTGCTCTCCGTGTGTGTTTTGCTTTGTTGTTGTTGTTTTTTGTTTGTTTTGTTTTGTTTTTTTGTTTTTTGAGACAGGTTTCCCTGTGTAGCCTTGGCTGTCCTAGACTCACTTTGTAGACCAGGCTGGCCTCAAACTCACAGCAATCCACCTGCCTCTGCCTCCCGAGTGCTGGGATTAAAGGCGAATGTCACCATGCCCAGCCCCTTGTCTGTATGTGCTCTGATCATCACACTTATACTGTCAAATTCCTTCTGGGGCAGCCCAAGGAGTGGAGTGGTCAAGCCCAGGGTGGAGGGGACCTGAGGGTTTGGTGTTTCGGGGCGGGGGTGAAAGAGACCCCCAATGGAGGTCCAAGCTCTGAAGCATCAGGCCTCTGTTCTCAGATCCTGTGCAAGGTCTCTGTGGCCATCAACCATTTTGCCACCATGACCAACTTCAGCTGGCTACTGGCAGAAGCTGTCTACCTGAGCTGCCTCTTGGCTTCCACATCCCCCAGGTCCAAATCAGCTTTCTGGTGGCTGGTTCTTGCTGGCTGGGGTGAGCATCAAGGGTTCATTGACCACCATATGGGAGGTGGAGGCTGGAAGGTCCTGGGAGCTCATAAGGAGGCCTTTCTCATTGTGGGTGATTCTGAGGCCCAGGGAGGGGGAAGGGACAGGCCCATACTGAGAGCACTGGGAAATAGATCATATCCCCTCAAGCAGTTACTTGGCCCCACCATTACCGTCTGCATGCAGCTAACAGATTGTTGGGAGGTGGAGGCTAAACTCAAAGCAAAGGGTGCAGGGCCCTCACTCACCCGAGTGATGTCTCACCTACAGGACTCCCTGTGCTGTGCACTGGTACATGGGTGGGCTGCAAACTGGCCTTCGAGGACACTGCGTGAGTAGAGCAACTTTCTTATCCCCGTGCTGCCAGCAAGGCATGGAGTAGAGCATCCAAGGAAGAGGAGGGAGTCCCTAGCTCAGAGTGTGGCATGTTGGCAGGCTGCTGGTAGCACGGAGAGGGCAGGAACTCAGTCAGGAGAAGCTATCAGAGCTGCGCATCTCAGGAGACCAGCTCCTAGCAGGCCTTCTACAGGAAGAAAAATGTCTGGACAAGGATGAGAAGGGCCAGCCAGCCTTCACTGGGGCTCTGTCTTGGAGAGGCTGAGAGAGATCAGGTGAGAGGGAGATAGAGGAAGGATGAAGGGTTGCATACTAGATGGGAGAGAGGATCAGGAGCTACAGCATGTGTGTTGAAGAGGTGCGTCATCACTGTGGAAAAGGGGCATCTTCAAGCACTGGCTGTCTTCTTCCCAGGTGCTGGGACCTAGACGACAGCTCCCTCTGCTGGTGGATCATCAAAGGGCCCATAGTCCTCTCAGTTGGGGTCAGTCTCTGAGGCCAGTGATCTTTGCTTTATTTACCCAGCCCTCCAGGTTTCTTTGTGTGGCCTTGCAGGGTGGCAACATGACTAGTGCCTAGCTTCTCTGGCAGCTGCAATCACTGATTGGTTATGTCAGTGCCTAGACCAGTTTTCTAGAACATCTCTTGCTGGGGTGGTGAGTGGTAATGGATGGCGTCTACAGGTGAGCACTCAGCTGCTCCTGCTCCTGGTGTGTCATGGCCTCTGTGGGTGTGTGATATCTCCCCATCATGGGAACTGCACAGTGATAGACAACTGCTTTGTAACCTGGGTGGTGGCTGGAGGCAGGTGGCCAGGCCTGACTCATCTTTTCTACCAGGGCCAGAGAAGGAGATCTTCCTTTGCCCTGCATCTCATGGGTTTGCGGTTCCTAGTCAGCAAAGGGTTCAGAGCCAATCCTAGGTCAACTAGTGCTGCCTCTGACCTTTGCACCCACTTTCTTGTGCCTCATTTCCAGGTGAACTTTGGGCTGTTTCTCAATATAATTTGTATCCTGCTGAGAAAACTGGAGCCTGCGCAGGGTGGCCTACACACTCGGGCTCAATACTGGTACTGTGTGTGTGTGTGTGTGTGTGTGTGTGTGTGTGTGTGCGTGCATGCGTGCACATGCACTCGTGTGCTCGGAACCCTCATGGAATGCACTTGGAGGGAATGACATTTGTTTTTGTCTCACCTGGAGGCTTTTTATTACCCTGGTCCTGTCCTTTTCCCTATGTCCCTAAGAGAGAACAGATATGGCCCTAGGCTCCCAGGAGATCACAGTATAGGGAAAGTGGGACACAAAACCACCACTTACCATGACTAATGGCTGACTTGGATGACATGTGCTGCATCTGTTTTTATGGGTCCTGGAGATGGAGCCTTATGTTTAGATGGGAGGACAGGGAAATTAGGGAAGAACTAGACTTTGAAAGATGTATATTGACTTTGGAGTAGCTGGGCTAACATCATGGCCATTACAGTGTGATGGACCTTAAAGTAAAGAAGCCCAGTGATTCACGGGGTGCAGAGTCTCCAGGGTGGATTATGACAGGCAGACTCAGAGTCTAGAATTTGTCTTCCCCAAGGCGGCTTTCCAAGTCAACACTTCTCCTTATCCCGCTGTTTGGAATTCACTATATCTTCTTCAACTTCCTGCCTGACAATGCTGGCCTTGGCATCCGTCTACCCCTGGAGCTTGGACTGGGGTCCTTCCAGGTGAGATTTCCTCCTACACTCTTTCTTTCCAAGGCCTATGGCAGGCCTTGACTAATTTCATGTTAGGGTGAGACTTATTCATCTGTCTGTTCAATTATTCATCCATCTGTCCATCTCCCATTTATCCTTTATCTTTCTACTCGTCCAACGATTCATACATTCATCTGCATATTCCCCAACTATTCATCCACCCTTGTACCCATCATCCAGCCCCTTATTCATCCGTCCACCATTTATTACTTGTTAATCAATTCAGTTACCTTCTTCTTTCCAATCATCTCCACCTACCTATCTATCAATCCACTCACCCATCTATCATTTCTTATTGATACAGGGTTTCTCTGTGTAACATCCCTGGCTATCCTGGACTCACTTTGTAGACTAGGCTGGCCTTGAACTCACAGTGATCCACCTGCCTCTGCCTCCCAGAGTGCTGGGATTACAGCCTGGCCATCCATCATTTATTATCCATCCATCATTGCTTTTCTTCCTCTTTCTCACTCATTTATGCATTATTTGATATCAATTACTCGATCAGTTGATCCATCCACCCACCCACCCATCCATCTTTCCATCCATTTTGCACGTATTCACCCATCTTATTCCTTTTTCCTTCCTCCTTTCACCTAACCCATTCCTTCCATCCATCCTTTACCTATTCATCTATTCATCCATCCATCCATCCATCCATCCATCCATCCATCCATCTGTCCTTCCTTCTAGTTCTCCTTCCATCAATCCACTTGCCTGCCCACTAATGTTGTTTGGGCTCTGTTTCCCCTGTGCTTCCTACGCCCTTCCTGGTGCAGTCAGCCTGTGAGCACAACCAGCAGGTAGGTCCTGAGTCGAGGAAGTGGGAGGCAGGAACTGCCAGGGATGATGGAGACCTCAGGCAGCCCAGTGAGGCTGAGCATTGAGCATGGCATTAAACGTGATGAGAATAGATTCTTGGGAGGCAGGCTTTCTTGAGCAGCTCGTTTAACTAGAGGAAACAAAGGCTATTTAAACCTTTGGGTAGAGGATGGAGGCTTTCAGGGTGTGCATCACTGGTTGGGGTGAAGGTGCTGGGAATGCCTTATTTACATGAAGAGGAATTCCAGTTGCTTTCTGGACATGACCTTATAAGGAGAGGGGAAGTTTAACTTGGCTGCAATGATGTGACCTCCTTTGGTGTGGGCAAAGGTGGGATGCACAGGACTATGTGCCTGAGGCATGCAGACCCAGGGCAAGGAGTGGCTCCCATTCCTACCACTCTCAATATGAGATTTCTGGGGTTGGACCTGACTTAACCTCACTCTTGCTCTAAACTTATCTCCTTCCAGTTCCACAGTTTTCTGACCCCACATCCATTCTTCTTCCCACCCACCTGTCCATCCCATCCATTCATCCATCCACCCATATTTCTTTCCATATATCATCCATCCATCTATCCATTCATCCTTTTATTCTTCCTTTAGCCACTTGTCCATCTATCCACTCTTCTTTCCACTCATCTGTTCATCTATCTTTCTTTCCACATGTCTACTCACCCCTATTTATTTGTCCTTCCTCCCTTCCTTTTTTCTTTCTGCCTACCCATCTGTCCATCCATCCATCCATCCATCCATCCATCCACCCATCCATCCATGATCATCCATTCATTTATTCACCCATCTTATATTTTCAATTCCTACCGAGTACCTATCATGATCATGTATCAGGCAATGTGCTCACTAATGCACATACAAAGATGAAGATACACAGTGAGGTGGGTCTATCTATACAGCCCTGGTAGGCATGCCATGATAATTACATGGCTTGGTATGTCTGGTGCATGGTGAGTGTTGAGTGAGGGAGAAGACAATAGAAAGACCTCCTCATTCCAAAGTCAGGCCAAAGTGTTCTAATGGAGTCTTTCCTTCTTCTTTGACCCCACAGGGCTTCATTGTTGCGGTCCTTTACTGCTTCCTCAACCAAGAGGTATGTGTGCTCACAATGGCTCACCTTAACTCAACAATAGACCTTGTCCTCAGTCCCTTTTTCTTATGCTCTGGCCCTGTAAATCCCAGCTAGGCTGGATCCCATGATCCTCCATTCTGTGATCCTTTGTGGAAGTAGGTTCTGATCACTTGAAGCAAGTTTAGTCTGACTATTTTATGAACACGTTGCCCACATTCCTCCTGGGCTCTGGGCTACAATCAACCACCAACTCATGAGGCAGAGAAGGTCTTTCAGGGATCAAGGAAGGGTGGATGACAGAGTAGATCAGCTGAGGGACAGAGATGAAGGGACAGAGACAGGAATCAAGAAAGTCAGAGGTTCATGTAGAAGAAACAGGGGCCAGCTATTGAGACAGAAAGAGCCAAAGAAGAACAGGGAGCAGAAAGTCTCTGGAAGTAAGGAACTCTGAGATTAGCATGCCGTAAGTGGAGGCAGAGGTGAAGCCACCAGACAGCATAGGGGCTATGGCACATGTGGCACTGCAGGAGAAGGCGAAGGAGAAGTGACTGTCACCCAGAAGACCCTGTGGGCTCTATTCTTATCAAAGTCCTGCTATGCAGAGACGGGGAGAATTTGTCTGAGTGCAGATCCCCAAGACTCTGGCCATAAGCACAATCAAACTTGCAGCTCCTCCCAAAGGCCTCATTTGCCATGGATTCTGTGGTTAGCAGAGACCTGGCTGATTCTCTACCATTAAGATATTCCTTTCTTCCTCCCGGTCTTCCTCCTCTCTTCCACCTCCCCATCCATTTCTCTTGTTTTCTGTCCATCTGTCAGTCCATCCTGCCTTACCTGATCCGTCTGTTCCCAACTGACCTTCTCCCTCTCTGACTCTCAGTGTACCCTACCCAGTCTTTGAGTTTTGCTCAGCCATATCTATAATGGGAACGTAAGACCGTAGTATGAGTGTAGCAGTCCCAGGAGTCCTGGGAGCCCTAGAAGGTGTGGGGTAAGGAGCAGCCCCACTGAGGTAAGCTGGATCTCACAAACGGACTCTGTTTTAGGAAGCAAAGTTGGACATGAGGTGGGTCACATAGCTTTGGTGACAAGAAACTCTCTTCCTTTCAACTACACTTCGTAGTTTTGGGGCAGCTGTGGGAAGGTTTTTGTTCTAAATAGGAATCAGTTTCCCATTTGATCTTTTATACAGCTCCAGGTTAGCTACCAGGCAGAATGCCTCTTAGCTCCCTCTGTGCCCCAGCCAGCCAGAGATATAGACTGCCCGCCTCTCTCTCCCAGATTTTTTTTTTCCCCTTCAGAAAAAAGCAATGGCCCCCAAGGCTAAGGCAAGGGTGGATCAAAGTCACTCAGCAAGTGACACCTGTCGACTGCACCAAGAGGCACAGAGGGCACCCATTTGTTTGCCTGGACTCAGACACAGGCAGTGCTAAAAGGAAGTGTTCAAGGCAAAGGCCAAAGACAGTCCCAGGAAGGAAAGAGGGAGTGGTGTCTGTGCTTGGCAGGGTGGGTGACCAGCTTTTCCTTGTCTGCCTTGTTTCTCCCACATCACCTCCCGCTGTGCTCTCCTGGGGTTGAGGTGGGGAGTGGCCTCGGGAATCGTCCTAACATCTTCTCCCTTGTCTGTGGAGGTGAGGACGGAGATTTCACGCAAATGGTATGGCCACGACCCTGAACTTCTGCCAGCCCGGCGACCCTGCACTGAGTGGACCACACCTCCCCGGTCAAGAATGAAGGTGCTGACCTCTGAATGCTAGGTCAGCCATCATCAGGGGCCACGAGCCCCAAACCCTGCACTGGAACCCATGCCGCCATGGGCAATGCGCTCCTCCCTCCCGTTCTCTGCATCTGCGCTCTCAACCTCTGACTTTCTCAGTTCCTGTGTCTGCCCCCATCTGTTCCTTTTTCCCATCTAGAGCTTTTGCCCAAGGCCCAGAGAAACCAATAAACGTGTACACGAGTGATCCATGGTTGAGTCAATGTGGCTCCGAAGGGGAGCTCTTGTCAGCAGCCATTATTTGCACTTCCGGTGCATTCCTCATCCCTTGGCTCCAGCTGCCTTACTGCCATTTGTCTCTTTAAGAACTCTCATGTTTTATTTATTTTTTAAAAGCACTCTCTTTTGACCCAACCCTTTCTCCTCCTCCCACAGGCGTTTCTGTGCCTAGCAAATGTGGAGTGTGTCTTGTGTCTGTATTTAAATTTAAATAAATGCTATCTATTATGTGTCTCATCCTGCCACTAATGTTTTCCCTAAGCACTGTTCTTTTAAGAGCACCACTGCTTTGCCCCTATTTTGACTGCATCAGGACCACCTGACACCATTGCCCATGGCTTACTCAGCCCCCTTCCCTCAAGGTGAGCACCCAGTTAGTTGTCTGTCCTTCCAAGGGCTGTAAGTTAAGCCTTTCTCTGGGACTCACACTAGGAAAAGGACCCTGGGGCATCAGTTGAACCTCACTTTGAGATGATTCAGTAGTGACAGATTGCACTTGTGAGTTAGCACCTGAGCAGCCCTTGCTGTTCAGCACTCCTTGCAGCCCCAAGAGCTCTTGGCATTCTCCATCCTCTCACTGTTTACAAGCTAAACGGGTGTAAAGTGGCAGCATGCTGTTGGTCCCTTTTCCCTGGTGTTAAACAAGTGTAAACAGCTCTTCTTATACCTGTTAGCCTTCTGGGCTTGTTCTGGAAACTGCTGTTGTTTTCCCTGGGAGGTGGGGCAGTCCTTAGCTCCACATTTTTCTCCTTTGTTCTTCTATTTGTGACCTGGGTTCCTTACCATTTTCATCACCACGAGAAAAAAAAAAATGCTGCTAAGAAGCAACTTAAGGGGAAGTGAATTTATTTTAGCTTACAGTTTGAGAGGGTATATGGTCCACCATGGTGGGAACGGCATGGTTGGGGAAACAGCTCATACCTGGGGCAGCAGGAGTATGAGACACTTGGTTTCACTGCATCAGCAGCCAGGAAGGTACCAGCTCTGGCCAGGACCAGAATCAGGCAAGGCTATAACCCACAATGTTCATTGTCCAGTAACCCACCTCTTGCACCAAGGCTTCATTCGTTCTGACGATTCTACAGTCTCCTGGGATAGTGCTATCTAGGGACCAAGTCTTCACACATATGAATTTACAGGGGGCATTTCCCATTCAGTTACTAATGCATGCCCTTTTATGTTTGAGCCTACTGCCAACAACCTCTCTCAATGTAGGCTCCCTTGATGCCACACGACCTCCATCATCTTCCATCCTCCTTCTTGTCAGGAGGAGGGCCACAGAGAGCAGACACTGTCCTCAGGGACCTGTTTGATGACTGATGGGGTGGAGGGTTTCAGTAGCCTAGGAAGAAGTGTACATGGTATTAGGTTAGCATACAACTGCTCTTTTACTTGGTCTACCACAGCAGCCATGCTCTGCGGAACTCAACTCCACCATAGCAGAAAGCACAGCCCCGCTACACAGCCCTCCCTATCTCTCTCTCCTGTTGCCCTAAGAGCTCAGGTCTCCCCTTCTATCTAGTCCTTCCTTGCCTGCTTGGGATGATGGCCAGAGGCTGGTTCCCTTGTTCCAGGTTTGCTTGGCTCTGGGAAGCCCCATAATCCTGTGAGGTAGAAAGGATCTGATCACCCTGCCTGGCCAACTTTCCTATCCAGGCTTCCTTTTCTGTGTAACTGGGAATATGGGAAGGCTAGCCTGCTGGTGTGCAGGTGTGTCTAATGGGGGAGGTTAGCATTTTTCTCTCACACTCGGGAAGGGTCCTGAAAGGGGTACAGTTGTATGAAGCCCTTGATGTCCTGCTATGGGGCTCCTGCCTTGGCAGGTGGCAGGCAAATGTCAAAATCAGTGTGGTCCTGCCCAAAAGCCACTGTGAATTTCTGCCTTTAGTCACATAAGTAATTAACCATCATTGCCACCATTTGTTTGGGGCCCACAGAAAGGATTCCAAATGACATAAAAGACAACTATATTCATACGCAAAGACATACACTGTGTTTTCTTGTTTCCTGAAAGTTTTTTTTCCTCTGCATTTCAGAAATATCTAGATGTCACAATATATATATTAGTTTGCTTCTTGTCTTTATGCTTAAAAATAACGTTCAAAGCATGGTCAGCATCAGCAGTCATTAGAAAGATGCAAATAAATCTACAGAGGTATGGTTACATCTGGGACAATGTTGATGAGGATGTGGAGAGAATAGAGCTCACACGTTATGGCTGGGAGTGTGAAATGGCCACCTGCTTGCTTGATAAAATGTTTTCCAGTTCCTCAAACTTGTTACCTAATAAATGCACCCCCAAGTATGAACCAGAAGAAGCAGAAACATGCGCCAAAGCCAACTTGTATGTGAATGCTTCTAACCATGTTAGGAGGTGGGAGAATTCCAAATGCCCTCCCACTGATGAACTGCAGTATGTGCATACAGCAGGATGCTCATTCTGTCCCCAAAAGCTCCTTCTGCATACACAGATTCCCTAGGACACTGCTCCATGAGAGAAGTAAGTCACAACACTTCCATTTTTGTAAAATGTCGAGCATCGTAAGAGTAGATGGGAGGCTGTTGGGGTTGAGGGAGAGGAATGGGAGTGACTGTTAATGGCCTCAAGTTCCATTCTAAAGTGATAGAGATTCTGAAATCAGATTACAGTAGTTATAAATATACAAAAATATCATAGAATAATACACTGTAGAAGGATGATTTTCCAGTTTGTGCACTATATCTCAATAAAGCCACTACCTAAAAATGATTAAGTAAGCTGGTGAGATGGCTTAGCAGTGCAAGGCTCTTACCTCACAAGTCTGATGAGCTGTGTTCTATCTCTGTTGTCTATGTTCAGTTGGAAAGAGAGAACCAATCCGAGGTAAGTTGTTCTCTGCTTCTCTGACATGCCTGGTGCCATGACACATGTGTTCCTTTCATGTGCATTTCAAAACTGATTAGTGGATGTTGCTGCAGGACATTTGCTGACATCTTTTCTCTGCCATGAAATTTGCAAAGTCTCTATGATGTCCTTTACTTAGCTGTTGGTTATTTATAAATTGCCTTTGGTGAAGCCTTCTTCTTTCTCCTGCTCCTCCTCCTTTTCCCTTTCCTCCTCCTCCTTTTCCTCTCCTTCCTCCCCCTCTTCTTCCTCTTCCTCTTATGTTTTCTTCGTCCTCCCCCTATTCCTTTCTCTTCTTTTAAAGTAAAGGACTGTAGTGACAAACTCTCTTGCATGCAATTATTCATGAGCATTTAAAAAGGAAGGGTTCAGACTGACCAGAGACTTCCTGGGTCAATTCTCCTAGACCTCCAATCCTTGCACCAATGTAGACTACTCCCTGGCAAAGCTGATCTAGTATATTTTTGCTTGACAGTGACAACACGATGGGTTGTCTGCACCGTTCCCATGGAAACACCTTTCACTAAAACTCTGACTGGTATTGGCACTGTTGGTAGAGTGATTGCAGTGGTGTTGGTTACTGGTTAGTTTTAGCTGGTTAGTGTTAATATTAGTGATTAGTTAGTGGTGAGGGGCTAGTTAGTGTTAGCACTTAGAGTGTAGTGTCAGCGCTGAGTGTTAGTGGTTAGTGGGAAGTTAACTGCTAGTTCATGGCAGTAAATGCTAGTTAGTGGCTAGGCAGCATTTGCCTATTGAAGCTTATACTGTCAGCTTTGGTGGAAACAGTGGCTTTGGGAATTATGCATCTGACGCTAGGGGGGTTTATTATGGTTGCTTCTTGGTCCCTTCCAATTTTACTCTGAGCTTCACATCCTACCACCTCTTTAATTTACTCTCTGACAGGGTTTTGTAGACTTAGAACATGTCTGCATATGGAGCTTCATGGCAGATCTCTTTACTGGCGAACTCTGAGTCTTGGCTTTCCCTTTGTAGCAGAAGGGGCTGGCCAGAAAGTGATGTCTACAGGTTTTCATAAGGGACACTGGATGGGCTAGTGTATAGTTCAATGGTAGAACCCTTGTCTGGAAAGGACACTGAATGGGGGTGGGGTGGTGGAGAGGTGCGGTGGGGGTGTGTGTGTGTGGTGTGGTGGCAGCAATGCTCATCCTGGCCACCAGGTGGCATATGAACTGTGGCTAAGATTGGGTACTAGGCAATCCGGATTCCCAGGATCTGGCTTGGGAGTCAGTAAGTCTAAAAGGCTGGTGGAAGAAGAAGCTGCTGGGCAGGGAAGGGAGGGTCCTGGAACAAAGTGAGGGCTATCTGAAACCAGCAGGATCCTCCTCAGGCAGCAAGTGCCTCAAACACGGGAGCATCATTCCAAACAAGCTGACCAGCCATTCATGTGACAGGTGTTGAGCACAGGAGACAAATGACCACTCTAATGACTGCACTAGCCATAAGTAAGCCAAAGAAAAGTCAAATGTGGAAAGAACAAGGGTCTGAAAGACCAAACACAGTGTGGAGCTTTTTTTTTTCTTTATTTTTATTTTATTTCATTTTATTTTAAATTAAGGCTTCCCATACGAAGCATTGCTAAGCTAATTTAGAACTGGCTAGGTGAAGCCCAGGTAGATAAAACAGTGTGTGCAAAGGCTCTGTGGCAGGGAGAAGCTTGGCACTTAGGGGACTGGAAAGAGGTACAGTGCACGAATTTCAGTGAGGGAAGGGGGAAGGGAAGGGGACCAAGACCAAAGTGGGGTTAGCCAGGCCATACCCAGATTGCAAAGTGCCAGGAAAGCCACAAGAGGGAGGAAGGTTTTTTCCCAAGAGCTACCAACAGTGTCTGAAATGATGATGCTTATACATTTAATAAAGCAGCCCCTGCGGCCCTTCTCCAGCGAGTGCATGCAGACTGAATTTCAGGCAGAAGACTCGACTGAAGGCAGTGAGGTCCAAATCGGAGATTTGGGGAGACGGCAGTTTAAAGTACAAGGTGCAAAAGGTGTTGACATGTGAAAAAAAAATTTCTCAGAGATTTCTTGGGGTGTGTAGAGATGGAGAGGACAGCGTTTCAGAGGAGAGTGGCAGTCAGTCCCAGCAAATCCATAGGGATAGCCATGAATCTCCAGTGAGGTGTGCGTGGGATGTCCTTGGGCTGCAGGGAGCAGCGGGGTTGAAAGAGATCTAGTTTGGAGTTGGGAATAGTGCCTGCTAGAATATGACTGGGTTTCAACATCAAGAGCATGGGCCAAGCCACTTCATGAAGAACAGCACCAGCTCGACTTTCTCCTGGGTCTGACTGAGAAGCCGGAGTTCCCGAGGAGACTGAGAAGGAACATCTAAGGAGGTGGGAGGGAAAGCAGATGAACAGGGAATCATGGGGCCAAACAAAGAATGTGGCAAGGAGCTTCTGGCGAAGGGTCTGAGCGTGGCTCAGCAGCCCTTCAAGAGAAGGCTGGAGGCGCACTCAGGATTTGGCAGCACCGCACGCAGCAAGAGCCGATTTGGCAGAGGATTGGCAGACGTGGGAGCCAGACAGAAGGGTACTGAGAAGTGACGGGGCCGTGGGAAAGTGGGGGCAGTGTATGCAGCAGCTCCTGGCTGAAGCGTGCCTTGGACAAGAGGGGGCGTCCTAGGTAACAGGAAGCAATTCTGGGTCCCAATGGATCGGAATAGATGTGGCTATAGGCTCTGAGAGAAAAGGGCACAAATGCCTTTCAGATGGGGGTGGAACAGCAATGCTGGTGGCTAAGAGTGAGTGAGGTGCAATCGAGGGAAGGTTGCAGGGGACTGAGGAAGAGCAGTAGGGGCACAGCTGGGAAGAAGGGTTTTGCCTACAGGTAGTAGCACAGGCACATGAGGCTTGATATGAGAGTGGGCAGTAGAGGGAGGTGGTCACTGGCTCCTGATTCATCGTGATGGCTAGATTCCTGGTTGGCTGGAGTTGGGGTGGGAGGGGCAGATAGCAGGAGTGATCTTGTGAAGTATAGAGATGGGAAATGATAGTATCCAGAGGATACAAAACAGGAGGGCAGGGCACATGGCTAACTGCCAGTCAGGGTTAATAATCTGGGTACCTCAAGTAGAGAAGGCAGGATTAGGCTTTCTCAGAGACAGGGCATACGAGGCTTGGGTACATTTGCAAGAGAGCTTGTGCAGCGGGTATGGAGTGAAGGGAAGGATGCTGACTGAGTGGGACATGGACCCGGGGTGCTTACTGTCAGGGTGGAGTACAATGCTGAGGAGGAACCGTGGGAGGAGAGGAAGGTCTATGCATGCCCCTGCTTCCTGAGGTCCTGAGAGAGTGAAAGAAGAGACTGTGGGGAGTTCAGGGGGCACTTTGGAGACAAGGAGAGAGGGGACTGCTAGGCCAGGGTGCTGACCTTTAACCTGGGCATGAAGTACGGGGCTCGAGGGGCTAAGAGAACTTGAGCCAGAGTCTCCTGAACTCTACAGAGGGCCAGGAAGCCTCAAGAAGTGGGCTGGGGGTGCTAGCACCGAGAGGAAGACAGGACTGGTAGTGTGAGGACCCGGAGAAGCAGCAGTTGTTATAGGAATCCTGTGATCCTGTGTCCTAGAGTCCTGCTCCTGGATGCTACCTGTGATGGCTTTACCCTGCAGCTTCAGGGGCTGCCAGAGGCTCTGGCCCTAGAGCCCTTAAAGACAGATTGTGGTGTTGGACATAATGAGAAACTGCAGGGTGGATGTTTTTTTCCCCTGTCAGCTTTGGTTGGCTCACGCATGTGAATGAGCTTCTTCCTGTGGACAGTGATCTTTCTGGCTGTGTCTCAAGCAAGCTTACGCTCATCTCGTCTCTTCGGTCTTCTCTCTGGGAGGCTCTAGCTCCCAGATTCAGAGCAATGAAACCAGAATAGCACACAAAGCAGCTGTCCTGCCTCTATGGTACCAAACATCTGGGCCCCAGGGCTGCCAGAGGTGGCTGGATCCTTTCTGTATGTAGACAACCAACAACTTGCTAATTAAACTTTTCCTCTGCCCCCACTTTCTCTTTCCTGCCGTCTCTTCCCCTCAGGGGCCTTCTAAGCCAGGCAGGGTGTTGTGCACATGATGAGAATGTGTGGCTTTCCACTTGCCCCTCAGTGGGGAGTAGCAGGTGGGTGACATCCATGTTCTCAGACTCTCCCGGGGCTCTGGCTTGCCAGCAGCAAGTAGGTGGGTCTGTGAGTCTCCCTCCCTCAGAGGTATTGCATAAGCAGCCGCAGCCCTGAGTACATTCCCATGGTTACCAGGCTGGGAAAGGCTGGCCGAGATGGCATCGCCATGGCACCGGCATGGTCCCCAGCTCTGCTGGGCGTGGTCTGGCATGTGTAGCTCTGGGCTATTGCCGGACAGATGGCCTTCACAGAGTTTCTTCTAGACATCCAGTGGCCTTGGATATCACGATGTGAGGTAAGCAGACAGGAGCAGGCTGGGTGGAGTATGAGGGTTTTTCTCATCCTCTAGCTCCTCACTGAAGGCCTTCAGCCACTCAGGCAACAGCCTTGCTACGTGCTAGCCTCTGAAGCCAGCTTTTCCACATCAAGGGCTCAGCATAGATCAGACAGGTCAAGTCATAGCTCTGCCCTCTGCTCATGCCCCCCTTGGAAACTCCTTTCTGAGGCCATTAAGAATGCAGAGCCTGGATGCCCTACCATCTGTGCTCTGCCTCCCTCAAGCAGGCTGTGCCCGGGGATACCACAGAGTTAGGGATAAGTGCTCTAAACCTAGTGCTGTCTCAAGGATGCAGGGGGATGGAGAAAAAAACCATGTGAGATGTAGGCTTTCAGGGTGGCTGAACTGTCAAATAGCTATGGGGATGGCCTGAGATGGGGAAACCCAGGGAAGGGGCCTGGCAAGGAGGCAGAGGCAAGATTCTTTTCAGCAGATGGGTCTTTCCATGATCAACTGTCTCCATATAGAAGTAGCTCAAGGCTTGTCTCTGTGGTGCTGGAGCATAGGAAACTACATGTAGAAGGTGATAGGATGGAGAGCAAGGCTCCAGGATGCCATGTGGGCCCAGGAAGCCTTATCAGACAGACCATAAGAAACATCAGATTTGCCTAAGTGGTCCCCTAAAATGACTTAAGTTTGCATGTGTGATTGTCCTATAAAATATCACACAAATGACCACCCAGCTCTTCCAGCCTGGCTCCTAACTTGGCAGATGGCTTTTCTAGCAGCAGTTCTTCCACATTTCAGCAGTCACTCCACATCCCCATCCCCCACCTCCCCAGCCCAGCCAACCAATCAGGATCATCCAAGCCATTCTAACCAGGATGTCCTAATCCATACCATCTTCCATGTATAATCCCTCTCATGTTGCAACAGGCTCCCTGCAGACCCTAAACTGAGGCCCTCTTGTCCTTCGCAGCCCACATAATAGGGACAAAACAGATCTTGTCACCTCCCTGAGGTGATAACTCTCTTTAAAAGTATGAGACCTGAAACAAGAAGGGAGGGTGGCTTCTCATTTGGCTGGGCACTATGTGACAAGACACTCAAGTGTTTCAGAATTGCTGTAAAAGTGCAGAGGTGTCGACTTTGGGGCTAGATAGCCAGGAGTTCACAAATATGAAACATACAGTGAGGATCAACTATATATTATTGAATCATTCTATATAGATGGACAGTCTTTCCTCTGCCTCACTTAAAGCTGTAGCCACAGATGGAGAGGGAGAGAGGGTCCTAGTCATGATCCATAGCAAGTGTCTATCTTCAACTGTTCTGTGTGGCTATGACAAAATTCCAGAAGGTGAGTGATTCGTCAAAGGCAGGCATGTAGTTAGCTCACAGTTCTAGGTACCTAAGGGCATGGGGTCAATGCCTCAGATTTGGTGAGGACCTCTAGGCTACCTCAACCCATGTTGGGTGCATCACACTGGAAGCACTTGCAGAAGGGGATGGAGATATCTTAGGGCCAGACAGAAGCGGGAGTCTGTATATCAGGAATTGCTTTGTAGCACTACCATTCTCTTGAGAATCAACTCATTCCCTAATATCAGCATTAGTTGCTTCCAAGAGTGGTTCTGACTTAATTATGTACTATGTGGCTCCACTTCTTAAGGTCTCCCTAACTCTGGCAGTGCCACCCTGGGATCTTCCAGCAAATGTTCTTTCTGGGACAGACTAGCCATGGAAGCATCAAGAATGCCCAATGACACACAAGCATGTGCACATAGTGGGAAAGGAATAGGGTATCACTTTCTAGTGCTGGCCTGGAAAGCCCAGGTGAGAGAGAAAAGAGAGATTCCGGCTGGGAAGTGGGGGTCTATATGAAAGCCCATGTCCCATAGTGCCCCTTTATCTCTGTTGTCTCTGTCCTTTGCTATGGGGATGAGGGGAGAGGATAGTGTGTGTGTGTGTGTGTGTGTGTGTGTGTGTGTGTGTGTGTGTGTGTGTGTGTGTGATAGAGAGCTCTCTCTATCCAGAAGAACATGGGGCAGGCCATGTATACACAGCTTGGCTGTGGACCCCTGGGTCCTGGTCCTGAATAGGGTGAATGCTCATTTAATGTGCATGTATGTATATGTGAGTATGCAGGGTAGGGATGTGCATGTGAGTGCACACACATGAGAGGGACCACGTGCCCCTGAGGGTGAGGCACATGTGTGAGCATGTGCCTGGCCCTGCCCTGAAGAGGCCTGCTGGCTTGCTAGCAGCTGGAGTGCTCACTATACTGACAGGGCCTGTAATCACGGGAAATTACCCAGCCCAGAACTAAAATTAAGGCTGAGGCTGTTACCACAAGACCTACTCAGAGCAGGCTCCTGGAAGAAGCTGCGGGGAGGAGTCTCTGCTGGGAGTTGGGACTTCTGGGGAGGACAGGGCCTGGCTGAGAGGCGAGAATAGGAGAGTCTGACTCTGATCTGGCTCACAACTGCCAAATGCCAGGGGCCATGTTGGCTGCCTGCACACTGCCTTTCATTCCCCGTCCTCACAACTTGACACCCCTCTCTGCTACCTAGAAGGTAAGCAATAGTCCTCTTTGCCTCTGAGAGGAGACTAAGCCTCCCTGAGGCTGAGTAGTGAGGCTTGTCACTTCATCTCTTGAAGGACAAGGCTGCCTGACAGCAGGGTGCTATGTGGGTAGGGAGAGGGCAAGCTCTCTTCTGGGTGCTGTGTGGCTGAGCAGTGAGGGCCCAGAAGGATTTCTCTGGCCATTAAGACTTGGCCATTGGGTGCAAAATGTGCCAGGGAGAAACCCTGGGGTCCAAAACCAACCCTCCTGGCTCTATCATTTTCCCCCAAGATCTACAGCATGGCTCGGTGGAAGCCCACACAGCTCTCTAGGGAGCTCAGTGAACCAAGAACCAGTCTATTCATCTGTGTTCCCAGGCTTGGCCCTTTGGACCTTATAGGCTCAGCCCTTTCTATGTTAACATAGGGAACCTGGGACAAAGCTTTCCAGCTGAGGACACGACTAGTATCTTATGTCTCTGCAAAGACCCCTGTTTGATCCTGTCAAGGAATTTTCTTCCAAGCCAGTGAGCCTATTGTTCATAAACAGTGGATGGTGTCGGCAAGGGGCTCCATGGCAGGGTAGAGGGTTAGAAATAAGACCACTCCTACCCATCAGTCCCCAGGAGAACCTAGATAATCAGCATAGAGGCTACGGAGAGAAAAAAAAGTGTTAGCCCAAGGCCCCATATGGCATTTGTTGGCACACAATCTGCTGGCCTGCTGCCAAAATTGGCTGTATCTGACTGAGCAATGAAAAATGATCCAAGTGCCAGGCGTTGTTCTAGGACTCAACTGGATGCACGCACAGCATTTAAAGAGCTCACTGAGCAGTGTCACTGGCTCTACTTCACAGGTGAAGGAAGAAGCAGCTAGCCCCATGATCTGTGCACAGCTAAGTGGCAATGGTATGTGACCCTTTGCTGCCGGCAAAGTGTGCTATCTCCTCTCTGAATATGTCTGAATATGTCCATTGTCGGTACTCACTCTGCTTAGCCCCCACAGATGGCTACTGCTCAGCAGAAAGCTCCCTTTTCGGAGGTCCTGAAGCATCACCCTAAGCTGAGTCTCATGCTGGACATCTGCTATCTGGTTCTGCTTGCTTGGCCCCATGATGCCCCTGTGAAGACATGGAAAAGACAATGACAGGCTAGGCATGTACACTCCCAAGAGCTTAGGCCAATGATTGTGAGTTGCCACGTGTGTCCTGGGAACTGACCCTGGGTCCCTTGCAAAAGCAGCAAGTGTTCTTAACCACCGAGTTATCTCTAGGACCTGTCGTTTCACCTTTTTAAGCTTCATGAAGTTTGGAAATATTCAGCCCATTCCATAGATGAGAAATTGAGACCCAGAGAACCTCATCTGCTTGCCCAGAGTCTCAGCTCCTGGGCTCGGCTCTGGGGCACCAGCTCTCTATGTCCTGTAGTGCTGAGCTCCAGGCACCCTGATTAAACCAGGTGTGGGCCTGACCCTCACCCCCTCATCTCATTGGTTATCTCCCTCTCTTTCCTGAACCATGACTCCTGCAGAGTTCCCTTAGCACCATTCCCTGGAAGGACTAAGGCACTCTGCTGGTCTTAGTAGTTAGAAGCTATAGTTTCATCTGGTGATCTGGAGGCTTGAGGGGGAGTGGGCGAGGTGAGGGGGGCCTGCCTGGCTCCAGTAGGGTCTATTGGGCAATCTGTGCACCCTGACTCAGTCACCCCCAAGACTTTGCTACTCTCTTCTTTGGCACTCAACCCACAGTGAGCATCTGGAGGCAAATGAACACCACACTTCTGGAGGCTGACGTACCACAGGAACCCATATTTCCTCAGAGTGCCCCCAGAGCTCAGCATTGGCTGTTCCTTAGGCCTGCCTCCTTTCACCAGCCCATGTCTTTGGCTCAAGGCTCACTCTCAGGGTTAATAGGTCCCGTACTCTTGGTTCCTTCTTCCTTAGTGGGGTCTAAGTGAAGTGTGGAGTCATTAAGTAACACAGCAGCTAGTTAACCCCTCCTCCACTGCCTTTGCCATTCATTCTCCATCACTTGCTAAGCCTTCATGGGGCTCCTTCATTCAAAGCAAAATGTGGAGGAGCACACGGAAGGCCATGTCCCCGGCCGTTTGGGACCGTCTCTTGCTTTTACCTTATTGACTTAGTTTCAGCATTTAGCTCTACTTTCTGTTCCTGATCCAGGGTCCTTGCACCAGCCGCTTTCTCAGATGTCTGCATGGGCCACTCCTTCACCTCCGTGAGCTCTCCTGAGCAGATGGCTCCTTCAGGCAGGACTTATACCACCTCCTCACTTTGCAGTTTTCTGTGTGTCACTTCCTACTGAAATGCAACTTAATTGGCTTATGTAGCCTTTTCTTGTTTTACCTCACCGGAATATGTGTTCCAAAAAGGTGGATATCTTTGCTCAGTGTGTCCAGGGCAGGCATTAGGGAAATGAGAATGTACTGGCCACAGACATAGGCCAGTTACATGTCCTCTGCAGGCAAGACTCCGGGTGTGACCTCACCTTCAAGTTGTGGTGATGTTTAATTACTCTCTGTCCCATGGCTTACACATTATAAATGCCAAATAAACCATTATCATAAGGAAGAAACGGCATTTGTGACATGGACAAAAAAGGAAAGAAAATGCTTAGAAATAAAATTAGATAACAAGAGACATAAAGAAGATTGGAATTCCGATTTCTCCTGTAACTTCCTCAAAAATCCCTTTCCAACTTCCTGGAAGCCAAGATCCACTGCCCATCTGTTTCTGATGCTCTTCTTTGGCTATGGCCTTTCCCTCTGTGGGATCCTGCTTTGGTACAGGACCTGGCTCCATACTGCTTGCTGCAAACCTGCACGGAGCACTCTGGGCCAGGCTCTGTAAGGATGGCTGCTCACACAGACATGCCAGGCAAAGTGTATCTGCCCTTCCCTCCCAGACCTCACAGCCTGGGGAAGCTAAGGGCATAAGCTGCAGTGCTATGTGCCTGACCAAAACACCCTTTCTGTGGGCACCACCGATACAATGTTGGTGCTTCAGAACTCAGAACCTGGGCCAGTGACTAGGCAGACAGCAGCCTGACTGTGGCCACACAGGGAATCTGCATCCAGGCAGGGGCTGAGAGCAGACCTTTCGCCTCCCAGCCTGAGGTCCTCCAACTGCTTTACATGTGTTCTCCAGCCTGGGTTCCCCCAAGAGAATGCCATGGCCTTGACCCTGTGAAGCCCTCAAGGCTGTTTCAGCACCCCTGGGGCTGTGCAACTCAGGGTTGCTAAGGTTTGCAGGGCTGGCTGGAGGCGTGGGAGTCAAGGCAAAGCTGGTTCTCACTGCTGCCTTTACAGGATCTCAACTCCCAGGCTCCCCCTTGCCCTTTGGAATGGGCAGTCCTTTCTGAATGTCTCCGAGGAGACCACAGCTTACCTTCTTGGGACAGAATCTCCCAAGGTTGAAGAGAAACCCAATCATTAGAGCCAGATACCATCCTGCTGTACGGGAGACTAGGAGCTGAGGGCAACAAAGGGAAGGAGCTTAACTGAGGCCCAGGGCCAGAGTCAAGGCAGGTGAGCCAAAGCAGACTCTGTGGTAGCTGCTGGTATTGCTGGTGTCTGGGCAGCTACCTCATGTGCTCAGTGACAGCATGCTCACTGGGTTAGTAGTATTTAGAACTTCCTGTCTGCTCTTGCTCTCTGGACCCAGATCCTTTCTGTTTTCTCTCACTTGGTGTTGGAGGGATGCCCCCCACCCCCCGGCTGGGTCACAGAGGGGACTCCCCATCTCTACACACCAAGATCGGAGACAATGCTTGTTAATCCTCCTCTCAGCTTTTTAAAAATTTCTGTTGGGCCTCTGCTATCCTGTGTGCCAGAAACTGCTCCAGTGACCAAGACACACTGATATAAACAAATCCTGTCAGACCCCAAGGACTTAATCAGCCCCTGCCTTTGACTCTCTCTCACCCACAGCATAGTCTCTTGCAGCTGTGAGGCCCACAGCCAAAAGAGAAAGCTGTCAAGGCAAGAAGGAGACAGCAGGCATCCTAAGCTCCAGCAGGGGTGAGGATGGAGAAAGTCACAGGCGTGCTTTTCTCCACCCAGAAATTACAGGGCTTCCCTTTGACCCTCTCAGGACTGGGAGCAGAGGAGTCCTCTGGGACAACTAGAACATCTGGTAGCCATCTCTCCTGCTGAAGAGGCCCAGGAAAGGGGCAAGAAAGACAAACAGACCCAGGTACCTTCCTACGCCTGAATCTCAAACACAGCCTTCAGGTCCTGGTGGTCTGACTTTTCCCCCAGTCATTCCCCGCACACCACAAGACCTTAAGCCCTTCTCCTGCCCTCGCTTCTCAGCATGCTCCTGCCCCTCTATATTGCGGGGGGCCAATTGGGAAAGTAGCTACCCACAGAAGCCCAGGCTGAGAGGCTATAATCTGCCATGTTGGAGGAGGATGCGGCTTGGGCAGGGAGGAGACTTCCTTCAGGAGAGGAGGCCAGCTTTGGAGAGACGCTGGAGGAGCTGGGTCGAAGTGAGATTTCAGGGCAGTGAGCTGAGCTCACAGTATGTGAGATGGAATGAACTGAACTGGCTGTAACCCGCGGGATCCCAGGCTACTCAGTCTCCCCGCAAATCCGCATCTTCATCTGTCAAACCCTAGCGGTTAGAACGTGCTCATTTAGATATAGAACTTTTTCCTTGTGTTTTTGGCAGTGCTGAGTGAGGTGGAACCTGAGCTCTTATGCGTGCCGGGCAGGTGCTCTAGCTGAAGTCTAATGAGAACTTTAAAGACGTGATTAAGGTAAAGGGATATCCCTGGGGAGGCTCTAAGCCAATATGCTGGTGTCACGCTGAGAAGACGTGATCGAGGTAGACACAAAAAGGGAGGAAAGCCATGTGAAAAAAGAAATACATCCACAAGCCAAAGACTGAGGTCTCAGAGCACAGCCTGCCAGAGCACTGACTTTGGGATTCTAGCCATCTAGAACTATGAGGAAACAGATTTTGGTCATGGAAGCATCTTGACTGGCGTGTTTGTAACAGTGGCCCCAGATAGGTCATCTAGGAGTCAGGCTATTTGATGATGATCCTGCTCTTGGTCTCAGGCATGCGTGCCTATGGCCCACACGGAAAGCCCGTTATCCCAGGACTCCGCTGGGAAAAGACAAATCCTAGGGTCAGAGGTCCGCTTTATTATTTTCATGTGTTTGTGTCAAACGGAGCCTCTTGTATCCATGAGGCACATCCGGAAGAGAATTTTGCTTTCAATAAGGCAGGAGAAACACAGATGCAGCATTGTCAGTGCAAGAAGATGGATCCGTGAAGGCCCAAATGCTGCTTCTTCATGGGCAGTCCTGGGCGGGAGGGGCCTGGTTTGTTCCTTGATCCAGAAGAAAGCCTATGAGGAAGAATTCATAAACACGCAGCTCATTCCTGGGCAGCATCATTAACAAAACCTTTGCATGTGGCAGGTGCAGGAGGGAGATGTTGAGTGTCCATGGAATAATTCTAAAGATACCTAACCCTTTCCTTCTCTAGACACTACAGACTCCTCGTGCTAAACAATGTAGCCGCGGTGTCATCTTCGTCAAGCCTCAGCAAAGCCCAATGATGCAATGTTGTTTCTCCCCCTGCTTTATACATGAGAAAGGCGAGGCACAGGGTATAGGGTGTGTGGGGTGTGAGGGTGTGTGGGGTGTGAGGGTGTGTGGGGTGTGAGGGTGTGGGAGTGGGTGGGGGTGGGGTTATATGGGGGTGGGAGAGCCATGGGGGTATGGTGGATGGGGGGGGGGGTTAACGGGTGGTGGTGTGTTCTATGAGGAAGCCAGCAGTAGATGCTAAGAAGAAAGAACAATATGTTCAGGTGTGATGGGAATGTGAAGAGAGAAGTCCCACTCCCACTCCCAAGATGGTAAGTGTTGCCCTCAAGAGGTCTTTAGGACAACCACTAGACTGTAAAGAAGAATGATTTTGCGTCTTGTTTAGGAATAGGGAGCAGTCAGGATGAGGAAGACAAGCCTTAGAGGACTACTGATTATAGGGATGAATAAAAAGGTCAGATGGATAAAGTACGAACAATGACACACAGATGCCTCTGTAGACTTGTTAAGCATCAAGGCCTCCCTGAACAGTACAGTGGTAGGTGCTCTGTTTCATCAAGTGCTTTTTTAAACCACACCAACAACGCTCACATTTGGTCTCTTATTCTGGTTCCTTTATAGAGTAGAGATAGTAGAAAGGACCACAGGCTACAGTTGGCTGTCATTCTGTAGAAATCCCTCTGGGCCCACAAGAGGTTAGTTGTGGCTACATGAGAGACAGGAGGAGAAACGGGGCATATAAACATTAGAAATCAGTATGTATGGTATCAAATGGGTTTCTCCTGTAGGCCCCAAGTACTGTAGATATTCAAAAAATGGCTGAGCTATCTGTGTAGGACACAGATCTGGTCCAGGTGACACATGATCGAAAAGATACATGACAAAATAAAAGCTAGTAGCTTGGAACCACTAAGATATAGAGCCTCTTGTTGCAGCAGTCTAATGTGTCTTAAGCCAAGTGATTGACAATCCTGAGCAACCTGAATCATGGCCTGATGAGATGTAACTTGCTATGCCTCTCACCCATGAAGCAAGGCAATACAGTGACCTCGAGGATACCATGAAGCAACACAGATGCAGTGGTCCCTGTAAGGTCCATGAAGAGATTTTATAGTATAATGGCTTCTGTGAGGCCGCTAATGACATGAGAGTTATAGTGGCCCCGTGTGGATGGAAAATATTCGTAAAAGTTATCCAGTCTGGTCATACACAGTTTTGTTTTTCTGGTAAGTATGGCAATTATTTGCCTGACATTTATTTAGTATGGGGCAACATAAGAATTCCAGAGATGTTTTAAGTATATGAGATATATGTAGGTTATACATGAATACCATGCCATTTTGTGTTAAGAACTTGATGGTCTCAGGATTTTGGTATCCAATGGGTATGTCTGAAGAAAGACCATGTGCTTACTGAGGAATGACTGCGTGGATCTACTGTATCTACTTCTCTAGTATTTAAGTAGGCTTTCATCCAGAGGTCTGTAAAAATTATTTTTCCTTCCTTGCTTTTGGTGTGGAATATCCAGAAACATACCCTGTATTCATCATATGTTTTTCTGTGATAAAAATGTAGAGCCCTAGCTGGGTGTGGTGACACACACCTGTAATCCCAGCACTGGGGAGGCAGAGGCAGGCGGATATCTGTGAGTTCATAGCCAGCCTGGTCTACAAAGAGAGTTCAGGATAGCCAAGGCTACACAGAGCAACCCTGTCTGCAACAACACCAATAACAACAACAAA